>NW_026057580.1:43041848-43413283 GCF_023721935.1 Panthera uncia | reverse complement strand
AAAAAACATTGAAAAAAAAAATTAAAAAAAAAAAAAAAAAAAAGAAAAGGACAGAGAAGGAGGAAGGGGAGAGAAAGAGGAAAAGAAAGAAAAAAGAGAGAAAGAAAAAAAAAAGAAAGGAAGGAAGGAAATAAAGGAAGAAAGAATACAAGAGAATAAAAGAGATGAGAAAAAGAAAGCCCAGATTTGTAGCATTTGCCAATTCCCATAGTATAAATACTCCTAATACAGACTGTTTCAAATTGGCAACTAGACATCATGACCTACAGAACTGGGAAAGAGATACACACCATTGGCTCTTGTAATAGTATAGTCTAGCTCCAGCACATCACTGGCTGTTAACAACTTCTCATGACTCCAAATCCCCTTGTATGGCTCAGTAATATAGGCATGGGTTCTATAAAAGCAAATATATTTAAGACAATTTTAGATTGTCTGTTTCTCTCTTGGTCTCTTGCTCACACAGACTTAAAAATTAAATCAACAGTACATAGTACATACAGAATAATATATTCTGCTAGATATTATAGAGAATAGAAAAAGATGTAAGATATGCTTGTCCTTAAAGAATTTACAGTCTGGTTTGGGATACTGACCATAAATCCTTGACATCACAAACAACAAAGATTGAAATAATTACATAAATAATAGTTTAGGAAAGTAGACATAAATGACATATAGTCAGTAAAAAATTAATTATCAAATGATAGGTGTAGTCAATAATCACCTGATGAAAAAAGAGTTTGAAGAAATTCTCAGGGAAGATTTTATGAGGATGTATATCAGAGAGACATGATGTATGAGTAGCATTTGGATGTGTGGCCTCCTCTGAGAAGGCATGAAGATGAGATAGAATACACCTTCGCGTACAATGAGTAAACAACCAGGCAGGAGCAGAGCATTTGTATAAGGACATTTTAATAACGATGGTTGAGAGTTACTAGGCAGTTACTCTGTGTCAGACACTGCACAGCTTCTTATAAATTAGCTCATTTGATCTTCACAGAAATATTATGAGTCAGGTTGTTTGTAGTATTAAATGAGACAGTACACATTTTATACACTAGAAAACCTAGGAACATTAAACAAGTGACTGAGGTCCATCAGTGGGTAAATGCTGGACCTGGGGCTGGAATTCAGGTTTTCTCTGGTCCTAAAACCTTAATAAGCACACTGCTAAATTGGGAAGCAAATCTAGACATGTAATTCTTAGGATAAAGTTATAAAAACTTCAAACATAAAGAATAAAGAGTTCAGAAATTTTTCTGCAGGTTATAGAAAACCAATAACCATACCCTTGACAATTTGACCAAAAAGTGAAATGTTCAAACATCTTGTTTTTCTCCTCCTGTGAAATTTTTTTCTCTTTTTGATTTTGGAGTCCATTTATGACAAAGTTGGATGTAATATGTGCAGAGGCTGAATATTACAAAAGTTTGAGATAATGCCTTATGAGTTAGGTAAGTCTGTAGTCAACTTTCAAAACTTGTTGATACTTAATCAGAATATAGATAAAGATAAGGCTCCAATACTGGGAATCTATGGCTTCTTCAAAACATCTCTTGAATTACATTTATATAAAGTTAATAAAACAGCTTGAACAAACAACTACACATTCCTTCCAACTGCATGATGCATATTGACAATCAAGCATTTATTATTTATTCCTAATTGTGTTGACAAGTCCTTTGCCACTGCAAACTTTAGACTATCAGCTTTGGAAAAAGTTTCTTTTTGTCCCTGATAGGATGCTTTTGATGCACAGAAATCTGGAGAAGAAGAAAAATACATCTTTTGGATTAAAATATCCCAGTTTGCTCATTTCTCTTGGACAGCAAAGAAGAGACACTATGCATTTTTTTTTATGAGATTGTTCTGGAAATGAAAGACTGCTTATTAGTTTAAGTAAAAAAAGTCTGTACCGCTTAAAGATTATTATTTAGTTGCAAATCATTAAGCATATTGCCAAATAACCTTTTAATAAAATATTTACAGTGCCTATGAATATATTTGAAATGCATTTTTGTTTTGGTTTTAAATAAGCCAAACCTTCTCTAAGGTTCTAAAACCACTCTTACTAGTTTATAAGATAGTTTTATTTCTATTAGCCCCTTCTTTCCTTTTTTCCGCATGGCATGGTGAATTAAAAGAAATTTGCAGTGTGCAGTGAGAGCACAGACCAACTATTACAAAAGTTTGAAATAATACCTTATTAGTTCGGTTAAATATAACAACCTTAAGTGGAAAACCATTAACAAAAGCAAAGCACTACTGGTTACTAAAAAGATTTGAATTGTGTAAGATACAGCCTTTGGGTCAGTGTTTTTATTTATTTATTTTTTTAATTTATTTTTTATTATGAAATTTATTGTCAAATTGGTTTCCATACAACACCCAGTGCTCATCCCAACAGGTGTCCTCCTAAATGCCCATCACCCTGGGTCAGTGTTTTTAAAGCCTTCTTATATATGTCCTGAACCCATTTGAAATTCTGATGGAAGCTGTCTTCACATAGGTGCACAATTTTTCATACAGTTTTAAAGGGTATGCTGTCTGAAATCCATCCATGGATCTTCAAGGGTCCAGTCAGAATATGCTTACATGGCATACCTTTTCACAGCTAACTGATATCTAATATTTTAATATCTAATTTAATTTCTAATTAATTGCTAATTTACAGCAAAATAATTTAACCAGCCTTCATATTAATACTTCAAGTAAGTGTTTCTCTTTCTTTCAATTTAGGTTCTTAAAATATTTCATTAAGAATGTTTAAACATTTGTAGCACCTGGGTGGCTCAGTAGGTTTAGTGTCTGACTCTTGATTTCAGCTCAGGTCATGATCTCACAGTTCCTGGGACTGAGTCCCACCTCAGGCTCTGTGCTGACAATGTGAAGCCAGCTTGGGATTCTCTCTCTCTCCTTCTTTCTCTCTGCCCCTCCCTCACACACGCACACACTCTTTCTCTGTCAAACTAAATAAACACTTTTTAAAAAAGAATGTTTAAACATTTTTTCTACAGAGCCAAAGTGTTATAAAAACATGATTTTTTTATTGTTATTATCCCATAATTCATATTAACTGATTCTAGAATTACTTGAAGCTTAACTTTAAGTTTAAAATACTTAAAAGTTTACACTAGTTTTTAGTTCATGAGAGAAAGAACTATTTTATCTAAATGTTTGTAATCCTCTAGTTTTACGATCTTTCTAGTCAGCTTTGCACTGGATCCTGGAAGAACTGTGGAACCGACATTTTACAGAGTAGGACAGGAGGGAGGCGAGGAAATCTTCAGAGTAGTATCCAGGCATTAAGGTTTAAAAAGTATAACAATTAAAGGATTTTCTCAAAATTGATGTCTTAATCATAATAGCCAACAGCTACAAGCTCTACGGATTAAAACAAGCAATCAAAAAGCTGTTTTGACCATTCTTGGCAGCCAGGTGAGCTTCAGTAAAACAGCAGTACAATTTAGCTCCTTTTGCATTTACTTTTATTCACGTGCTTTTCTAGTGACTCGAACAAGTGTGCCTTTGACATGTGCTACCCAACTTCCACTGTATGCACTATCCAAGGGTCCTGACATGAGGATTCATCATGTGTTCTGCTACCTAGTGTTTGGGCTTCTCCATGCAATAATCTGTAGGGATAACTAATTCATGGGGATGTGTGTGCACACACAAAATTGATTCACTGGCATGTGGATCGGGACCGGGAGACTATCTACTCTGGTGCGGTCACCGCTTGCCCACCCTATTCTATCTTTTATAAACTTTTCTTCAAATATTTCTTTTTTCCTTCTTCCCATGGACACACATCCACACTCAGTATACCCACAGTTATAAGTGAGTCATTTGAAGGAAAGATGAAGGTAGTGTCTAGCACAAACTTAATTGGATGAGTTTCCCCTATGTCTGTCTCCCTGACCTTTTTCTGTCTTGGTGTCACAACATGACACTGCTCTCAGTGGTAACAGATAACAGATTACAGTCCTACTGGCTTGCCACTTCCTTCGTGTTCAAGACAATAAGAAAAGACGGTTACTTGGGCAATTAGGTGGTTAGACATTGCTAACAATCTTTACTTTTTATGCTAGTGACTGTACTGGTGAGTTTATGACAGGGAATGAGTAACTGCTGGTCTTCCTAGTGTGTTAGCACAGTAGTTCTCTGCTTTTGATCTCTGCAGTCTAAGAGTGTTTAAGGCTATCAGTAACTGTCCAATTTTAAAGTAATGCACTTCCGGTTGTACGTAATTTCAGTTATGTATTTTACTCATACTTAAACGTTGAATTGAGTCTCACTCTACTTACTTCTTGTTCTTTTATATGGCCTTCTCATGTGTCTGTGGTCCAATTCCATGTTTTCACAAAAATGAAATGCGACAGTTTGTGTTGGATTGTCTGCTGATAGTATATAGGGTAATTTAGTTGGTAGAGAAATGCATACACACAAAAGGCTTTCTTCAAGGAGACAGGGTATACCAATCCTATTTCTGTTATTAATCTATTGTATCTATTGTATGGCCTGAGGCAAGCCTCTTAACCAGTTTGCTTCTGTTTTACTGTTTGTCAAGAAAATATCAGGAAGACAAGCTGCAAATGAAAGGAATGTCACAGAATGGTCCTGGAACATGCTGCAGAATATTTAAAAGGAGTAGCATTGAGCATTGAGGATACTACTGGTTCCAGGGAATACTTAGGGTGAATTACCAGAGAGCCTCAACAGTTCACTATTTGGATCAAAGAATTTTCAGAATTTCTTGGAAAAATGAGATGATGGTTGAGTAATTGGAATATAACAGTAAAGGTACAAGTGTATGCAGGTTAAATCAATCCCACAAAAGAGTTAAAGGAAAAAAAATCTGCCAGATACCTTTAAAAACCTGGTGAAATAAAAGGCAGATTAAAAAAAAATATATGTTTATAGAGGATGATTCCTAATTTATTCAAATCTCACTGCTCATAAGAATGTGTGCTTACCGGTGAGAATATAATGGTTTAAATATATATTCTAATACAAATAATCATATGGTATAGTGTCATAAACAAGAATTTATTAAAATATACACTTGAATTTACTGTTAAACTCTTCTCAAATTGGACCTTGAATATTTGAAAACTCAGCAAAATGAAGCTATTCGTGCTCAAGTGTTCCCACATTCACATTTCTACTCAGTAAGGGAAGCTGGGGGTGGGAGTGGGAACTGAAGGTGCAAACTAGGGTTCTGTCAGATTAAGGCCACCATTAATTCTAGTCAACTTGGCTTTTCATGGAAGGATATTACTCTTGGGTGTCTGAAGTGTAAATCTGGGAACTCTTTACAACCTTAGAGCTGATTTCCAAGGTAACTAGTATCCAAAACACAGACAGTTTTATAAATCAGAATTAACACCTGAATTGTTCTTGGAAGCCAAGTACAAGTCCTCAAAACTTCTGGAGGCTGGTTGATGTTACCCTGTACCCATTTTCCTGGACAACTCCTGCCCCAGCTTTCTCACCAGTTAAAGTTTCCTTCTGATAGCCTTGTGTAGCTATTGAGCTGTGTGTAGGGCACTTACTTGTAATTCGACTGAGATATTAGATAGCCAGATGTCACAATGGTCATAGTGAAACCAATTTATTCTCTCTCAAACCAGACCAGGTCTCCCTTCTCATGTTTCTAGCCTCCTTCTGGAAGGGAGAAAAATTCATACCCCTGATGACACACGCAAGTTCTAATTAAATTGACCTTAACCCAAGTCAGTTTTACTGGCTCTGATAAGGCCTGGTTAGTTATTAGGGTCAAGGTCAGAAGCAACAGAACAAGGGTGACAAAGGGAGGGAGAAGTTGTTTATTTTGGAATTCCTGGAGTTTTAATTCTGATACCTTTCAAGGAAAGGAAAATGGCCACTAATGGAATGACAGGTAGATAAATTAAGGAACTTTGAGCAAAAATAGTTTGAATACTCAGGGGCCTTTTTTAGGCACTCCATCTGTGTGTGTGTGTGTGTGTGTGTGTGTGTGTGTGTGTGTGTAAATGTGTGAACATAATAATCCAAGTAGCAAAATGCGTTAACAGTATTGCACATTTATCTTCACCTCTTTCATGGGAAAACAGTGGGGTAACACAAATGAAAGAGGTTTCAAGGAAACCAGTTTGGCAAGGAACATATTAATATTTAGGATTTGATTAATACAATATCCTGTTTTAAGTTTAGTCTGCAGTAACTTGGAAAATTTTCAAAATGATCAACATATAGAAAATATGTAATTAGCTGCACTCTCTTGGCCAAAAATTTTGAATTATGTGATAGGACAACCTGACAAGCTTGCCTCTCCTTGACAAATTTCCCAATTTCATCTTGAATTCCATTAAAGAAATCATTATTGTCTAAGTTTAATGGGGTTGCTGCCATTGCTGTCACATGCCAAGTGTAATCAGCAAGTTCATTAGATAAACCACACATACATGCTATTAATCATGTTCTTTTTTTAAAAAACTATTTTAATGTTCACTTATTTTTGAGGGAGAGAGAGCATGCACGAGTAGGGGAGGTGCAGAGAGAGAGGGAGACACAGAATCTGAAGCAGGCTCCAGGCTCAGAGCTGTTAGCACAGAGCCCGACTCAGGGCTCAAACTCATGAACGGTGAGATCATGACCTGAGCCGAAGCGGATGCTTAACCGACTGAGCCATCCAGGCTCCCCAGGAATTAACCATGTTCTTAAGATTTAAAAAGTAAGAGGAGATAAGGGACTGACTTACTGTAAAGACTTTGTCACTTTCCTGTGAAGTGAGAGCCAAAAAACTTTTCTAGGAGAAAAAACAAAAAAACAAAAAAACACTAACCCTTGGAACGGAAACTGCTTGGCAGTAGTTTTTTCCTGAATTCGTTCATTACAGAAACTCTGTAGCGTGGCACCTTCTGCATATTGCTATGGCATTTCTCAAGCATTTGCACTCATCCTCGGCTCTCACTGAGCTTTTCTCAATAGCCAGGTCTCTTTGGGACAACCAGACAGGAAGAGGAATAATCATGAAGAAAGTCATGTTCACAAAACTGCTGAGATAATGTAACTTATATAGCCAAAGCCACATAAGATGAAGTCATTTGCATGCTTCTTAGGACATGCATTTTCCGTAATCCTTACCACTGACTCATTACGTTTAGTCATATAAACATTCTTTGGCCCTCAATGTCCCCACCTGTAAAATAGGGATAATAGTATCAGTCACATGGACAATGATGAGATGACACTGTTTTTAAAGGACTTTAACCTTGTCAGTAAGTAAAATCCACATACCTGTTTTCTTTTTTTAATAGTACAGTGTTTTATTTAAAAAAAAGAATATAGACAAGTAATTATCTCTGAAATGTTTTTAGGACTTCTCTAATAGCATATATTTTATTTAAGTTTGATGAAAATTGTGTTTTTGTTTTTTTTAATATGTCATAAAATTCCTCACTTTTTGTAATGTTACAATTTTTTTTTTTTACTTTTGTGATTCTGCCATTTTCAATCATTTAAATAATTGATATTTAAGTAATCCTCATGTTAGAACTACATCATTTAGGGGTGCCTGGGTGGCTCAGTTGGTTAAGTGTCCAACTTCAGCTCAGGTCATGATATTGCAGTTCGTGGGTTCGAGCCCTGCACTGGGCTCTGTGCTGATGGCTCACAGCCTGGAGCTTGCTTCAGATTCTGTGTCTCCCTCTCTCTTTGCCCCTCATGTGCTCACACTCCTCTCTCTCTCTCTCTCTCTCTCTCTCTCTCTCTCAAAAATAAATAAACATTATAAAAATTTTAAAAAAAGACTACATCGTTTAAACTGAAACTTCCACTCTGGTACTCCAGCATTTACACTACTCTTTACTCTGATTTTTTTCTTCCTCTATATAGCACTTCTCTGTCTCTTTCAATTACATTATTTATTGGTTGCATTAATTGTTTATTATATCTTTCCCTACTGGAACAAAATCTCTGAGTTTATAGATTTCTGTTTTGTTCAGTGATATATCCCCAGTGTCTTAAACATTTGACATGGAGTATTTGCTAAATGGTTCCATTGAATACATGAAGTTTCTGTTTGGAAACAGATTGTTTGGAAAAAAAACTAAGCTTCTGCTCAATTTCCACAGCTTAGAGTTGAAATTTGATTCGGGCTTTTGAATTAATCTGGCCCTAGATCCATCCACCAACCCATACCTCTTTCCTTCCTACCTTTCTTCCATCTGTCTGCACTCAGCCTCTAGTCTGTCTAGATTTTGCTCTTCTTACTACCACCTGAAACCTGGTTTTGACATTTTCCTCTAGCTATTAGTTTCACTTCTCTAACTTAATGCTCCCATAATGTGTAAATCATTTATCTGAAGAATTATGAAGTACAACAGTAAGTACAAAATGGCTGCCAATATTTCCCATGAAGAATGTACATGTGGATATTGGAACTGATAGTTCCTGGGACAGTGTGTTACAAAAGGGCTTTCTGGCATCTGATTGTCTTTCAGCGAGAAGAGCATGCACATCAATTGATGTTATGTGGCCTTTTAAACTTTCAATTCATTTCAGATGTGGCTTAAAGTATTGTGTCATCCAGAGTTCGTTCGCCTGTTGGATGATTCATTTATTGAACTCCCAAAAAACAGATGGTGGGTAGGGGAGAAGACAGGAGAAAAAGGAAGGAAAGAAAGAAAAGAGAGAGGAAATCATTTTGACACTAAAATATCAGTGTTGTGATTATTTCTTAAAAACTAGAAATAAGCATTTTGGTTCCTCACGTGAAAATTCAACCTGGTAATACCATAAACTTGAGGTAAGTTCTGTGATTTAAAGTATTTATAGTTCTGTTTGTTGATTGGTTGTTTTTCATTGAAATTAAGATGAAATTTTTTAAATGAGAGAGAGATTAGAACATGAGTAATACAGTAGAGCTGAAGGCTCGTCAGCTGAAAATACTGAAAATTTGGGGTAAAAGACAATCACACCATGAACAATTCTTTACTTTTTATTTGTAAGAGTGAGGCTGTAAAATTTATTGCATGTTTTTATAAAAAGCCAAGCATAGTGTATGTTTATTGTCAAGACACTTGTGATTCATTCAACAAACATGACTGAATATCTTTCAAGTGCTATCTAGGTACTTTGCTTAGTGCTATAATAGGGGCAGCAGGAAAGGGGTGATGGAACAATGAGAGCTACCTACCACGTTTCTATGAGAGTATGAAGTGCCTGTTTCTTTCAAAAATTACTTTAACCCTCACAAAACTCTTCAACATCTACATTATAATGTTCCCTTTCCAAGTGCAAAAGCTTGAAGTTCAGAAAAGTCAGCTAATGTTCCAAAGTCACCCAGCCTGTATGTGGCAGAACCAGTACTAAAATCAGTGTTTTGATGGCACCAAACCTTTTGCTATTTTGACTAAGCTACCTTCAAGGTTTACACAACCTAAAGGAGACAACCTCCCTTGGATGCCTGGACATTCACCAACACTTCACAATGTAGGCAACATATTCAATGACATGCATGTATTTTTAAAATTTTTTAAATGTTTATGTATCTTTGAGAGAGAGACAGAGCACAAGTGGGGGAGGGGCAGAGAGAGAGGGAGACAGAGAATCCAAAGCAGGCTCCAGCCTCAGTGTTGTCAGCACAGAGTCTGACCTGGGGCTTGAACTCACGAACCATGAGATCATGACCTGAGCCAAAGTCGGACGCTCAACCTACTGAGCCACCCAGGGGCCCCCAGTGACACGCACGTAATGACAAATGTCCGTGTATACCATGTACACATGCTAAGTACTAGAGATACACAGACACCTAAGACCTATTCCTACCTTCAAGGAACTCTTAGCTTTGTGTAAGGACCTAGAATGTCAAAAGGTGCTGTACTATTGTCCAATTATCCAGTTCTTCTGAAAATTTACCTAGGAAGAAAAAAAAAATGCTACCATTTGCAGCAGAATAATGTGGCTAAAGTGCTAGAAACCTGTGCTGAAAAGAGAGTGGGACTGAAGTGTGGTGAGGCTTACTTGAGAGAAATATATTACTGCTTTCTATGGTCCCTTTCCAAAACATTCCCTTAAGATTCTATAGCCTTCATTACATTCACAACGTTCATCTTTTAGAAAAAAATTATTGTTAGAGTTTACAGATGGAAGTTGAATGATAGGATTATGGAAAATAATTATTTAAAACTTCACAGAGTTGCTAGATCCTTGGGAAGAAGTTACTGCATAACTACACATATCATAGACAGTGGTTGTACTGTAATCAGCTGGCTCAATAAAGCAATCTACTGGTCTACATATTCTAGTTGAGAGGATGTTGAATACTCTCTCAAATACTAAGAAAAACCATATTTCATCTAAAATAATATCAAATTTAAGATACCTTATGACTTCATATGTTAAAACACATAAACGAGTATATCTTAGAACTGATAAAATAAGGTATTAGTCAAGTTTCTCCACAGAGAAATGTATGTGTGTATATGTACATACATATACAGACATACATATACATACACATCTTATTCACACATGCGTGCACACACACACATCTTGTTCTATTTCTGTGGAGAAATTTGACTAATACACACCTGTATCTATCTATCTATCTATCTATCTATCTATCTATCGTCTATCATCTTCTATCTAAAAAGAGAAAGAGATACAGAGATAGAGATTTATTTTAAGAAGTTGGCTTACACAATTAAAGAAGCTTAAAAAGTCTAAAATCTAAAAGGTAGACTGGCAGGCTGGAGACCCAGGGAAGAGTTACAGTTTGAGCCCAGAGGTAGTCTGCTGGTAGAATTACCCTTTCTTCCATGGAGATCAGTCTTTTTCTACTAAGGCCTCCAACTGATTGGATAAGGCCCACCTCATTATGGAGGCCTTACTCAAAGTCCACTGATTTAAATGTAAATTTCATATAAAAATATATTCACAGAAACATCTACAATAATGTTTTACCAAATATATGAGTGCTGTAACCAAGACAAATTGACATATAAAGTTGACCATCACAAAGTGACATTAAGTAGTGTAGGAAAATTGTATTCATTGCCAGAAACATTAGTGCTAGAAATCACCCCCACAAAGAGAGTACAGAGACAGGGAAGAGCAGCACTTTGCTCTGCCTTTCAGGTTCCTGTGGGAGTTGGGGGTTCATCCTCTCTGATCTCTTCCAGCTCTTCCCTCAAAGGGAAACAACCACAATACAATCAAATTCACTGCCTAGAGCATAGCTGGTGTGCTATGAAGGGGAAAGTCTCTGTCCTTTTCTAAATTTTTTTTTTAACGTTTATTTATTTTTGAGACAGAGAGAGACAAAGCATGAACGGGGGAGGGGCAGAGAGAGAGGGAGACACAGAATCGGAAGCAGCCTCCAGGCTCTGAGCCATCAGCCCAGAGCCCGACGCGGGGCTCCAACTCACGGACCGCGAGATCGTGACCTGAGCCGAAGTGGGACGCTCAACCTACTGAGCCACCCAGGCGCCCCTGTCCTTTTCTTTACATTACTAAAGTTTACATTTTTCTGTTTTCCTAACTTGATAGAGGCCAGATCCCCAGAGGTGGGTTGGGAGGTGGACAGGAAAATCAAATGTGCTTCAAATATGCGAAATAGAGTATTTTTTCAAAGTTTTAGTTTAGTTTTTCTTAGTTAGAAGTTACATAAGTGGACAGATGAAAGGTGAAGGAGGAGGGAGGGAGAGAGAGAGAAATTATGGTAAAAGAGAAGCTGGGTTTCAAGGCTATCTCCATATACACCTGGTCAGACCCCACTTCACCTTTACCCCACTGATGTCTCCCTCCCACCACCAAACTCCCATCCAAACTCTCCTGGACTCACTGCTCTTACTCTCTGTATAATGTATCGAAGGCCTATTTTTGCAAGCAATAATTCTCTGTTAAATTTTACCTACATTCAATGTCTTTGCTCCACCTGATTGCACAATCCTTGAACTGCTGACTCACATGCATGCTGTATCATAAGTATTTACATTTTGGTTAAAATTATGGACTTTGGAATCATGGAATCTCTGCTTTACCATTTTTTTTTACTCTAGCCTTAATCTCTTCATCTGTAAATTTGGGATGATGATAGTACTTATGTAATAAGTTGGTTGGAAGAGCAAATGAGAGAGCATATGGAGCACTCTTAGCACAATGCCTAGCAAGAAATGAGTACTCAATGGTTGTTAGGTATTATCACTCCTATTTATCTGATATGGTTTCTCCATGAGATCATGATGTCTAGTATTTGTAAATTGAATAGATACACAGAATACAAAGATGAAACAGTAGGGTAGGGTCCCTGCTTTTGATCAGCTTCTAGGATAATTGGAGCAATATTATGACATGCTTCTGTTGGTTTCTTCATGTTAATCATGAAAAGACATCATTGATCCCAGCAGTGTTGCAGTGAGATCAACTTTTATGTGGTGAGGGTTAGAAAAATGAAGATAGGGTGATGATGCTCATGGCCTCTTGGCTTAATATGGCCACTAGACAGCTTTTGTTAGGCCTAGCAGAGTTTTTTGTTTGGGGTTTTGTTTTGTTTTGTTGTTGTTTTTCCAATGAAGTAGCATGCTTTTGGAAAGGGACTGCAATTTTCTCCAGCCATTCCCTATTGTCTTGTAATCAGCATGTCACTCATTCACACCTATTTATCTGTTTGATCACCCTATTGTCCTTGAAGTTGTGACCCCTACTCTACATTAAAAGGATGGTAAAGGTTTAAAAGCAGTAAATTGTTACATGTTCCTCATTCTTAGAAACATAAAAGACACTATTAGAAACAAATAGTATGGTAAAAAAAAAAAAATCCTGTCTAGGAAATGAGGTAACAAGATATGAAAACTTGATCATCTGGTTATCTTAAAGAAACACTCAAATTTGCCTATATGTGCCTAATTCAAGGAGCCATGTGCCTCCTAAGTCCAAGGAAATCCAGGCTAAAAGTAATGGGAGCCCTTTGATAGTATGAGTCAGAATTTCATCTCACCCTCATTGACAGCATCCCCAGGAGTGTCACACGTACTCAGGCACAGACCCTATGACACACCATAGCATGTGCCATTTTTTGCTCTTCAGTTCCAGTCCCTTTTAGCAAAGGCCATGACTAGCAAAGCTGTATGAAATTGCTACCCACAGTCTGCTTTTTCTAAACATGATGCTACCATCAGTTGGCATCAGCATCTTTGTGAGCACCAGTACCTGTACAGGCTTTGAAACCACTCTGAGTCACACCAGTGCCACTCTCCTCTGTCAGACACACTACCTCCTCCTGCACACTTGCTCCAGACACTGCAATCTGTGTACTGGTCCATCAGGGTGCCTCAAGGCATGCAGGCACCAAAAGTTTATATGTTCCTTGCAGAACTGGAGAGATCAGTCTCTACAAACCATCACGTCTGTGTCACATGATAGCATATATACACCACTAGAACATTTGTCTTGAAGACGAGCTGTCCGTTCTCCTTTGGGTGGACTCCCTTGGTCTGGGAAGAACCATTTTTTATGGCATCTTTTAGTTTCATAGAGATTCTCTTCTGTTCTGAAGAGAATACAATGGGACTTCTTTACTGAGCCAAGGCTGGCTCCAGTTTTGTAGAAGGATGGAGTCCTCATGCCCCTCCATGAAACCCAGTGGTTTATAGATCTTGGAGGTTTTAATAAGGTACACATTCCCAAAAAGAGTTTGCAACAAAGAGGGGTCATGGAATGAAAACACTTCAGATCTCAGTTCTTTCACTTTGTGATTCAAAGTTTTAAAAACACATCCAAGGGACTGGCAGTAATCTTCATGGAGGTGAGATGGCAAGACTAATGAGATTCTCGGAAATTAAAGTTATCAAGATGTAGTCCAGGGAAACTGAAGGAAAGGGATACATATTGGGTTATTACATTGCACCCTAGGCCATGGGTTGTTGGTATGGAGAACTGATTCTGGAATATTCTGACTGGCACTGGGATAACCTCTAACCTACCCAAGGAGTGCTTTGGGGGAATTGCCTGACTCTGAATGACAAGAAATGGCTGACAGTACTGTACACATGGCACCCATCAGTTTTGAGTATAAGTTTAATGCTGGAGGAAGGTGTCTTCTCCTTCCCACTAGAAATTCTGTGTTTGGAAGAAATATCAGAACAGTGGTAGCTAGAACTTGCAGTGGAATGTCTCGGTTTTGGCAGTTATGCTGAACTTTAGCAACAATTGAGTGGAATGGGATGTATTTCCCTCAAGGGCTCCATTATGTATGTGGTGACAGCTTCCATGAAATGTGCCTAACTTGCTCAGCTTAACAGCAGGATAAAGGTAGCTTTCGATAGTTTTACACTCAGTAAAATAAAATAGTAAGCTGTAGTAGCAGTATTACTCACTATAGTCAAAAGGTGGACACAGCCCACATTATCTATTAACAGATGAGTGGATAAACAAAAAGTGTCCTATACAGATAACAGAATATTATTCAGCCCTAAAAAGGAATGGAATTTTGATACATGCTACAACATGGATGAATCTTGAAGACATTATACTAAGTACAATGAGCCAGTCACAAAAGGACAAACACTCCATGAGTCCACTTACATGAGGTACTTAGTATAGTCAAATTCATAGAGACAGAAAGCAGAATGGTGGTTGCCAGGGACTGGGGGCAGAGGCAAGAGGGAACTACCATTTAATAACTACTGTTATTAACTATTATATGGAAGTTCTATTTGGCGTGAGGAAAAAGTTCTGGAAATAGATCGTGGTGATGATTTCACAACAATGTCAATGTACTTAATGCCACTGAACTGTATTCTTAAAAACTGGTTACAGTGGTAAATTTAATGTTACCTATATTTTACAACAATAAATTTTTTTTAAGTAATGTGTTAGAGGCTGGGTTACTGGATAACTTTATTGCTATTGCTCCTCTAATCACTAGGGAGCTAGAAATCTATGTAATTTGAGTATTAAAGTAAATCTGACCTTATTGTTACTTGTAAGCTAGTGATGTCAGGAAAATTCTGAATTACATTTAAAAATCTGATAACACAAAATTACAAGCAGAACTGGGACATCTTTCAATTTGAGAGGTTTCTTAAGGTCTTTAAATTATTTATTTTAAATGGATTCCTCTCAATCCAATTGCTCAGTTATCTTCAGACCAGGTAAGATTCAAAATCTAAATATAGCACTAGAAAATGACTATAGAGCAATTCTTCCAAGATTGCTCTGCCAATGCTACTGTGTGGAGCTCTGAGGCTGATTTTTAGCAACTCAATTCACATTAAATATCAAACCTTTGCCCAATCCTATTACTGTATCGGAAACTAATCACCTGGGAGTTGTTTTAAAATGCAGCTTCTAATTCAACAGGACTGGTGAGGGGCCTCTGACTCTGCGTTTTTTAAAAATAATTTTTAAATTTGAATACAGTTGAATACAATGTTACATTAGTTTCAAGTGTACAACATAGTGACTCAACTTCTCTGTATGTTATGCTATGCTCACCACAAGTATAGCTGCCATTTGTCACCACACAATGCTATTGCAATATCATTGACTATATTCCCTATGCCATGCCTTTTATTCCCATGATTTATTCATTCTGACTTATTGCACTTATAATACCCTCTAGGTCCATCCATGTTGTTGCAAGTGGCATAATCTCATCCTTTTTTAAGACTGTGTAATATTCTTGTGAGTGTGTGTGTGTCTGTGTGTTTGTGTGTGTACCACATCTTCTTTATTTATTCACCTACAGGGGGATACTTAATTTGCTTCCATATCTTGGCTGTTAACAATAATGAGGCAATAAACAAATGACTATCTGTATCTTTTCAAATTAGTATTTTTGGTGTTTTTTTTTGGGGGGGGGGGGGTAAATACCCAGTAAGGGAATTATTGATTATATGGCATTTCTATTTTTATTTTTTTGAGAAACCTCCATACTGATTTCCACAGTGACTGTACCAATTTATATTCTCACAAACCATGTATGAGAGTTCCTTGTTCTCCACAGTATGGTACTGGCACAGAAATAGACACACAGTTCAATGGAATAGAATAGACACCCCAGATAAACCCACACATATATGGTCAATTAACCTATGAAAGAGGAGACAAGAATATACAAAGGGAGAAAGACAGTCTCTTCAATAAATGGTTCTGGGAAAACTGGACAGCTACATGAAAAAGAATGAAACTGGACCACTTTCTTACACCATACACAAAAATAAACTCAAAATGGATTAAAGAATTAAATTTGAGACATGGAAGGAGTAAGATATGGATGCCCACTTTCAACACTGTTATTTAACATTACTGGACACCCTAGCCTCAGCAATCAGACAACAGAAAGAAATAAAAGGCATCCAAATAGTCAAGAAAGAAGTCAAACTTTTACTATATCTGCAGATGGTGATATGCAGACATGATACTCTACAGAGAAAACCCAAAAGATTCTACAAAAAAACAGCTAGAACTGATATACGAATTCAGTAAAATCACAGGATATAAAAATCAATGTACAGAAATCTGTTAGTGGAGTTCCTGGATGGCTCAGTGGGTTGAGCATCTGACTTTGGCTCAGGTCATTATCTTGCAGTTTATGAGTTAGAGCCTTGCATTGGCTTGCTGCTGTCAGCCTGTCAGTATAAAGCCCACTTCTGATCTTCTGTCCACCCCTCCTCTGCCCCTTCCCCACTTGCACTCTCTCTCTCTCAAAAATAAATGTTAAAAAATTACAAAAAAAAAAAAGGAAATTTGTTCGATTTCTATACATCAATAATGAAGCAGTAGAAAGAGAAGTCAAGGAATTGAACCCATTTACAATTACGCTAAAAACTGTAAGATGCCTAGGAATAAACTTAACTAAAGAGGTAAAAAATCTGTACATTGAAAACTATAGAACACTTATGAAATAAATTGAAGATGACACAAAGAAATGGAAAGACATTTCACGCTCATGGATTGGAAGAACAAATATTGTTAAAATATTTGTACCCAAATAGTACCCAAAGCAATCTACCCATTTAATGTAATCCCTATCAAAATACCACCAATATTTTTCACAGAACAATCTTAAAATTTGTATGAAACCACAAAAGACCCCAAATAGCCAAAGCAATCCCAAAAAAGAAAAAGCTGGAGGCATTACAATTCTGGACTTCAAGTTATATTACAAAGCTGTAGTGATCAAGACAGTATGGTACTGGTGCAAAAACAGACACATGGAACAGGAAAGAAAACCCAGAAATGAATCCACAACTGTATGGGAAATTAACCTTTGACAAAGCAGGAAAGTATACTCAATGGAAAAAAGATATGCTGCATATCAGAGTGTGGGGGGGTATGGGTTAAACAGGTAATAGGTATTAAGGAGGGCACTTGTGATGGGCACCAGGTATTGTATGTAAGTGATGAATGACTAATCTCTACCCCTGAAACTAATACTGCATTGTATGTTAACTAGTTGAAATTTAAATAAAAACTTGGAGGGGCGAGGGAAAAAATAAATGTGAGAACTGAAACCATAAAAATCCTAGAATAGAACATAGGCAATGACTTCTCTGACATAGGCCATAACAATATTTTTCTAGATTGGCCTCCTGAAGCAAGGGAAACAAAAGGAAAAATAAACTATAGTGACTACACCTATTTGGTAAAAGCTTTTGCACAGCAAACAAAATCATCAACAAAACAAAAAAGCAACCTACTGAATGGGAGGATATCTTTTCCAGCATCTAGCATAATGCCTTATGCAAATATACAAGCCCAATAATACTGGTAAAATGATGAAATTTAAATTACATAAAGTAAACAGAAAACACAAAAGGAAAAGGGAAAGAAAATACTTATTAGAGAATAAAAATGGAAACTCTATGGATAGTCTGTGGTGTCCCAAATGAATCAAATTTGCTAAGTAAAGAAATGAATTTTATAATATTTGAATGCACACATGATCTTGAGGAAAGAGTGCAACTTCAGGAAAATATTTAGGGAAAAAGCAGATGATGATTTTCTTATGAGATTGATGAATAATGCCTCTTAAACTTCATCTTTCAAATTTCAAAGAGGTGTATTTCACTTCACTCATGAAACTGGCTAAATTCATTTCTGAGGACTCTGTGTATGCACACCATATAATAATTTCATGATGTGTTCAACATAGTGCTTGTCTTTAAGCAGCTATGAATGATTCCCCAGCATAGCTGTTGTTCTTTAGCATATGCCTATAAGTAGGACTCCGAAAATGAATCCTATCTTTTCAAGAAAGTAAGATAATACCATAATAGTCATGTATAGAGCTTATCCTTGTCGATGTATGAAATGTTTTGCCAAATAGGTTGCCAGTGAGAAATAATGTTGAAGTGATTGTGAATTTTAAGTTGGTACAAATTTTGATTTTTAAGCACAGAAATACATTCCATGCTGTGGTCTTCCTATGATGCTAAATCTTTTGAAGTCACCACTTTTTCTTTTATTATTCACTGGGAAAATTTATTTTTTGACATATGCTAGCCTGTGTTTGAAATGCTTAAAATTTCCCCTACGATTTCTTCCATTTTCTGTAGTGTAGAAAGTGAAGTATTATATTCATTTTTCTACATCAGGCATGTCGTTCTGATACAGTTCTTTCCATAGGCACTGCCGACAAAGGAAAGCAAAGTCGAATTCTTTATTCATCTTGTGGTCCCCATATGGAGAATGTTCAGTTCTAACCCATCTTTCTGAATGCAGATCTGATGAGCAGACAATCTCCCTCCCTAACAGTTTATTATGCCTTGGTCTTTATAAATTGAAAGCTATAAATCTGACAGCAGCATTACAGCTTCTGAATTGAATGTATAATTTAATTTATTAACTCATGTTCTTCACTTCAACAATTGTAATAAACCAAGTGTATGCTGATTTTCTAACATTTTTGGGTGAGTTTGCAAGTGGACATGGCTTGAGCCTTTAATGCATATGAATTCTTAAATGCTGGTTTCTTCAGTCTACTAGCCCTTATCTCTCTCCCCTACTATTTTTATTGAAAGACTTTGAGGTTTATTATTCCAAATTATATGAAATATTGATTAAGCCCATAGAATTACTTAAGTGCTTTTGTTATTAAACATTTTAGATAGACTCATGGAGGAAGAAGGGCAGAAATTCTGTAATTAATCAGGATTGTTGGGCTCTGTTGTTACAGTGGCAGTGAATTGGTTCCCCGTAGGAGAGTTAATAGAAAAACATTCAATTTCAAAATGGCCTGGATGCATCAAAAGGATTAAACTGTAATGCTTTTAATCCCTGTAACTCAAACAAAGAGAAAATTTTCCTGAGCAATGAACTGCATAATGTATTTGTGGGCCAGCAAATGATCACTGTGGAACATCAGCTATACAGCCAACTCTGTAGCTCAGGAATTTTACTAGGCACAGCCAGAGTGACAGCCCAGGGGATTTAGACACTTTTAAACTCTAGGTTTTGAGTGATGCTAAAATGACTGCTGTTTTGGAAAGTTCTAGTCTTTGGAGCTCCCAAGCTGTCAGAGATTCTACTAATAAACCTTTAGCTTAAAACTCCAAACTCCACATCAGGGAAGGCAATTTACATGGCCCAAAGACTACACATCTCCCCACCTCCAAGGCCCATGACAGACATTGCTTTTTCACTATAATCCTCTTTTGCATCAAGAATATCTCTGAGTTCAATAATGTTTGCCATTCCTCTTCCAGGTCTCTCTCTCTAAGTAAGTTTATGTATTTATTGTGAGAGACAGAGAGGGTGAGAGAGAGAATCTCGAGCAGGCACTGACAGTGCAGAGCTCTACAAAGGGCTCAAAATCAGAAACCTTGAGATTGTAACCTGAGCAGAAATCAAGAGTGAGATGTTTAACTCACTGAGCCACACAGGTGCCCCCCCATCTCTCTTTCTCTCTTTTTTTAAATTAACATAAATTATTTAATCTCTGTGATTAAAATTTTCAGTTTCTAAACATCTGGTAGAAAATACCAAATAGCATATCGGTATATCTCAAAATGTATATTTTTCAAATAACCTGTGTATATTATATTTTGGAGGCCTCAGGGTATTATATTTTTGATTAGTTTTTTTTTTGGGGGGGTTGTTTTGAGAAAACTGTAGATTCACATGTAATTGTAAGAAATAATACATAGATATTCATGGACCCATTTCCCAGTTTCCCCCAATGGTAAGTTGCAGAACTAGAGTACAATATCACAACCAGGATGTTGACATTGATACGGTCAAGATATGAAACATCACAAAAAGTAAAAAATAAAATAAAAAATTCCATTACCATAAGATTTCTCATATTGCCCTTTACAGCCACATCTACATCTCACTGCCCCCATCCCTTCCTTAACCCCTGGAAGCACTAATCTGTCTTCCATTTCCATAATTTGTCATTTCAAGAATGTTATAAAAATGTTATCATGTAGTATATTATTTTTTCTGACTGGCTTTTTCCACATAGCATAGTTTTCTGGAGATTCATACAAATCATTCTATATAGCATAGTTTGTTTTATTGCTAGGTATTTCATGGTATGGATATACCACAGTTCGTTTAGCCATTCACTTTTTGAACATCTGGGTTGTTTCCAGTTTGAGTCTGTTGTGAACAAAGTTGCTACAAAAATTTGTGTTCAGTTTGTGTTCAGGTTTTTATATAAATGTGTCTTTTTTTCTCTGGGGAAAAATGTATCCAGCAGTATAGTTGCTGGGCCACATGATCGTTGCATGTTTACTTTTAAAAACCTCCAAACTGGTTCCATGTGAATTTTAGGATTGCTTGTTCTAGTTTCGAGAAGAATGCTGGTGCAATTTTGATTGGGATTGCATTGAATGTGTAGATAGCTTTGGGTAGTATTGACATTTTGACAATATTTATTCTTCTAATCCATGAGCAGGGAATGTCTTTCCATTTCTTTATATCTTCTTCAATTACTTTCATAAGCTTTCTATAGTTTTCAGCATACAGATCTTTTACATCTTTGGTTAGGTTTATTCCTAGGTATTTTATGCTTCTTGGTGCAATTGTCAATGGGATCAGTTTCTTTATTTGTCTTTCTGTTGCTTCATTGTTAGTGTATAAGAATGCAACTGATTTCTGTACATTGATTTTGTATCCTGCAACTTTGCTGAATTCATGTATCAGTTCTAGCAGACTTTTGGTGGAGTCTATCGGATTTTCCATGTATAATATCATGTCATCTGCAAAAAGCGAAAGCTTGACTTCATCTTTGCCAATTTTGATGCCTTTGATTTCCTTTTGTTGTCTGATTGCTGATGCTATTACTTCCAACACTATATTAAACAACAGCGGTGAGAGTGGGCATCCCTGTCGTGTTCCTGATCTCAGGGAAAAAGCTATCAGTTTTTCCCCATTGAGGATGATGTTAGCTGTGGGCTTTTCATAAATGGCTTTTATGATCTTTAAGTATGTTCCTTCTATCCCGACTTTCTCAAGGGTTTTTATTAAGAAAGGTGCTGGATTTTGTCAAAGGCCTTTTCTGCATCGATTGACAGGATCATATGGTTCTTCTCTTTTTTTTTTTATTAATGTGATTTATCACGCTGATTGATTTGCGAATGTTGAACCAGCCCTGCATCCCAGGAATGAATCCCACTTGATCATGGTGAATAATTCTTTTTATATGCTGTTGAATTCGATTTGCTAGTATCTTATTGAGAATTTTTCATATGGAACCACAAAAGGCCTCGAATAGCCAAAGTAATTTTGAAGAAGAAGACCAAAGCAGGAGGCATCACAATCCCAGACTTTAGCCTCTACTACAAAGCTGTAATCATCAAGACAGCATGGTATTGGCACAAAAACAGACACATAGACCAGTGGAATAGAATAGAAACCCCAGAACTAGACCCACAAACGTATGGCCAACTCATCTTTGACAAAGCAGGAAAGAACATCCAATGGAAAAAGACAGTCTCTTTAACAAATGGTGCTGGGAGAACTGGACAGCAACATGCAGAAGGTTGAAACTAGACCACTTTCTCACACCATTCACAAAAATAAACTCAAAATGGATAAAGGACCTGAATGTGAGACAGGAAACCATCAAAACCTTAGAGGAGAAAGCAGGAAAAGACCTCTCTGACCTCAGCCGTAGCAATCTCTTACTCGACACATCCCCAAAGGCAAGGGAATTAAAAGCAAAAATGAATTACTGGGACCTTATGAAGATAAAAAGCTTCTGCACAGCAAAGGAAACAACCAACAAAACTAAAAGGCAACCAACGGAATGGGAAAAGATATTTGCAAATGACATATCGGACAAAGGGCTAGTATCCAAAATCTATAAAGAGCTCACCAAACTCCACACCCGAAAAACAAATAACCCAGTGAAGAAATGGGCAGAAAACATGAATAGACACTTCTCTAAAGAAGACATCCGGATGGTCAACAGGCACATGAAAAGATGTTCAACGTCGCTCCTTATCAGGGAAATACAAATCAAAACCACACTCAGATATCACCTCACGCCAGTCAGAGTGGCCAGAATGAACAAATCAGGAGACTATAGATGCTGGAGAGGATGTGGAGAAAAGGGAACCCTCTTGCACTGTTGGTGGGAATGCAAATTGGTGCAGCCACTCTGGAAAGCAGTGTGGAGGTTCCTCAGAAAATTAAAAATAGACCTACCCTATGACCCAGCAATAGCACTGCTAGGAATTTATCCAAGGGATACAGGAGTACTGATGCATAGGGGCACTTGTACCCCAATGTTTATAGCAGCACTCTCAACAATAGCCAAATTATGGAAAGAGCCTAAATGTCCATCAACTGATGAATGGATAAAGAAATTGTGGTTTATATACACAATGGAATACTATGTGGCAATGAGAAAGAATGAAATATGGCCTTTTGTAGCAACGTGGATGGAACTGGAGAGTGTGATGCTAAGTGAAATAAGCCATACAGAGAAAGACAGATACCATATGGTTTCACTCTTATGTGGATCCTGAGAAACTTAACAGAAACCCATGGGGGAGGGGAAGGAAAAAAAAAAAAAAAAGAGGTTAGAGTGGGAGAGAGCCAAAGCATAAGAGACTGTTAAAAACTGAGAACAAACTGAGGGTTGATGGGGGGTGGGAGGGAGGGGAGGGTGGGGGATGGGTATTGAGGAGGGCACCTTTTGGGATGAGCACTGGGTGTTGTATGGAAACCAATTTGACAATAAATTTCATATATTGGAAAAATAAAAATAAAAAAATAAAAACCTCCAAACTGTTTTTGCAGAGTGGCTGTAGCATTTTACATTCCCAACAGCAATATACAAGAGATCCAGTTCCTCTTCATCCTTGCCAGCATTCTTTATCCTATTTTTTTTATTTGAGCCATTCTCATAGATACATAGTGATGTCTTATTATAGTTTCAAATTGTATTGCCCAAATGGTTGATGATACTGAACATTTTTCTTGTACTTATTATTTGCCATTTGTGTATTCTCCTCCATAAAATATCTTTTCATGTCTTTTGTCTGTTTTCTAACAGGATTTTAATGTTGTTGTTGCTGTGTTTGGAGAGTTTTTATATATTCTAGATATCAGTCCTTTGTCAGGTATGTGGTTTGCACATATTTCCTCCCAGTCTGTAGCTTTGTCTTTTCATCCTCTTAACAGAGTCTTGTATGGACCAGAAGGTTTTAATTTTGATGAAGTACAGTTTAGCAGCTTCTTTTTATAGATTGTGTGTGTGGTGTCAAGTCTAAAAACTCTGCCTAGCGTTAGATCTTAAAGATTTTCTATGTTTTTTCTAAAAATGTTACAGTTTTCTGTTTTACATTTAAGCCTGTGATCTCATTTTATTTATTTATTTATTTTTTGTATAAGGTATAAGACAAAAGACTAAGTTCTTTCTTTTCCTTTCCCTCCTCCCCTTCCTCCTCCTTTCCCTCGTCCTGCTTTCCCCTTTCCTTTTCCTTGTCCTCCTCCCCTTCTTCCTCCTCTTCTTCTCCTCCTCCTCCTTTTTCTCTCTCTTTCTGCCTATGGATGTTCAATTGCTTTAATACCATTTGTTAGGAAAACTATCTTTCCTCCATTGAATTGTTTTTGTAGCTTTGTCAAAAATCGATTTGCCATATTTGTGTGGGTTTATTTCTGTGTTTACTATGTAATAAGTCTTGAAATCAGGTAGGTTGGCTCCTCTCACTTTATTCTTTTTTATTTTGAAAAATTTTTATGACACAAATTTTAGAATACTTTTGCTTGTATCTACAAATATTGTTTTTAGGATTTTGCTAAAAATGATATTAAGCTTACATATCAATTTTGGGAAGAATTAACATCTTAATTATGTCTTAATTATAGTATGTCTCCCTATTTATTTAAACCTTTGATTTATTTCATCAGCATTGTGTAGTTTTCAGTATAAATCCTATACATGTATTGCTAGATTTATACCTGAGTATATCATATTTTGAGCAATTGTAAATTTTACTGTGTTTTTAATTTAGGTGTCTGTGTGCTTTCTGACAGTATAGAAATAAAATAGACTTTTGTATTTTTGCTTTATATCCTGTGACCTGGGTGGACTCAGTAGGTCTTGCAGCCTTTTGTAGATTACTTGAAATTTTCTATGTAGATCATGATGTCATCTGCAAATAGGGACAGTTTTATTTCTTCATTCCTGAAATGTATGCTTTTAATTTCCTCTTTTTGCCTTATTGTATTGACTAGAACTTCAAGCACTATGTTGAATAAGAGTAATAAGAGGGGACATCCTTGCCTTGTTCCTGATATTAGGGGGAAACTATTTAATCTTTAACCATTAAGTATAATATTAGCTATAGGGTTTTCTTAGATGCTTTTTATCAAGCTAAGGAAACTCTTCTCTATTTCTATTTTTATAAGAGTTTTTAACATGAATAAGTTTTAAATTTTGTCTAATTTGCTATATCAATTGATATGATCATGTGATTTTTCTTCTTTGGTCTCTTAATGTGGTAGAATATATTGTTGTTTTCTCTTTTTGTAATGTTTTTATATGGTTTTTGGCTTCAAGGTGACATTAGTTTTGTAAAATGAGTTGGGAAGTGTTCCCTTCTCTTCTATTTTCTGCAAGAGATTTTGTAGAATTGGCTTTACTTCTTACTTATACAGTTGGTAAAATTCTCCAGTGAAAACATCCAGGTGTGGGGATTTCTTTCTTGGGGAGTTTTAAATTATGAATTTGGTTTCTTCAGTCTTTTAATTGGTATATTTATATTTAATACAATTATTGATAAGTTAGGACCTAAGTCTGCCATTTTACTTTTTGTTTTTGGTTTGTTTTCTCGGTTTTTCATTTCTGTGTTTTTGTTCCCTACCTTCCTGAAGGTTACTTGAATGTTTTTTAGAATTCCATTTTTTATTTCTCTAGAGTATTTTTAATGTATCTCTTCATGTAACTTTAAAAAAAGCTTTTCATATGATTAGATATTCTATTATATATGCATAACATCATGGTTTACTGATGTCATTTTACCAGTTTGGGTGAAGTATAGAAACCCTATCTCCCATTACATCCCTTTATACTATCACATTTATAATATAATTGTCTTACATGTTTCCTTTACATTCATTTAGAAGTGCAAAATACAGTGTGAAAACTTTTGCTTCAGCTATCAAACTAATTTAGAGAATTCCAAAGGAGAATAAAGGTGTATTTTGAAACCCATGTTTCTGCTTGTTGTACAGTTTCATCCTCCTTGATGTTCCAAGATTCTTTTTA
The DNA here is from genome assembly GCF_023721935.1 of Panthera uncia. Taxonomy (NCBI): domain Eukaryota; kingdom Metazoa; phylum Chordata; class Mammalia; order Carnivora; family Felidae; genus Panthera; species Panthera uncia. Next base: position 43,387,560 of record NW_026057580.1, on the reverse strand, counting down.
TTTCCTTTCTTCTCAGACAACTTTACTTAGCTATACTTTTAGGGTAGGTCTGCTGATAACAAACTTTCTGTTTTCCTTCATCTGAGAATGTTTTGATTTCTCCTTCATTCCTGAAGGATATTTTTCTTGGGTATAGGATTCAGGGTTGATAGTTATTTTCTTTCAGCACTTTTAAAATGTGTCATTTCAAGTTAACTATGATGTATCTCGGAGTGGATCTCTTTGGCTTTATTCTATTTATAGTTTGCTAAGCTTCTTGAATATGTTACTTTATGTCTCTTATCAAGTTTGGAAGATTGTCAACCATTATTACTTCAAGTATGTTTTCAGCACCACTCTCTTTCTCTTCCCCTTTAATGACAAAAATGTTAGTATTTTGTTATAGTCTCACAGGCCCTCAAGTATTTTCTTTTTCTTCTCATTCTTCTTCTTCTCCTCCTCCTCCTCCTTCTCCTCCTCCTCCTCTTCCTCCTTCTTTTCAGTGAATTTTCTCTGGGCTAGTTATTCATATTGGCCTCTTTCTTTCTTTCTTTCTTTCTTTCTTTTTTTCTTTCTTTCTTCCTCCTTTTTTCATACTGGCTAATTTCTATTGTTCTGTCATATGGTTCATTGGTTCTTTCCTCTGTCCCCTCTATTTTGCTCCTAGGCCCATCTCCCGAGCTTTCTATTTCAGTTGTTATATTTTTAATTTCTAAAATTTACATTTTCTTATACCTTCTATTTCCTTGCTGTGGACTTTTTTTTTTTTTTATCCTTACTCATTAGTATTTCTGGGTTTCTAACTTTTTCAGCTTTTAGTCTGGGATATATAAAACAAAGAAAATCCAGATAACTTACTGCTGTCTTGTTCCTTGGATCTTGATTTCCATAGGCAGACTGCCTTCTTCTATCTTTCAAAGTCTATTTATCTTTGCTTTATATATATCAATGGCTTTTAGTTATACTTAGTGGGAAGAATAGAGAAAGACATTCTACTCCATCTTCCCAGAAGTGGGATCCCAGGTCTATCTTTTTTATTCACTACAAAATTTTGGAAAATATCCTGGAGTGTTTTATAATAAGGGTAATCACTAGGCATACAATCAGAGAATGCTGAGAATGCTGAGAATGCCCAGAGGTCACAAACAACATTTGGAAATAACTTAGATATCAAAATCACATTAAGAAAGTTACTGCTGTGTTAGGAAACAGAAACATCTAGCTCCCCCTAAAATAAAAGATATACCATCACCACCATGCGTTGGTTAATCTGCCAACTTGTTCACTGGTTCTGAGACAGATCCTACATACCTACTATATTTTTTGTCTCTCTGTCTTTTTTTTTCCTCCTGAGGCTCACTTTGCATTCAGGCACCCTTAATATCTTCTCTGGATCATAGGAAATGATGGTTATAATAAAATTATTTATGCAAAGTTGTTCATGACTTAATATCTTACTCTTCCAGTAATATTTGCATTTTATAGGAGGGATATCACAAAATGGGCAATGTTCACCAAAAGAAAGAACCTCATACAATATGCTTTCCAACATCCAACAGTATGTGGAATATTCTGTGAAGGGAGAAAAGATTTACCAGAATTCTTCAAATTACCAGAAACTGATAATCATCTTATCATTTCACTATCCCTGTAGACTGATGTTCGTTATTTTTCAAAGATAAGGCTGTTAGTAAATATCTCTACTTTCTGTATATATTCATGAAGACTCTATATGTGAAAAGTGTATGGGTAAGGATGTGAGTACATTATATTCTGCTTGATCAATAAAATCTGGCTTATGGCAAGAGAAGACAGATTGGTTGCACATGGGAACAGAGTGGCCAGGCTATTCTGACTTTAGAGTTTCTTCTTCCCATGGAAATCCAGCATAGGAATTAAGAGTATGGCTCAGTTTAGTGAGGCCTGGTCAGATCCCTGCTCTGCCTTTTACTGTTAGTATTGCTTCAGTGACTTTCTAAACCCTAGTTTTATCAGCTATAAAGTAGACAGAGTAATATTATCTATCCTAAGATAATTCATGTAAAGTGCTGAGCATGGTGCCAGAAACATGGTACAGATTCAGTAAGTGTTAGGCATTAGGAGTTAAAATCTTTGACTTAATAAGGTAATTTTCCCTTAAGAGGCACAGATTTGTCTGCCACTCTGGAGACAGGACATCAGTGTTGTATCGACTTCCTCAAGAAATGCTCTGCAAGAAGGAGAGGCTAAGAACCTAAGGTGATGTGAGAGAAGCTTGTGATCACATGAAGATCAAGTCCACCTGCTTGTGCACCAATCACCTCTTACCTTCTCTGAAGATTGGATTTAGATATACACATCCTTTATAGTTTTGAAAGCTCTGGAACTACCATAGGTAACATGTCTTGCATCTCTCTCCTAATCACACTGTCATTGTTTTAAGCCATTTAGAAAGGAGAGAGGTATAGTGAAGGATTGATCAAAACATGTTAGGGATAAGTGGAAAATGCCTGAATGGCAAGAATTTTCCTTGAGCTGGTAATTTTGTAGACATGAACTAATTTGTCAAAGTTGGAAATAAAGCAGTTTTATTGCTTTAGCCACACCCTATACTTACAGGAAAAGAAGCACACACCTTTTAATGTCTCCATTGCCAAATCCTGGATATCAGATAAACTTAGTCATGGCCTTATTAACAAATTAGGTTAATCTGGGCTCCAAAGGCAGCAATGTTGCTGTTTCATTCAAATATAGAATTGTGATAAAATGAAAAAAGCGTGCTGTACATGTGCAGGACTCTGTAATGTCTATGAGTGAAGGGTGATTCACAGCACTCCCCTTAACCTCAGGTTAAAAGTGAGGAGAGCGGTGAAACCCATATATGAGAAGCCCCCCAACCATACTTAGTTTGGCTTGAGTCTCTCAGAATTATTAGGTGTCCAGGAACTCCATGTTTGTAAATTTTGTAACCTCAGGTAGCTATGCCCAGCATAGCATATAGTATTTAAAAGACACAAAATATTTTTGAGTTGAATTTGATGAAATTGAGTTAAATGGAAAAGAAACTAAAACTTGAAATCTCATTTCCTCTGGAAGAAGAAGAAGAAACAGAGATAATCAACTTTATTTTGAGGACCTATCAAGAGGAGAGGGTAGTACAGGTGGCAGGATAATATGTTATTCTAAAGAATAGAGGCACATGAGGAGTTTGTCCTTGTCATAATCCCCAAGACCGTACCACCTAGTTGGAGAATGAGCATGACTCCAGCAATGTGATTCCTTTACCTTATTTAGGGGAGAAGCAAGTACAAGAGGTAAGGATGTGGAAAGAGGAAACTAGCTGTCACTGAGCACCTACAATGTGGCCAATATCATGTTCATTGGTTTAAAAAGATTCTCATTTCCTTTCACAATCTTTCAAGTCAAGATTTGGAGTGCAGTGATACTGAATTTTCACTTCTAGTCCTAGAGAGCATCAATGTCTGACAGAATAATATGTTATTTTTCAATGAATATGCATTTTAATAGTGACCAAAGAAGTTGTGTAAAAGTGTGATATCACAAAATCTTATGTATCTATCTATATTTAACATCTACTTACCCAGCTGCCCATCTATCATCTGTATATCTATTATCTACCTACCTACCTACTTTTTGCTATTTATTATCTATCTATCTATCTATCTATCTATCTATCATCTATCGAGAGAAGTAGTTAGAAGAGGAAGAGACAGCACGTACTCAGAGTGCTGAAGTGCCCTCACTCAGTGGTGCTTAACTTCATCTACACACATTGTTGACCTTCCCATTTTACCCTGAGGGTAACATCTGACTAGAAAATGCTATTAATGAAAAACAGTTGTGATATACTGACTCAAGGTAGATGCTGGTTATATGTACTTAATCTTATCTTCATCACTCTGCCCACTTTTTTTTTTTTTTTTTCCCCTCTCTACATTCCCACAGTTATTTTCATGAGACTGATGCTGACACAGTCAGGGTACCTTCCTTATGCTACTCCAAGGCCAAGAATCAATTTGGGCTTTGTTTTCCCATGCAGTTATTATTGGGATTGCAGCCAGGCATTTTGGTGAGTGTAAACTAGAAGCATCTAGTGGAGATTACACTTACAAATGTATGTATCATTTTCAACTTTTTATAAGGCCATCAGCATTTCAATGCCTAAATTGGTTATTTATATATTGATACTACTGGGGCCCAGGAGGAAACCTCAATTAAGATTCTAGGCCTGTAAGTTTACCACTTTCAGAAACACCCTTCTGGACCTTGGGTGCTCCTTTTCTGGCAGAGATTTGACCCCTCAGGGACTGCCTGTGCAGTTGCTATACTGCAGAGAGAGGGGTGGGTGAGCTGATTCTGGTTCTGAGGCTGGGTGCTTTCTTTCTGTGCCCCTTCCCCTAGAATTATCTCTTAGTCAAGTCCTGCCAGTCCACATGGATTCCCCATTTGCTGGCTTCCTTCCCATCACCCTTCTTAAACTGTATCAGTATCCTCCTGATGAGAGTTCTTTGTTTGCCAGACCATGCTTTATTCTTCTAATTCTTCCCCAGCAACTGGCATAGGCTTAGCCCACACCAGATGCTCCATAAAATGAATAAATGAAGGAAGGAATGACATGACTTTATAAGATAATCTTTTCTACTGTCTGTTTAGATACATCCAGTGATGGGCCCTCATTAGCTCCAAAAGGCAGCACTTTCATCTTGGAATTGCTTTAATGTTCTCAATTTGGAAACATACGTGGTCACCCTATAATTTGCACCATTTCCCCCTTTGCTTTACCCTTTTGAAACCATAGAGACCTAGAAGCCTCTTATAAACTTATATACACAAAATCCCCTGATCTAAATCATATTTTTTCAGGTTAAACAACTTTAGCTCATAGAATGTGGTTTTCAGATGCTTTATCATCCACAGCTCCTCTCTTCTGGAAGTTCTCTGGTTTATTACATTCTCTATTTAACACCCACCCCTGAACACATTTCTTAGACATGAACTGACCAATGACTTGATGTTCTCCTCTGCATCTGTCTATCATCCTAGCTACAGAGTTCATAGAACCCAGAAAATGCAGTTCAAGTTCATCTCAGCCAGATGCACTTCTTTCCTTCTTTGATCATGCTTCTATCCTGAATCTTTTCCTAACTTTCCTACTAGTATAAACTAGTTAGAAGGGAATTTAAGCACACCTTTTCCCTCTCACTTTTAAAAAACAGATATAAGAGGTTTCACCAGTAACCAGGTTTTCCTTGTATTCCTCCCTAGGTTTCTATCCTGATGGTCCTTTCTGTCTCAAGTCAACAATGCTTCTTAATAAAAAGGACTCCCCCAACCGCAAATGCACATCTCTATAAAAGCACCACCCTTTAGAGAAATGGAAGAGATGAAGAAAGCATTGTTAATATCCTTATACTTTTGGACAATATGGCCATCATCTTCCCCTCATATTACCATATCTTATGCTATATTGATCCTGAAAGTTGGGGAGCAAAAGGAAAGTGAGAGATTTATTCAGGTAAACTGAGTAGAAAGTCAGAGCATTACTCTTCCCAATATTTTTAATATTTCTTCCTATTTCTCCTTCCATTCGAGCCACATAATGTCTTCTATCCCTGAAGTGGGACATGGAAGAGGAACGGAGGCTGATGCTGTACATAGTAGAATGGGGATCATCTCTGGCATTTATCTGGTCCTTTAATGAGTATTAACATAGCTCAAGATGGCACTGGTTCCTTTCTTTGTCCATTATTAGTGAGGGTTTTTACTGACTTTGTGGTCATGAAAACCCCCTTTCTATGTTTGTGCAATTGCCATTTGAGGCACAAATTCAGGATTAAAAATTTATCTTTATGCTTAAAATAACTTGTTAATAATTAAAACATTTAAAGTCTTAGATATGACTCTGCCAACAATTTGGATCTAATTGGTAAACAGTGTTTAAATTCCTTATTTCATATGAGTTGTCAAGTTGTTTTTATTTATATAAAAAACTCCAGGCTCAGTCGTTTGGGTGTCCGACTTCGGCTCAGGTCATGATCTCACCTTACGTGGGTTCGAGCCCCACATTGGGCTCTGTGCTGACAGCTCGGAGCCTGGAGCCTGCTTCAGATTCTGTGTCTCCCTCTCTCTGCCCCTCCCCCGCTCAAGCTCTGTCTCTCTCAAAAATAAATAAACATTAAAAAAAAAAAAAACAATTCCAACCCATTTCATTCTATTTGTTTATACTTTGTTAGTAATGTCTAGTGTTACTACTTTGTGATCAGATTGTATACAGTGTATACACTTTTTCAGAAGTTACATTTTTGAGAACAGTGGTATTTTTTATGTTTTAAATGGGTGCTTGAAAAAAGATGCTCTTTATTTTGGCCAGAGTTTGATATATATGTACTTACTCATCCTTTAATTTTTTTTAAGTTTTTATTTTAATTCCAGTTAGTTAACATACAGTTGTATTAGTTTCAGGTGTACAATATAATAAATTTATCCAAATCATCTTTATTTTTGGTTTCTTATTGTTATTGTTGTTTGTTTACTTGAACAAAGACTGAGTCATAAGTTCCACTATTACAATAAAATTATATTTCTGTTAATTTCTCCTTGAATCTCTAATAGTTTTGATTTATGTATTTTGATTCTTTACTATTCAACTTGTAGAGTTTTGTGACTATTCTATTTCTTACAAATCATTATTTTATTACTATAAAATGTACTTCTTTGTCATATGTTTTTATTTTGTTTTGCCTTGAATTCTAATTTTTCTCATTCCAATATTGCAAACGTTACTTGCTTATTATCTGCCCTTCACCGATGCATTAATTACTATCCTTTCACCTTAAATAAATAACATTGTTGATGACCATCTTCTAAAACTTTGGATTTATATTTTTAACTCACTTTGAGATTATTATTTTTTAATAAGGAATTTTAAGCAATTTATACTGTTTTGTGTTAACTGAAGTGCATTCATTTTATTTCTGATACCTTTTTACATTATCTCTTTTACATGGGTCTTGTTATTTTGTTATTTTCTTTTTAAAAGATTGATAGACTTGACTAATGAAAAATGTCTCAATATGGAAAATCAAAACACCTTAAGCAATAAGAAAACACAAGTGACCAACTGAGAAAAATATTTATAATATATAGGACCACAAAAAGATTTATACTATTAGTCTTTTAGAAGCTCCTCTGAATGATTTGAAATTATAGATAAAGACCAATTGAATTTTGGGAGAAGGTTATGAACAGATAATTCTTTAAAAAGGGGTAACAAATGTTCAATAAATGTCTGAAAAATTCTCAAACTCACAAGTCAGAAAGACTTATAAATCAAAGTAATAATTTGGTAGCATTTTTACCTATCAAACTGGTAGATCTTTTTATCACAATACCCAGAGTTTGTAGATTTGAGTAAATATTGGTAGTTGGTAGTTCATGAGTAAAATTGACAAACTGAGGTGTATTTAAATACAAATATTGAAATATGTATCCAAAGAATGAAAATGTGCAATCTATTTTCACAGAAAATTTACAAATGTGTCATAGAAAATAAAATTATTTTAGAAAAAAAGAAATATGTGCAAAAATTTGTCTACAATTATATTCATCATCAATATTTAAAATTATAAAACATTAAAAATAAAATTATAATTCCAGTTGAAAATTGGTTAAATAGGGTTGCCTGCATGGCTCAGTCGGTTGAGTGTCTGACTCTTGATTTCACCTAAGGTCATGATCTCACTGTTCATGAGATTGAGCCCCATGTCAGGCTCTGCACTGATAGATAGTGTGTAGCCTGCTTGGGATTCTCTCTCTCTAAGTCTCTCTGCCCCTCCCCTGCTCACACACACTTTCTCTCTCTCAAAATAAACAAACATTAAAAAAAAAGAATTGTTTAAAAAAATACAAGAAATTCTTAAGATGCAACATGAAGCAGCCATTAGAAACCATGTTTTAGAAGAACATCTAATAGTCATCACATATTTCATGTGAACAGCACATTTAAAAGAGTTTGTGGTTGTGTACACACACACATTTGAAGACTGAAAAAAAAAAAAAGAGAAAGAGAGAGAAACCAAAGATTATAAACCCAATGTTAACATTAGGATATAGGGTGATTTTCATTTCTTCCTTATAATGTTTAAGATTTTTGAATTCTCAAAAATGAACATGTTTTATATGCAATCATAAAAAAAATATATTGTACACCTGAAACTAATGTAACATTGTGTGTCAACTCTACTTCAACTAAAACAAACAAACAAATAAACAACAATAAAAACACTCAGCTAGGGCAGTATGCAGTTTTTGATAAAAAAAAAAAAAATTAATAAACAGGGTGCCTGGGTGGTTCAGTTGGTCTGACTTCAGCTCAGGTCATGATCTCACATTCATGAACTGGAGCCCCACCTCAGGCTTGCTGCTGTCAACACAGAGCCCACTATGGATCCTCTGTCACCCCCTTTCTCTGCCCCTCCCCCACTCATTCCCTCTCTCTCTCTAAAAACAAATAAATAAATATTAAAAAATTAATAAATAAAATTTTAAAAATATAAAACATACAAGAAAGAAAGAAAGAAAGAAAGAAAGAAAAGAAAGGAAGGAAGGAAGGAAGGAAGGAAGGAAGAAAGAAAGAAAGAAAGAAAGAAAGAAAGAAAGAAAGACACCTGAAGTCAAAGAGATGTCAGGACCAAATGCTAATAAAACACTAAGTAAAATGGAGATTAAAAATACCCCTGTGTACATCTTATAACTAGAGGTTTGTACTCTTTGGAAAAAAATACATTTCTAAAAACTGAGCAGGGCTATTGCAAAATCCTAGAAATTTACTACAGGCTGATGTATAATAATCTTCACTATGGTTATCTAAACAGTCATGAGTCCCCCTAACTGTATAAGCCCTATTTATTGTCTTCATGCCCACAGGATAAACACGAGAGGCTTTGTGATATTCTCCACAGGATCTAACTACATTTTGATTACCAGCAAATAATTAAGGTCATTTCAGTATGAATTCCTCTTAGGAAAACAAGGATTTGAATATCAGGCTGGTTGTCAATATTCACAACTTTCTTTTAAAATAATATCAACAATCTCTTTTAAATATACAGAAGTCTCCAATATAATAAGAGCCATAATTCATTGAACCTCTACTATATCTTTTCTATGAATTATCTCATATAATTGTCACAAGCATATTAAAAACTAGTTGCCATCATTACAACCTTGTTGCTGAGAAAATTGACATTTAGCATGATTTGGGAGTGACCCAAGATTTCACAGTTGGTGTCAGAGACAAGAGTTAGGCCCTTTTCCTGTCTGCCAGTCTTTCATTCTTTGCACTGTCTCCATTTAATCAGCCACAAGATTGTTTTGAATTTTATTTTTGTGTTGTGACTTTTAGATAGAACTGAAATATCTTGATGGGATATGAAGTGAATTTCTAATTAAATGGGATCTTTATTGAGGCTATTGCTATAGAAACCCTCCAGGTTCTCATTGGAGAGGGCCTCTTGGGGAGACTTGGCTGGTTCAGAATCAGAAATAGCTGTGTGGTTACCAGGGCAAGGGCTTCTATCATAAGAGAAAGGGTACTCTTGGCATATTAGGTGCAGTCCTTGCCAAGGTTCTGATAATTGTGCCCCAGATGGATTTTTTTTCTTCTCTACCCTGACATTTCTCCCTTTGGTCATATGAACAGAGGGTTGATAATTCTAGTCCTCATGGCAAACTTCTTTGGAGTAGATTAAGTCATCAGTCCTCCAGCTGCTGCTTGGACAATAACTTTGAGGACCAGGGATTCAGGCATAGTAAAAGAGAACTATTGCTAGGCCAGATATGAATGCTATCTCTACCATTTACTCCATGATTGGTCTTGGCAAGATATATAACTTCTCTGGACTTTTTTTCCCCCTTCAATAAAACTGGAGTAGTATCTGCCTCAAAGAATGTTTTAAGGATTAAATAAGATAACATATGTCAAATGTGCAGTATTAACATTCACCTGTAGTTTTCTACTGTTGTTAACCACATCACCCTAGGTATTGGCATGCTGGTTGTGCCCCATGCATTGTTATTGTTCCATATTCAATCTTAATGAGATACTGTCCACTTTATTTTTATTTATTTAAAAAAATTTTTTTTAAGTTTATTTATTTCTGAGACAGAGAGAGACAGAGCATGAATGGGGGAGGGGCAGAGAGAGAGGGAGACACAGAATCTGAAACAGGCTCCAGGCTCTGAGCTGTCAGCACAGAGCCCAACGCGGGGCTCGAACTCATGGATCGCGAGACCATGACCTGAATCAAAGTTGGGGGCTTAACTGACTGAGCCACCTAGGCGCCCCGATACTGTCTACTTTAATAACTTGTGTCCAAATGCCCAAGTTTAAAGTAGTCACTTTATGTACTACAAAGACTAGGTATTTAGTCTTCAAAACATATACACACATATACAACAATACTGATATACAAGATCTGAGTCAAGCAGTAAGTCATTTCTTATTAAGTTAACCGGTCATATTATTAGTTGTTTGCCATCTTAAGAAGCAAAGTTTGGAGAACTGTAAGGTGGAACTATAGGCCTAGAATATTTTGATTAGTGTTGGGAGGGAGAAGAGTCTTATATTCATTATTTTTGCTACAAATACTCACTGAGCACCCATTCTGGGTTAAGTATCATAGAACATGGAAAAAATGAGATGCTCTCTATGTGCTTTAGAGGTTCACAATCTGGTGGAGAGTGTGGGGAGGTAGACACTCAGGTGATTATAACTCAAGGCAGTATGAGGTGTTATAGGGGCTGGAGTGGCCATTTCCAGTCAGTGTTTGGGCCAACTGAAGGGGCCAGGCATCTGCAAGGAATCAGGATGCCTCAGGGAAAAGTAGGGTGGAAACAATAAAGACCACATCTGCCAACTTCACAATTTTGTCTCTCACTGGCTTTATTACTCACATATGTAAAACTGAGCCTCAGGATCTGGATGCAAACTCACTGAGGTCTTCTGTAACATGCCAGAACTGCTAATGGAGTCACCAGTGTCTCCAAGGAGGGTTCAGAAGTACAGTGTGATCTTAAAACACAAATATACTCCTATACTGGCTACATAGTTCTGTTCATAGTGCCTGTACCTTAAGGCCCCACTGATAACTCCCTGACAGACCTTGGGGAAATACTTTGTCTTTGAGCTTTGGTTTCCTTCTATTTTGCATGGGGTTAATAATGTATTTTAAAGTTTACTGTGAAGATTAAGTGAGATACTTCTTGAGGTGTTCTAACTCATGCTAAGTCTTCTACAATTATTAATTTCCTTGTTGCTTTTTCAACTGCCATCACGTGCCTTGCCTTAACTTGGATGAAAGTTCTGCAGTGTTCACTGTGGTTGATGGCAATTACAGTCTCCTTCATTCCTTACTGTTTATTATTTTGAAATCACAAGGTTGTCTTGGATAGACCAGGATGTTGCTATGAACCATATGTGCCAGTTGACAAACTCTGATTAATACTTTAGTGTCATGAGTTTTTTTAGAAGTTTAAAAATGCAGTGGAATTGTGTTTAACAAGCAAATAGAGTCTAAGTTTGTTTTAAACTGTTCCCTCTTTCTTTGAAAAGTATACCACTTAGATATAATTAAATTTTTCTGAAAAATCTCAACCAATTTTGTATATACTTTTTTCTAACTACTAACAATAACAGAAAGTGTTTAAAATGTTAATTTTTTAATCTTCAAAAGAATAAACAAAGATATTTCTTTAGGAGAAAGGAAGTGGGATTTTGCAGGTTGTCCAAATCAGAGAACTCATTTTTTTTTTTTTAAATAGAAAGTGAATTCAGATCCCCTAAAAAAAACATCAGTTTTATCTGTTTTCTAAAAATGAATTTTTTTAAGTTACATTGTTCAGGGTATGTCAATTTAAATCTAATGATTCAGATTTAAATCTAATGATGTTTTACCTGTGAATTAGAGCATTTCATTAGTTCTTAAGTTTTTTTTCTTTTCAGTGCCTGAAAGGAGACAAGATTTGGTTTCAAATTATTCTACTAAAGATTACTTTTTCGTTTATAATGCTGGCTCTTGGCATGTAAGGATTCCTGAATATGCTAAGGTATAAGGTGGCCATTCCATTTCTAGATTTAAAAGGTTTATCGGATGTGAATAGGGGGCATGTTGAGATGGAGTGAGGCTATCACAATATCATTCCTTTGGGCTCTCTTTCTTTGGAAAATACTAACCTCCCTCCCTGAGGTGCAGCTCTGATGGGCATTCCAGGGTTAACACAGAAACTGGGGAATGCACCACTAGATCACCTGTGTTAATACGGAGTAGCCAAAAAGTATGCCACAAAATCAAACTGTGATATTAAGTTAAAATATTTAGCCATGCCCTTGGGTCAATGGAGTGAGACTCAGTTTTACCTGGCTATAGCATAAGAAATTACAGATCTTTGTATTACTTAAGTCATTTCCTTCTGTTTAGATTGTAGGAATGGCACGTATCTGCAAAGACCCTCCTGGGTCTCCTGGGTAAAAGTAGTCTGTGTTTCTGTTTTCAAACAGGAAAGTTGTAGAATGATGGTTTTCCTAAAGATTTGGAAGGTAGAGTTCTGGGTGTGCTAATGATGGTTTACTCTAAGATTTCTATTGCCCTTGTCATAAAAAGGCCTCAAATTTAAAGTAGAAGTCTAAATTTATAGTAGGTGACTTCGGTATTTTCATCTCTAAATTCACAATATGTCATAAAAAAAAAACTGAATAATGATTTGTAAGTCTTCATTGGTCACCATAGGACTCAGTAAAGTAGTTAGTTAACTGGCCTGTGCTGGTTACCAGTCAATGGAATTTGAAGGGATAGGCCCGGACATTAGTTACTGGAAGTATAAAATTGGAAAACATCTCCACTTGTTTACAGATCAGAAGTGCTAAGCATTGTTTGTTTCTTTCTATTACCATTTGGACCTATTCCTTTTCCAACAAGTCTTTTGAGCCGCAACTCAGCACCTCCCCATTAAGAGGCTCACATTCCTCATAGTTTGCTAAAGGCTTTGTATTGTACTCTTTTTTTTAACTTTTTTTTTTTTTTTTTTTTTTATGGTATGAGAATTTTAGCTGTTGGGGTAAATATTAGAAAGGCAACAGTGACAACATGAGTTTCCAAAATTCTGTGAAGTCTTGTTCTAAATGAGTAAAATGAGTTAGGGACATCCAAACTATTTCCTGGTTCTATTTCCCTTTTTATTCTCTTGATTTTACTGAAATAGAACTACCGATTGAGAGGCTGGCTGGAAACACTCAAGACTTGGTACTCTATAAACAGTGTTACAGGCTGTTTGGGCTATTATAACAAAGGCATAGACTGGGTGGCTTATAGACAATAGAAATATATTTCTCACAGTTTTAGAGGCTGAAAATCTGAGATCAGAGGGCTAGTGTGGTCAGGCTCTGATAAAGGCCCAATTCCAGGATGCAGACTGCTAACTTCTTATATCATCATGTGGTGGAAAGAGAGCTAGCTGGCTTGCTGGTCTCTTCCTATGTAAGGAGGACTTCCATTCAAGAGGACTCCACGTTAATGACATAATCTCACAAATGCCCCGCTCCAAATACCATCACATTGGGGATTAGATTTCAGTTTATGAATTTTGTGGAGATGCAGTCTCTAACAAGCAGCTTTCTGCTCCTGGTGCTTTAAGATGTTTGGGGAATGGGGATAGGATATAGTACCTCAATACTGTTCATACATATTTTCATCAGAAAATTTAAGAGAAATGACTTTCAATTACTGAAAACAAACACCACATGTCTGTTTATTGAGGACCCACTATGTGCAAAGCATACACAGTTTTGCCCTTATGGAGCTTCCATTTCAGCAGAATTTCACTACAAATAATGAGACAGCGACTTCTTTAACCCTTCCATAAAGCTTCTAGTGGGAATCACTAGCAAGGCCTAAAACGTATCAGATTGGAGACGCATTGAATAAAAGTAGAAATATAGGCAGGACCAGAAGGGAAAAAGAAAAATAAAAAGAAATGTGTGAGCACATTGGAAGCCAGTCAGTGGCCCAGACCACTCAGCCCTGAAACACACGTTGTCCATTGTTACAACAGTTTACACCACTTAAGGTGAGATCCTGTTGGCACCTAATATGTCAGGGAGCTGATATTATCAGTTTGGGCCAGTAACCCCGAGTCAGACTCAGTCGAATTGCTGAAAGAAAGCAGCAGGTTTTTTGACTGCCAGTCTAGACTATACTTTTCCCCTTTTATGGCTCATTAGAAAAACATTTGTGCTGACCTGTAAGCTGATAAGTGCCAACTGGAGTCAACTCACTTGAGAGGAAAATTATTTATGATTACAATTTGGCTGTGAGACTTCTTTAGTATTTCTTTTACTCTGAATCAAGAATTGAATTAGGGCCAAAAATTGCATTCTCTCACCTCTCTGAGAAAGACCTTTAGTAGCTTTACTGAATCACAATAGATCCTGTCCTTAGGACACATCCAAATAGCCCCTTCTTAGCTTTTTTCTAATCATACACTGTCCTTCCTGCCTAACTCATCTTCCCACTAAACACACTCTTGACAAATTTCCCCTTTTCTTTAAAAACTCTCTTCTGGTCTGTCTGGGTTATGTATTGGCCTATTTATTTTGTGTGTGGGTGGTTTCTGTGACTCCTCCTAGCTGAAAAATTTAATGACTGAATCTGAATTTTCAGCTCTGAGCATAATGGAAATCCTTACCACAATGCATGTGCACCTGCTTCACTTCTAAGGCCCATCTGAGTTTGCATATCTGTGGTAGTTTAGCTCAGGAGACTGGACTGAGCTAGTGAGGCCTAGATTATGGTTTTGATGTGTAGGTGCCAGTTAGCACACATGTCCTGCAGGCCAGACTGTACTCTGAACTCAGACAGGTACTCTGCACATATATGGCCATGGTCTTGGAGAACCAGATGAGAGAATGAAGGTATACCTGTGTAAATCTGTCATCATAAAAACAACTCAGTTGTAAGGCTCCTTGATGAGGTGTCTCATCTCGGTAGCAACTTCTCTGCAAATAAATGTGAGTGTATAAATATGTGGTGGATACATCTGCAAGTTTTTAAAGTGAGAGCTTGACAGGTTTGGGCTAGTCCCAGAAAGCAGTCTAGGCAAAATTACCATGGTGCCAGTACACAGGGTGGAGTTTCCATAAGAGTTAGGCCACTGCTGCTCAATTTCCTGCTTCTTCAGCCATGGAAAAAAACAAGCTGCAGTTTTCTTTATAAACCATTGTATAAATGACTCTATGTCCTCAGGGGTGGTCAGATTCAAAGAACTCTGCTGAAGAGACTTCTCTGGCCATAAAGAAACAGTTCGGATTGAGAATATACCTTGTGGCCAGTTACCACATGGAAAGAAAAGAAACAAAGGGAACATTCTTGCCCTCTAGAAGGTTAGGGGGAAAGACTGTGAAACACGTGAAAAAGACACAAATAAGTCAACAATGAAAACATGAAGAAATATACTTACCTAAATAGAATTAGACACATGCAGCCAAGTAGCCTCATCAATGGACAGCTTCACATATGAAGTAATTTTTGAGCAGAGTTTTGAAGATATATCCAATGTAGTAGGAAGGATATTCCTGCAGGGACATAAATGATGTTTACCGAGTAGGTTACACACAAGAGCACAAAGTGTGAGCTGTGGAAATGCATTTCACTTGTGCCATTGCCCTTCTCTTAAAATCCAGACAAAAATCTGTCCTTAAACCTCATAACCTTTTGTATCTAGTGATGCCCTAATATCCTCATGAAGGCTGTACACCAATATCCTAGTTCTTTTTCTGGACACAAGGTGTATTGTATTTCTCTGCCTTCTGTGACCATATTACTTGTGTTGCCAGTGAAATAAGAAAGAGGTGTCAAGTATTACTTCCAGGAGATTTGCTGTGTTTAATACTGTTGATAACTTCATTTTTGAAACTCTCTTTTCCCATCGCTTCATGACATCACTCTTTTGACTCACCTTTTACATCATTGATTTTGTATTTTAGATATAAAACTCAAATAAATCTCATCTACTTTCCTGGGTTTTAATTAATATATATGTAACTAGTAGGCTGATGACTCCTAAATATGTTCCTCCTGCTCCAGTACATGCCTTACATGCAGAGGCCTGTACATGCAAAGGTCATTTAAAAAGCCACCATATCAACAATTGAGTTTATCTCTCCTCCCAAATCTGATCATTCTTTAAAGTCACAAAATTGTTAGCTGGGAATCTTGTTGCTTTCTCTCTCTCAACAATAGTTCCCCAATACAATTTGCGACCAGATGTTTTCTGTCTGTTTCTAAATTTCATCGTTCCATATCTTTCTTTCCATACTCTCTCTCTCCTCTATAATAACTTCTGGATTGGTCCTATTATCAATCCATTCTCCACGAAACTTTTGGAGAAATCTTTCTAAAATACAAAAAGTTATCATGTTTAAATCCTCTTGCTTAAAATCTTTGATGTCACCTCATTATACTAGAGTTAAAATGCAAACTCTTTGAGAGCTTTTAGTGAGCTATCCCTTACTTAATAGAATGGTTTCATCACCTGCCACGTATGCTTTACACTCCAGCCATGCTGCTTCTCTTTTGCTTCCCTGAACTATGTGCTTTCTTTCCTCTGTGCACTTCTACATCATGCTGTTCCCTGTTAGTGGACTTCATTCACTTTGATAATGTCTACTTTTTATTTTAAAGCAAACGAATAATTGTCTCTCTCAGAAAGACTTCCATATGCTTCAACCTGTAGCACTCATCACTCTGATTGGTGGAAGGCGATTTATATATCAGTTTCTCTTCCAAAACTGTGTTTTGCATGTTGTTCAACACTATAAGCCCATCTTTCATTTGTGTATTTCCCACATCTCTTAAATGCCTGACATGCACTAGGTGTGCAATAAGTGTTTAATGAAGGAATTAGCAGCTGATAAATTGGGAAGCCTATGATTATGAGTTTTGCTTTCAACTGAAGAACTTTTGGGAACCATTACAGAAATTTAATAAGGTGATAATATACAGATGATACTTGCAGAGGGTAATAAAAATGGAGAGGAGTTGGCATCTGAAATTTAGCAGAGATGGTGTGAAGTCTGTTGTCGATAGTAAGAGTGGGGAGGAAATGAAAAGCTATAGGATTCTGGCTTTTGATTCCCCAGAATTTCCTTTTTCATAATTCTCACTGTAACTCATGCTTACTATGTTTAAAGCTGGTATAAAGTGTCAAAGGCAGAGATAGTAAATACTTTGCAAGTTCAACTGAAGGGCAGACAACTTGTTCGAAGAGGTAAACATTTAAGCCTTTAATTTTGAAGTCTTCCACAGTTTTCTTGACATTAATGTTGCCTTAATTTTGATGTTTATGATATGATCAAAGGCACTTATCCTATATGTAATATGTCTTTGGTTTTCTTTTTACTTTTTTTACTAGAAAGTCATTTTTCTTCTTTTAACTACTTTTGTCTATTTTATTTTACTTCTGTGTGTGTGTGTGTGTGTGTGTGTGTGTGTGTGTGTGGTGTGTGTCTGCATTTCTTTTGTCTCACTGGACTGTCCAGAATCCTGGAAATGGAGAGGGTGATTGAGTGTGGTTGGCTCTTACCACAACCATACAAGTAGGTGAGGAATAAACTTCCCAACACTGCTTGGGCTCTCAAATCCTGTGTCCTCCCAATTCTTTCAGAGTTGGCAGCTTGCTTATCGTTAGCAAAAGCTAGGCATAATTTCAAATGTTACATTGCAGAGAAATCACTCTCTCTGTCACCAGAAAAGAGAGAGACAGAGGAAAGATGACTTTTTATATCTGGAACCTGGCACTGTCAGCCATTTGAAATTTGTCTCCCAGACTGTCTGGCCTTGGCTTGGAGAAGGCAGGGTTGCTGTGTAGCACAAGGAGGTGCAAAAACAAACATGGGCACAAAACCAAATACTTGACTGCAAGAAATGTTCTGAAAGTTATAAAAGTGAAATACTACTTCCAGCTGTCACTTTATGCAAGGATTAAGTTGAGCTCAAGAGGCTGCAGAAACAAAGTAAGAAAGTGAATTATTCATTACAGTATCTATGCAAGTTGTAGAAGATGCTTGGGTTTTCTACTGATGGATTACTGGTGATCCCTTTGTCTATTCATGTACATACTCACTCATTCACTTGTCTTTATGTATATATTTGAAGACATGTTGCTGTTAAGGGGGCAAAGCTTCATATTCTTTTCTTCTTATAGCCAAGAACACTCTGCTCACTGGTCACCCTTTCTTTAACACATGTTGACCCTTATGGTGGCTCTCTCCTAGGCTTATGATCTGCACAAAGCATGTTGTTGAAATGAACATTATCATCCAATGATCGGAGTGTAAGTCCATTAAACACAGTTAAGTGCATAGTAAGACTTTTTGATTGGTAAGAGGGTGCTTAGACAGATATGTTCCAACCATTGTCTTCTAGACGTTGATATCCATAATGTACAGCTCTTCTTCATGGTGGTCTATCAGAGGTACCACTCACTGGCTCAATGTCCATACATGGATTAGAAACATGTCATCATCCATGCCTATACATGACCACAGCCAGTGTCAGTGTCTGGGAGTCTTTCCATTGACTCAGTTTTTCCCCATCTCAAGGCCACTTCAGAAGCATGCAGCAGAGACATAGATGGTGAATTAGCCACATACTTTGCACTGCCCCAATCCTATATCTAATTTTCATTTTTAACATGGAAGTTGTTGCCTAAAACTCATATAGATGTTTTATTAGTTTTCAAGGGACTGGGGTAGGGAGGACTTACTTTCGAATATTATTTTCAAATATTATTTAAGAACCCAGGTTTTTCTCCCTATAATCTAGCTTGCTAAAATCTCATCCGAAATCTAGTATTTCTCAAACTGATTACCCTTATTAGACTTTGATAATTCACGACTGTAGGAACTTTTGAAGCACATGC
Source organism: Panthera uncia (assembly GCF_023721935.1). Lineage (NCBI taxonomy): Eukaryota > Metazoa > Chordata > Mammalia > Carnivora > Felidae > Panthera > Panthera uncia. Next base: position 43,368,609 of record NW_026057580.1, on the reverse strand, counting down.
TTACCTTATTCCTAGTCTCAGAGAAACACTTCCACATGTGGATTTGAGAGCCATGCACTGGAAGGAAAATAGGCTAATCTGATCATAAACCATGGAGCCCTCCTAAAACTGTATAAACACCGACAGAGGTATTTCTCAAAGTCTGAGCCAGAAGGAAGGCAACATTTTGTGAAGTATGTGAACATTCATTCAAATTCAAAGCCTTCATTCAGCCTGCGGAATTTGTACTAAGCAGTATGTCTCATCCTCTGCCAGCCGGCACCCAGCATAATATTCTGAAAAATTAAATATTTTTGCTAATGGTGTTGTTCCTTAACTATTTAAAAATATTTTCTAATAAAGGAAAAAGTCAAGTCATGTCAAGAGTAATATTTTATGCTATTCATCCATTAAAATCTTGAGTTGTATAATGAAACTCTTAAACTCTTTCAGGATAATTTTCATCATTCTGAGTTAATAGTCATACTGTACAAGGGCTGAGAGCTACCTTTTGTCCTTTGCTTATAGATACAATATAGTAGGTATTTATTTATTTTAAACTTTATTTATTTATTTTGAGAAAGAGAGAGAGAGAGAGCAAGGGAGGGGCAGAAAGAGAAGGAGAGAGAGAATATCAAGCAGGCTCTGCACTGTCAGCACAGAGCCTGATGTGGGCTCGATCCCACGAACCATGAGACCATGACCTAAATTGGTACTGAGTCGGTCACTTAACTGACTGTTAAGTAGGTATTTATTATATAGGCTCTTTGCACTTTGTTTCAAGTTTTTCCTTGACACCATTAAGTTTATTTTTAAAAATCTTTTAGGAAGAAATTATCAAACTGAATTGTGATATGAGAACACTAAAAGGAGGAGCCCAGTTATATTTTTATCACAGAAGAGTACTGTAAATAACTTCACACTCATGAGTCAGAGATGTCATCAATGAAGAGCTTGCACTTGTGAAAAAATGAAATGTCTGTAATTTTCACAAGGGAGGATATCCATTTTGAGCAACAGTGAGGTTAAATTAAGGCTGTTGAAGGATTATGGAAAAAACAGTAGCCAATACCATTTATTTTACACTTACTATGTGCCAGGCACTGTGCTAAGTACTCTCCTGACTTGGAATTATCTCATCTTCCAAACACTCCTATTAGATAGCTGCTTTTGTTATTTCCATTTTATTGCAAGATCTGAAGTACAGATGAATTTAAGTAATCAAGAGTTATAGGCCAAATTTGTGGGGAATAGGAAAAGGTTTTGTTTTGGGAACATAACATTCTTATATCTTGAGATTCTCATTGGCTTTATTATAAAATCACTTACGAAGAAATTTTTTTAATTATTGCTATCCATTGGGATAGTCTTCCTGTCACATAGAATTATGCTGACTTGACTAGGACAGGGATTTTCAAACTTTGTTCCTTGGATCCCTAAGGGTCTTTGAAACACTTTTAGGGTATCTGCAGGTCAGAATTATTTTCATAACAATACAAAGCATTATTTGCATTTCTCACTGTGTTACATTTGCACTGATAGGGCAAAAACAATGGTGAATAAAACTGCTGGTGCCTTAGCACAAATCAAGGCAGTGGTTCTAAACTGTACTAAGGGTCATTGTATTCTTCTCCAAATAGTCACAATAAACAAACAATTTTTTAAAAAGCAGCTTCACTTAAATTGTCCATGCTGAAGCAGCATAAATTACTAAATTTATTGTTTTGATCCTTGAATATACATCTTTTTGATATTCTATGAGAAGTACATGCAAATCACTTCTGCTATCAAAGTATGGTGGTTATCTCCAGGAAAAGTACTTGCGCAATTAATTGGGTTCTGGCCAGTTTTCACTATTTTTTTATCTGAAATAATGTCTGAGAGACAGACCATGGTAGTTCAGAGATGGGTACACACGTTCTCAAAAATGAACAAAGTGAGCCTGACTCTTCAAGGAAAATAACTGACAATATTTTTGGTCAATGATAAAATACAAGTTTTAGGGCAATATTCAGAATTTTGAAAAACATGTCCATCGGCATGAGCTTGAAAGCTCCTAATACTTCAAGACTTTTCTATGCAACTGTGATGTCATTGAAGTGTGTGATTTTTTAAAGATTCTGTATAATAACAACTGTAAATGACCAATGCATAATATTATAAAATCATACATGAGTAAAAGATCCATTCAAAATGCAAGATATACCAATGGGTTTTAGTGTAACAGAATATGAAAAGTTCATTGATAATATCAGATTTCACACTGCAACTAATTTGTAAGAAATTACTACTAGTTGACTTTGAGTAGAATGGTAGAAGAATATCCATAATTCTCTGAAAGGTTATTAGAATCAAATTTCCCTTTTCTATATACATATCTATATGGGGATAGATTTTCACATATACTTCAACCAAAGTAACATACCCCAGCAGATTAAACATAGATGTAAATATGAGAATCCAGCTTTCTTCTGTTAATCCAGACATTAAAGAGATTCATATTGGAAAAGTGTAAAAAAAATGTCACTCTTCTCACTAAATTGTATTTGGCTTTAAAACAATTATTTTTATAAAGACACATTTAATTTCCAATACATTAAATATTGATATATACAACAGACACAACAAAAGGTCTTTGGGGTCTCTAATTTTTAAGAGTTTAAAGAGTCTAGAACTAAAAAATATGTAAACCTCTGTTCTTGGAGAAACAAAACCCCATGAGAGAAGAGTTTACCTGCTCCTAAAGACTGGTAGAGGGAAGATATTCGTGTGGGAAGTCAATGAAATGAAGGTAATAACATGGCACAGCAGGGTGGCGGATCAGGGCCAGCCAGCAAAATGGGTTAGATTGTCTACGTTTTATTTTAGTTTAGTAAGGAAACTTTTCCTAAAGTGATTTTTAAAGCAATCGTACTAGCTTGTTCTCTCTTTCAAGACATTTTGTTTTTATAAAATTACAGCCTGGAAAACACACTATGTGTTTAGTCTGAGTAGGTAGCCTGAGCTGTTTGTTAAATACCAGATCTCAGATTTGTGGCTGTTCCTCAAAAATAACTACACGACACCGGCAATTAAATTTATGTATCATTTTGATTATTTATACTTTAGTGAATCAAAGGAGGTAAATAGTGGTCTGCAGCTGAGCACTTTCATCAGCATTTTTCAGCAAGCCTTTTAGATTCTCTCCATTATGAAGCTGGATACAACACACAATCTTCCCATTGAACAATCTGGAGGGAACTGTCACCCATGCTACTTCCATCCCAACATCTTCCCATTTCTGGAGTTGGGTGTTGCTGCATTGCAAATGTGCCCTTTTGAACCATGGAGGACAAGCATGTTTGGTCTCAACTATTTTCACAATGTTCCATCTTTTACTAATGATATTGTTGATCATTCAGCATTAGGGCTTCTTTAGCCCTGCATCTCAGGGTCCCATGGTATCATATGTAAATACAATATTGCACTGAATTGGATAAGCAGTCAATGGCCTGGTAGGAAGATTACTGAATAGGTGGGTTCTCTTTCACTGATGCTCCTGCTCCAGCTGTTTTGACTCTTCAGGTGATGAACATGTCTTTAATTCAGACTTGCTGAATAAACGGTATGGGTAACTTCCAACTTGCCCTAGAAGATAATCTTCAGTGACTAGGAACTGTGCATTAGATGGAAGTGAACTAAATCACTTCCAAAGTCCCTTCCCACATTTAACATTTGGTGGCTCCTGGATTGCTCTGCCCATTAAATGAAAAATAGTTAAATGACGGCGGAGGGAAACATTTAAAACAACTGGGGGTGATTGTATTTGGCCTGAGCCTCCTCATCTGCAAGACTGAAGTGGGGGAAGCTTGGCTTTTCTCAGTGTAAGAGAGCTAATGAACATCCACCTCAGGACATGCCACATAATAAATTTAGACCATACCACTGCTTGTCATATCTAAAAAGGAAGAAGTAATCTGCATTTTGAAGCAGACTATGGGAACAATCAGGTATTTTGGAGAATCTGAGTAACTGGTTTGAACGAATGGAGATAATCTTCATGGGGCTTGGAAACTGCAAAATTAACCAAGAAATAATTTAGGTTTAAGAAAGGAGTTAGATTGCACATTAAAAAAAAAAGTGTTTGGGGTGCCTGGGTGGCTCAGTTGGTTAACCATCCGACTTCAGCTCAGGTCATGATCTCGCGGTCCGTGAGTTCGAGCCCCGCGTCGGGCTCTGTGCTGACAGCTCAGAGCCTGGAGCCTGTTTCAGATTCTGTGTCTCCCTCTCTCTCTGACCTTCCCCCCCATTCATGCTGTCTCCCTCTGTCTCAAAAATAAATAAAGGTTAAAAAAAATTTTTAAAAAAGTGTTTTTAAATCTGTCTATAGATCTTTGTCATCAATAACAGGAAAAACCTCCTTTATATGACTAAAAAAGTATGTTTAGTGTCACTGGTAATTCTGTACAATTAGGAAAAGCTGGTGGTCTGTGTTGAGAAAGGTTTTGAGGCTGAGCTTGGATCAGAGGGAAAAACATCATGTCTGAGTAATAATTGTAATAATAATAATAATCGTAGTTAATTCTTCCTTTAGTTTGTGCTGAGTATTATTATTCCCACTTTATTCATGAACTGAGTGTAGACAGTTTAAATAATTTGCCAGAAATACATGATGGAGTTGGGATTCAAATACTAAATCCTTCTGAAAGACTACTAGTCGCTATGACACTGTGGATAAATTATTACTTCTTAGGACCTTCACTTTCTCATTTCTAAAAAGTTTTGGACTGCATTGCTTTATAAACTCCCTTTCACTTAAATGTACTTTTGTCTCTGAACAGTCCATTCGAATGCCTCATACTCTGGCAATCTTGCCCTCCTTTCAATCCCTGGAATATTTATCACCATTTGGCCATTCATTGCTATGCTGGGAATTGCACTGCTGGTTACATTATCCTTTCATGCATTTACATCCTGTTACTCCACATACATAGGAAATGCTTTGAGAGGAGGGATGCTTCCATGTCCCCCCACAGTGACTAGCATAGTATCTTGCACATGGTAAAGTTAATAAACATTGATCGGTTGTTTGATATGACCCAGGCCAACATGCCATATTATATTATATTATATTATATTATATTATATTATATTAAAGTTGGGCCTAGTATTGCCACAGACAGAGGGGGCAATAATATGGTCATTTCTGAGTCAGTATTACCTGAGGTATGTTAAATTTAGTGATCTAGAGTTGAAGGTGCACTCTATACCAGAGCCGATGCTCCCTGCCCTTCTGACCGTTATGAATGACTGTTTATCTTTTTGCCTTCATCAACAGCAACTATTTATTTAGCAGCCTGACTTAAGACATTCCGAATATATACTCAATGAAGGCTTTCTTTCACTATTATTTTTCTGTGGAGGGTAAAATGCTGTCTTGTTTTTCCAGTTCTCCTCCTAAGTGTGATGATTTAGATGTTCCTGCTGTTAACTGGCCGATTTTCCATTTCCTTCTAGCATTGAGTGCCCCACACTTCTCCACAGAAGCCACTAATGAGCTTCTTGCCTTTCAGTCCCAGCCCCCCACCCCAACCCAGTTCATTAATAGCATAGAATTTCAGCAATTCCAGATATTCTGGACCTTATCTTTTCTCTTTCTTTCTATTGCAACAAACAAACAAAGGAAAACTTTTATTTGCTGAAGTCACTAACTCGGTCTTGTCTGCTTTAAGACCCTAAAATTGAATTTATGCAAGAAGCTTGGAATTAGCTTTTCAATCGGGCTGAAAGCTTACAGATTTGACCTCAACTTTCCAAATGAGTATGCCTTCCCCATTTTTTTTTTCCCCTCTTCCCATCTTCAGTCTTTTTCAATGGTACTTCATGCTTCTAAGTGTGCTTCTTCCTTCTTCTTAATTAATATTGACCAAGTTCCCAAGTATATGAGGAACAATTCTAGGGACTGTGTGGATGGAACATAGAAATGAAAATGTTCCTGCCCCATCCCTTCTGCTTGACTTCTGGCTCTAAATGATGCCATTCATTCTACCCGCCTGCTGGCCCCTTACACAACTTTCTCTCATTCAGACAGTGCCAAAGAGCATCAATGCCCTTTTGTCCTGCTTCTCTTATAGCCTTGCAGCAGCACAGAGCACAACAGAACTGTCTGCAGCACAAATCCCATTCCTGTCAAACCTGCTCTGCCTCCTGTCCTCTGATGAACCAGCAGTCTTCACAGTTGTGTCTTCCCAGAGTGGATTTCTGAATACAAGGCCTGACGTTTCTCCTCTCATGTTCTTCCTCAGTGCTTCTTAGAGAGGCTAAGCCGGATAGAGAGCCACACCTGTGCCTCTCAGTGGATAACTCCACTTGTTGGTCTCTGCCTCCAGGTTCTCACAAACCACACCTCAGTGGAAATTGTGGTATAATTTTGCCGTCTTCTTGATGTCTTTTTATTTTTTTTCCTGCTTCTGTCTCAGGGCTCACAAATTTCTGTACCTCATAAATGCATAGAGATAAGTGCAAAGAAAAATGAATATATTTCTGCCTCCTTCAAGCATGCATAAGTCATCACTCCGATGTTCATAAACACATGTTGAGTCTGCCTCAGTGCTCTTGCCCAGACATGGATGATGTTTTATTTTCCCTTCTTTGAAAAATTCTAAGTTTCATCTCTTGTGAAATTGTCTTGGACTTCACTTCAGATTCAAGTCCAACGTGCGTGAAGTCATACAGATGAGTGAAATCTGTTCCCAGAATCCGTGAGGTAACAGCAAGCTTTTCCCAGCCTTCCCGGACATCTCCCCGTCTGATCAACAGTGGGAAGTTATAAGTGGTAGCTTTTCATACCATTACATTAATTATGCAGGGTGGAAGCATTTGTAAGCTTTCTGTAAAAAGACAGAAAACTAGAGATTATAATTCTTTTATGTTTGTGAGGTACTCCTCACTGCTCTACTTGCAGTTACAGATTTTTTTTTTCCTTCTAAATGTTCCACTCTGAATTTTGGAAACTTGGATGTAGGAGTTAACCCAGAATTCACTAATGGGCATTAGTCCTTATCTGAGACTTCAGACAGATAACTTTTTTTTCCTTATCACTGAAGCATGTTCATGAATGGTTTCCTTGCCTTTATTTTCCTAAACAGTTATAGAAAGTTCATTCCATTTTGCTGAATACAATACTCTTCAAAATTTCACAACACAAACATACAACTTACTTATCTCCTGGGTATTATCTAATATACCATGGAGAGATGAGAGCTTTCCCCAAGGCCTTCCCTTCCATGAACTTTTGTGAATTTATTGCTGGGCCCCTGGTATCTCCAATTCCATCTCTAACGACTTCAGCTACATTCTCAATGCATCTTCAGTATCTATGGAGTATTTACTATATGTCAGATCTGTGCTAGGGATAAGAAGATAACTAAGAAATGGCTCTACTCCAGTGAAACTCGGGTTCAGAGGTAAGATGGGGAGGGAAGACATGGAAAGTGGTGACACATACACAGTTTGTTACAATATAACGTGCTCAATTTTATAAAAGGAAATTTTGTGGGGTACCCCCATGAGAACGTTTTTAACTCTGCCAGGGGAGTCTATTGGGAAAAAAGGCTTCACTTAGGATATTGGAGTTCGTTTTGAAAAATGGGAAACAATGCACCACAACCTGGAGAGGAGAAGAGATTTCAGACAGGGAAGTTAATGTTGTCAAATGCTTAGTGGCCATGAATAGGCCAGACTGGCTTGAAGAAGGTAAGAAAATTGATACAGGAGGAGTATAAGGTCTATGAGCAGAGAATCTACAGTATTTGACTAGCTTCCCTTTGTCATGTAAATAATTATAGATTATTCTGAATTTACTGAATTTACAGGCACAGCTTGAAGATGGGTAAGACTGGATATACCTACTGCCCTTGTCATTCTTTTGCTTAGTACCAACACTCTCAAAATAGTTAAGAAGTAAGTTAACTGATGTTCCCCTTCTCAAACATTGACTCTGGTTAATCTCCTGGAGCTCTTTATCTTGATGTAGATAAACCCAGGCCTTCCTCTTAATTATCAGTTCAGTGGTTGAGTAATCAGACTATCAATGTCTCCCCTATTTGTATCAGCAACCTGCCTCACTGTCAGGAATCATGAGCTGCTCCTTTCCAGATAGAGTTGTTGTGTGCCAGCTTTGAATACCAATTTAGAGATCCATAATTTATTTTACTTCCAAAAAGGTAAGGTACTTTTAGCAAAAAGTGACTATTGGTACTGACATGTATTATATATTTTCCCCCTTTATCGGAAAATTATACTTTTACAAGTCACCTGATCAGTCACTGAATGAGTAACCATGGGATGGGGCTGGGGAGAGAAGTCTTACATGGACTTTAACAGGTCTTTTCAGGGTTTATCTGGGATCTTAATAGATAATGTGACACCAACATTACTTTTGGTAATGCAAAATCATATCCCCTCCTCTGGCAATGTAAAAACCAAACATGAAGTTTGCGCATTTTGGTTTATGTTTATTCCTTGCCCGAAATTTCAAAAGTGTGTAAGAATTGCTGGGAAATATATTGTATTTGAGGCATTGCAAACAGAAAGAAGGGGAGGTGACAAAGAAAAACAAAGAAAGAATGTGAGGAAGAGGAAAGAGGACAGGAGAGGCGGGGCGAGGTGGGGGTTGGTGTTCTCTCTGTATGGGTCTAGACACAGGTGCCATGTGATTTGATATTAAATGTCAATAGCTGGGAGAAGACAGAAGATCTGCAGATAGACAGCCAGGAAGGAATGGAGTAGAAATCTTTTTTGCTGAAAGCAGTGTGCAGCACTTGTGCAAATTTCCCTTGGGATTGTAGCCTTCTCTTTCATGAACTTCTCACTCCTGTTATTTCTAGTTCCGGACCATCTGATCAGAGACTACCGGAATTTTCAGCTCTCTAGACACTAATTTTAGGGGCTGAAACAGCAACCCCTCTGCAGCTCCTACCACAACTGCCACTGCCCTGCTGGGCTGTGGGGTTGTGCCAGCCCAGGCACTCTTGCCCAGGAAATGGAAGGTGGCATTTAAGTGGCACTTAGGACTCTCCTAACCAATCCTAAAGACTCTGAATCAGGCCAATTCTAAATTAAGCTTTCTTGGGTAAATGAATAAGGACTCAAGAAACCTCAGAGTGGAAAAAAAGAGATATGAAAAGTCGTACCTCCGATGTATTTCTACTAACCCCCAGTTTTGACAGGTATTAACATGATTCAGTGTTTCTATGACTTATCTTTATGCTTGGGATATTTTAGTGTTCCAGTTATAAAAATGTAACTCAATCAAGTCTCAATATTTAAAAGATTCAAATGATGATATCATAGATTTGGAAGAGGACTTTTTTTTTTTTTTTTTAACTTACAAGGAAATTGAGGCTTAAGGAAAGCAAGTGCTCTGAACCAAGTTGCGTAGCTGGCAAAGAAGAATGAAAAACCAAACCTCTTGGTATAGGATAGAATATGCTTGCCTTCAGAATCAGTTTTCGAGGATATGCACCAAAAGGACAGAAAAACAGGCTTATTTTTATATCACAGTATTTTTTAAGTCTTTCATAAAGTAATTCTGGAGTGGCTACTTGCAGTTTTTTATTTTGTTCATCTAAAGGTAAATTGCCTGGTGTCTCCCAAAACATCACCCAGACCCAGTGCTATGAAAGAAAGCTGGTAGAAGTCTATGGCTCAGATGCTCTGTCTTGACCTCAGAACAATTACTTACCCTGAACAAAATGTACACTAAGGGATGCCAGTGCCTACTGTTCTGGAAAAGGACAACATTTGCCTTAGGATTTATACCCAGATTTCCACAATGCACTCAGACTCAACACTGGGTCACTGGGCTGAAGCTCTTCACTGAAGCCAAGTGGTGTTTAAACCACCAGACTGAGAGCTTGTGTAGCATGGGCAATAGCCATGCTCTAAAATGTGACTCAACTGTGGTTTGAGATTTGTCTGTGTGGGGTACTGGAAAGAATGCTGCTTTGGGTTGGGCACACTAAATTCTAGTCCCTGCTTGGCCTCTAATCAGGTGGTCCAGAATAAATCCTGTAAATCCTGAGCATTTGTTACTCATCTATGAAATATCTCTGTCTTTTCTATATATAGAGTTGTTCCCACTGGGAAATAAGTTAACACAAATGAAAAGTACTTATAAATGTAATGGGTTAAAAGATGTAGATTACTGTCAATGTTTATAATTCCTAATATTTGAATTGTATTAAAACAGTTAAGGCTTTGTTTGAGTATATGTAGTCAAATGTCTCCTAAAAGACTTCCTATGCTAAAATACAAAGCGAAGGATCAAAGCCAAAGTCTCTCGACACACGATGATGCAGAGGAAGATATCCTGGTTTGTTCTGTGCCTTTCAGAATAAATATATTAAATATTGTACATTTACATAATCAGACTGGGGAAGATGTGTCAATAAACTGAGGGCTCTTGGGATGTATTCACATTCTGTGTATTATTGTGTCTAAAAGCCTCTTTCCTTTTGGACTCATTCTCTTACCAGATCTTTATTTCTCAGCAAGCTGCGTAACACTAATTTCAAAATTAAAGCTAAAGAAATATTTCCTTCTTTTGTATCTTTTTTCCCCCAGTAATTCTGCCCTTTATGTTCTGTCAAGTATTATCAATAAATTCAGTCATTCATTCAACTAATATTTATTAAAACCTATTGTGCACCATTACCACTCTGGGGATAGATTAATGAACAAAACAGACATATTGCCCTGTCATATTCATCATATTTTGCATTTATATGATATTTCTATATCTCTCAATTTGTTTTTTTATATGAAATTTATTGTCAAATTGGTTTCCATACAACACCCAGTGCTCATCCCAACAGGTGCCTTCCTCAATGCCCATCACTCACTTTCCCCTCCCCCCCCACCTCCCATCAACCCTCAGTTTGTTCTCAGTATTTTAAGAGTCTCTTATGGTTTGCCTCCTTCCCTCTCTGTAACTTTTTTTTTCCCCTTCCCCTCCACCCTGGCCTTCTGTTGAGTTTCTCAGGATCCACATATGATATATCTCTCAATTTGTACTGCAGAATCTTTTAATGCATTTAAGTGACCAACTTCTGATGATCAATGTTCCCTCCTACTTGTCTACCTCCACTTCCATCCTAGAGCTTTGTGGTTCTAGTTCTACTCACCCACTCTTTTCTCTCTCCAAAATCAGCTTTTGAACTTTTTTCAAGGTAAAAGCTATTAGATAATCCATCTTTGGATGATGTTAGCCAAAGATGAGCAGTTCCAACATAATTATTTATCTATGAGATTCATAGCCTTCTACTTTGAATGTCATACTAATCACTAGCCCCAGAGCATGCTTAAAGTCTTAATCCTCCTAGGTCACTTAGCATTGCTGCATAAAGTTTATAGCATTTGTTAAATAGTCCATTGTGCACTTAGGTTACCTAACATTACTTGGGCCCTTACTGAGCAAAACAAAATCCATATTTGTCTTTGTTGAAAACATAATCATGTCGGGGCCCCTGGGTGGCTAAGTCAGTTAAGCGTCCAACTTCGGCTCAGGTCATGATCTCACTGCTTGTGGGCTCGAGCCTCATGTGGGGCTCTGTGCTGAGCAGTCTGCAGTCTGCTTCAGATTCTGTGTCTCCCTGTCTCTCTGCCCCTCTCCCATTCATGCTCTGCTCTCAGAAATAAACATTAAAAAAAAAAAAAACCTAAAAAAACTACACAATGGTCTCTCCATTGCTATTTGAAACTTTAAGTCTTTAGAAGACACTTCTATTCTCAGTCCAACCTGGTATTTGCTCTCAGTCAGTGGCTTCTCCTTCCACCACTTCTCATCCCCTGTCCAGTCTTACTCTCGTGCAAACCTTTTGCCACACCACATGCATCTGGAAGAACATTTCTGAACTCCAAGTCCATTTGTGGCAACCTCCTTCTTAAAGGCTCATTAGTCTTGTGATAAAGCAGTTGAAACTCTTTAACTCAGTTCTCAAAGTCCTACACAATCTGACCTCTAATAATGTCCTATCTCTCCACTCTGTGTTCTCATCATGTCTTTTCATGCCTCAGAGTCTGTGAACATGTTTTCCTCTTCCTGGATTACTTTTTTCTCTCCTCTACCAACACAATATTCAGATCGTTCCAATTACCCTCCATTGTCTGACTTTGGCATCACTTTGTCCAAACAACAGCAGCAACAACACAGCACTAACCCTTCCCCAGGTCTTTCTGTGGGCTCTCATCAGTATTGACCTCCCCCTATTTTTACCTTCACCTATTACATTGTATTCTAATTATCTGGTTATTTGTCCATTTTACTATCTAAAGTATAAACCATAAATCTAGGAACATCACCTATTTTATGCTCTGTTATGATTCTAGTATTCAGCTCAGACTCTGGTTCTTAGTAGATGCTCAATAGTTATTTACAGAATATGTGAATGTGATTTAGTTTCCGTATACACTGTTCTCTTTAAAACCACCATTAGGCTCTTAATCTATGACGTATCCAAGGCTTCTTTTCCACTTCTACCCAGTAATTCTGGCACTATCAATGGTTTCTTTAAAAGCTCTTTTTCTGCACTGATAAAAATGAAGCCGCCCTCTCTGCTATTTATGGATGTATCTTACACAATAGATTCCTTGTGCTGTTTAAGTTCTCAATATGGGCACAGCTTTTGTTGCAAACTTCTGCTTACCTTTTTCCCTCAGGGATCTTATCTATTTTCATGGTTAAAACAACCATCTGTGCTTAGATGTCTTCAAAATTCCTGGCCTACCTCATAATACTTGAGCTCAAGCTCTTCTCCATTGGATACCTCCACCAGGGTCCTCTTCTCCTGAAGCTTAACAGTTCTGAATCTATGCTTATCTTTTTTTTTTTTTTTTTTTGGCTCCAAACAGCTTTCTCTCAACATAGCCCCATATTTATCAACATTCCTAACTATTCAAAATCATTTTAGATCGCTCTTTCTCCTTTTTATTGATATTAGATATACACTCAGATCAATGAATTATTTCTCTGATATGTTATTTGATTCTTCAGTTTCCTCCCATTTGAATTCCATTATCACAGTTTAAACCCCATGCTTCCTACCTAAGTTACCTTCTTTAAATATCTCAAATCTACTATTGGTCCATGTATATCCCATAGACATTCCTATATTTGCATATTCTTTCTATCTTAGAATATCCCTCTCTTACTGTTCTGTTTACCTGAGTTCTACCCTCTTCTAAAGGCTCAGTATAGAACTATACTTCATTATAAACATTCCCCAGTTGTACCAATCTAAAGAATCTCTCTCATAAGATATGATGATACTTAACTTATTTACTATGTTTTACCAATTAACATACAGTGTAATGAATATGTGTTTAAATATATACATTTCCAATTTAGTTCTCTGATCCAATTCAGCACTGGGGATTGAAAAGCAGATTTGAGTGATATTAGAAAAGGTCTTTATTCTAGGGTAACAAATTTAGATTTGAATCAGAACTATTTTAAGACAGTTAATCTAGTGTCAGTGTGATCCAGGTAGATGTGTGCGTGTGTAATGGAGAGGAAAAGGTGAAAAGGAGGAAGGGGAGCCTGAATGGAGAGGGAAAACACAAGAGAGGCCAGTTAGAAGGCTTGATAGTAGTCAACCTAAAGGTAATAAGAACATGAATTAAAGTAGACAGTGGACAAAGAAGAAGATATAAAAGTGAATGATATTATAGAAGCAGAATCAATAGATTTTAACAACTGAGGTGTTAGGAGTAAGGAAGAGAAGGAATAATTATAAGTCAATTAACATTGAATATTCATTCAACAGATATTCACTGAACACTCAGTGTGAGGCACACTCTAGATGATGCCAACAGAGCAGCAGAAAGGCAGGCACTGTCCAAATCCTCATAGAGCTCACATTCCACAGGATAAACCAAAATTACAACCTGAGTGATTGGAAGATGATGAAGCCATTAATATAGAGAGTAAATATAGAAATAGGAAGTTTCAGAGAAAAGTTAATATTTTTAGTTTTGTACATAATTATTGTGTACTCACTCTGTGCCACACACAATATTTTATTTTAATTACTTTGCCTGTACTAACTAATCTATATTATAATCCTGCGAATTAGGTATTATTAGCATCCCCATTATACAGATGAGGAACCATGTCATACAAGGCTAAAGAACTGAGCTAAGCTCTATGTAGTATTAAGTGAAGGAACAAAGATGAAACAAAGGTAGCCTAGCTCTTTTTTCTTTTCCTTTTGAGTTTGTTTGACACACAATGTTACATTAGCTTCAGGTGTACAATACATTGATTCAACTTCTCTGTAAAATATACTTACAATGCTATTGCAACATCATAGACTATATTCTCTATGCTGTACCCTTTATTCCCATGATTTATTCACTCCATTAACTGGAAGCCTGTGCTTACCATTCCTCTTCACTCATTATGCTCATTCCGTCCTCTTCCTTTCTTTTAGCAACCATCAGTTTGTTCTCTGTATTTACAGATCTGATTTTGCTTTTTATTTGTTTTGTTTTTTAGATTCCCCATATGAGTGAAACCATACAGTTTTTGTCTTTCTCAGTCTGCCTTATTTCACTTAGCATACTCCCCTCTAGGTCCATCCAAGTGCAGCCCAGCTCTTTGACTCTACAGTCCTATTACTAGGGCATATTGCTTTGCTTTGGGACTAATGGAGAATTTTAGAAGGTAAATGGAATGCTTAATAGAAGTGTAGAGAGAGTAAGGACTATAGATAAACATCTGGGAATCAGCTACATACAAGGAACACATAAATCCATGAAACTAAATTACATTGATTGGAAAAATCATGCAGAGACAAATTTGTATTTTCATTTACCTTATAATGTATCAGTGACACATCCTACAGTGCTTCCATCGGCTTTTGTGTAATTACAGGTTTCCTATTAATTTCATATTCCTCTGGCTACTCCTTCTTTAATCTCTTTTCCTTTGTTCACTCCAATGTGGATTTTCAAGACTCCCTTTTTAATATATCTACTCTTCTTACTCAACATATTCTGCCTGGGTGGTCTTATATTAAGCCATAACTTCTCTTATCATTTGTATGGTAAGAAACCTGAATATTCAGTCCTGTCATCTTTCCTGAGCTCCAGAACCAAATTATAACTTCCTAGATATATTCAGTTAGATAGTGAAGTCACCTTAAATCCAGTGTGACCAAATGGAATTTATCTTCTTCACTTCCAAACTTCCCCTTGTTTAAAGCCTCATCTTTGTGAATAGAACCATTATTCACTGCAGCATCAACACTAGAAAACTTGGAGTCATTTGAACCCTTCTCTTTCATTTATGCTTCTATCCCTCCCATCTGATAGGTCATCAACAATGTTTTAAGTTTTTCTCATATTCATCATATAGCTGATCCAGCCTTGCTTTCATTCAGTTCCCACCACTTCTGAGATCGATTTACGCAATTGCCACCTAATTTGTGTTCTATAATACTTCTGGGATAAAATTGTTAAATTTAAATGGATCTTGTCAAACCCCTCCTTAAATTTCTTGTTTACCCATAGCTTCAGAATACTTGTTATAATCTTCAACACAAGCTTCCTTATCTGCCTTTTAATTTATTATATTCATTGTCATGCATGCTCTACTCTTTAGCAATTTCCCCGAGCACATCCTTGAGTCACTACTGTGTGCTCTTGCACATTCTAGTCCCCCTACTGAGAATGTCCCCTCTCCTTCACTTGGCTGAAACCTACCTTTCCTTGAGAATTTTTATTAAATTTTACCACCATCAACCCAAAATCCTCCATAGAATTTCTCCCCACCCCAAAACTGATTTGGATGTCTTTTTTCTATATTCCTATCCAGTCCCATATGTTCCTCTATCATAGCATATACCTTACCACTCCATAATTGTTGATTTATTAGTCTGTCTTCCCTCTAGGCTATAAGTTCCTTGAAAGCAAGAACGATATCGACTCACCTTTATAGTCCTAGCATATATTACAGCCTGGGTACAGAGTGTGACTCAGTAAATTTGTTAAAAGGATGATTAATTAGGAAACAGGAAGTATTCCTTCAAAAAATACCCAACCCCCCTTTTGGAACTTCATAGTGTGAGAGGTAGATTTCCCAGGAACAATGGAAATAATTATAGAACTATGTGGAAAGACAAACAGACATTGAGATTATTTATTATTATTGGTGTTGTAGAAAGATGATCTTGTAGCATCTATAGTGACTATGAAATGCTATTATCATATAAATATCAGATCTGAACTGTAAGCTACATGAGAAGGTGGTATACATCTGTTTTGTTCATATTGAACTCTAACACTTGGCATGAGTTAGGATTAAATAAACATTTATTGCAATTTGTTGAATGAGCACAGTAGCAGGTGGTCAAGTTAGATGGAATATATCATGCTAATATTGACAAAAATTAAAATGTGTTTCTAAAAAATACTTTGTATTGATTTTTTGGAAGCTTTTCTGTATTATATTTTAACCTTTGTATGTATGATGCCAGCTCTCCCCACTCCCATTTTGTTGCTATTTTTAAACTACATTTATGGTGTTTTTGCTTTACAAAAGTGGTTTTTGTTTATGTAGTCAAACCTTACAATTTTTCTTTCAGTGTTTCTGTGTTTCATATTATACTTATAAGGGCTTTCCCCACAGCAGGATTGGGAAAATATTTCTCTATATTTTGGTTTTATTTATCTATATTAAGATCTTTAGTCTATCTGGAATTTATATTTGTATACAATTTATTTTAATGATTAATGTGTATTTTTTGCTGTATATTAGTTTGTAACTTTGTAGTTTTCAATTTTGCCCTAGTTTGATTGTAAAAGACAGGGAAGATGCATTCAAAACATCTTATTTACGGGCACCTGAGTGGCTCAGTCAGTTAAGTGTCCAACTCTTGATTTTGGCTCAGGTCATAATCTCATGGTTTGTGAGTTTGAGCCCCATGTCAGGCTCGGCACTGACAGTGCAAAGCCTGCTTGGGATTCTCTCTCCATCTTTGCCCTTCCCACTCTCTCTCTCAAAATAAATAAATAAAAACTTTAAAAAACCACAAAGCATCTTATTTATAAAATCATCCCAGGGTAGATGACTCTTTCAGTTGGACTGCTGCATTCATCATCTCTCTGCTGGACTCTTGTGATACATTTCTTTCTTTTTTTTTTTTTTTAATCCTTTTAAAAAAAAATATTTATTTAAATTCAAGTCACTTAACATACAGTGTACTATTGGTTTCAGGAGCAGAACCCAGTGATTCATGCCTTACATATAAGGCCCAGAGCTCATTCCAACAAGTATCCTCTTTAATGTCCACCACCCATTTAGCCCATCCACCTACCCCCCTCCCCTCCAGTAACCCTCAGTTTGTTCTCCGTCTTTAAGAGTCTCTTATGGTTTGCCTCCCTCTCTCTTTTTACCATATTTTTCCTTCCCATTGCCTATGTTCATCTGTTTTATTTCTTAAATTCCACATATATTTGTCATATGATATGACATATGATATTTGTCTTTCTCTTTTTTCGCTTCATAATACACTCTAGTTCTAACCACATTGTGGCAAATGGCAAGATTTCATTGTTTTTTATTGTCGAGTAGTATTCCTGTGTGTGTGTGTGTGTGTGTGTGTGTGTGTGTGTGTGTGTGTATCTCACATCTTCTTTATCCATTCATCAGTTGATGGACATTTGGGCTCTTTCCATAATTTGGCTATTGTTGATAGTGCTGCTATAAACATTGGGGTGAACATGCCCCTTCAAAAACATTTTTGTATCCTTTGGATAAATACCTAGTAGTTCAAGTGCTGGGTTGTAGGGTAATTCTATTTTTAATTTTTTGAGGAACCTCCACACTGTTCTCCAGAGTGCATTCCCACCAACTTGCATTCCGACCAACAGTGCGAAAGTGTTCCCCTTTCTCCACATCCTCACCTGTTGTTTCTGGAGTAGTTACTTTTAGCCACTCTGACAGGTATAAGGCGGTATCTCATTGTGGTTTTGATTTGTATTTCCCTGATGATGAGTGATGTTAAGTATCTTTTCATGTGTCTGTTAGCCATCTGGATGCTTCTTTGGAAAAGTGTCTATTCATGTCTTCTGACCATTTATTCTCATAATTTTGCCTGTCCCACTCCCCTCTCTACCTAACAATCACTAGGATACTTTTAAAGTACTAGAAGGAAATCTCCACCATCAGATGATATTTGTGTCTATTTTATTGACTGCTGTATCTCCAGTGCCTTGAACAGTGCCTGGCACATGGTAGGTGTTTAATAAACACATGTTGATGCAAACAATACTAGAGCCATGCTGCTTCTCTGCTTAAAACTCAAGAGCTTCCCATTTCCACAATAAAATTCAAACATCTCTCAATACAAACCCACTGAGTTCTTTCTCTCTTCAAGATCCCATGCTATTCCTACAAGAACTTTATTGTTTAGTAGACAGGAGCTTAAATATGACTGCCTTAGAGAAGTCTTTCCTTACTTCACTATTGACAGTACATATACCTTACATATTTTTTGTTTTGAGTTGTTTTATATCACATAACTTTGTCATAACAACTTTTTATAGCTCTGTTTGCTTTATTTTTATTTTCTTTCTCCTTGGCCAGAATGGAAGCTCTATGAAGGTCTGCACTTTGCCTATGTTTTTCTCTGATGTGACTTTTGTATACAACATGATGTCTGGAACCTAATATTTGTTAAAAAATTTTTTTAAGACTTATTTTTTTTTTATTTTTAATGTTTATTTATTTTTGAGAGAGAGAGACAGAGCACAAGTGGGGGAGGGGCAGAGAGAGAGGGAGACACAGAACCTGAAGCAGGCTCCAGGCTCTGAGCTGTCAGCACAGAGCCAGATGCAGGGCTTGAACCCACGAACCACGAGATCATGACCTGAGCTGAAGTTGGACGCTCAACCGACTGAGCCACCCAGGCGCCCTAAGACTTATTTTTATGGCAACCCTTAAAATGCCAGTGCTGAGGTTCCAATCAGTTAGCATGACAATTTTAAGAAAATAACTCATTGGGGTTACTCATCAATCAAAAAGAATGAAATCTTGCCATTTGCAACTATGTGGATAGAACAAGAGGATATTATGCTAAGCGAAATTAGCCAGAGAAAGACAAATATGACACTTCACTCATATGAGGAATTTAATATACAAAACAGATGAACATAAGGGAAGGGAAGCAAAAATAAAGAGGGGGACAAGGAGGGGAAAAAACATAAGAGACTTTTTTTTAACCTTGAAAAACTATCCGATATATTCATTCAACAACAGGGCCCCCAAATATATGATGCAAAAAAGTGGCAGAATTGAAGGAAGAAATAAACAATTCAATAATAATCATTACAGATTTCAATATTCGAATTTCCATAATAGAACAACTAGACAGATGATCTGGGAGGAAATAGAAAACTTGAACAATATCATAGACCAAATGGACCTAAAGGGCATCCATAGAAAACTTCACTGCAAAACAACAGAATATATATTCTTCTCCAGTTCACAAGGAACATTCTCCAGGTTAAATCATATGTCGCACTATAACGCAACACTCAATAAAATACAAAGGATTGAAATTATATAAAGAATGTCCTCTGACCACAATAGAATGGAATTAGAAATCTTAAATACAGAAAACAAAACAGGAAGGGTTGTGGGTGGGGGATGGCCTAAATGGGAAAGGGGCATTAGGGAGGACACTTGTTGGGATGAGCACTGAGTGTTATACATAGGGGATGAATCACAGGAATCTACTACTGAAATCATTATAGCACTATATGCTAACTAACTTGGATGTAAATTTAAAAATAAATTAATTAAAACAAAAGAAAATAGCTCATTAGTTAAAAATACATTAATCATGAAACACTTGCTGTCTTTAATTTTATTCATGTTTGATTATAAAAACAGCAATATCAACAAAACAAACTATGTTCAAGCAGATTTGATTACCTGGTTGTTTTATTTAAAGCGCTTAAGTACCAATAGATGAAATCATACAAGTAGACATAATTGAAAAAGCATTAAGAGCACTTGTTCATTAACACATAAATTATATAGATGTTATACAGAAAATGAGTGACAAAACCATCAAATGAACAGGATGATAAAGGTATTAAATAATTAAAGATGAGATGTTAGAAAAAATGTATGATCTCTTGAAAGGACAAAACAAAAAAGCATAATAGGAACTTGGACAAAATAAAGAAAATGAACATTCATTGGGAAAGACATTATAAAAAGTTGATGTCACCTGTTAAATCCATAAGTGATACTTAACTGTGTGTTGGTGCCAAGGAGAGTGTTATCTGGGGGTATGAAGAAGTCCTGTTGAAGCTGTAAAATAAAAACTTCTGGACAGTTGAGAGGAACAATTAGGAAAAAAAAGAATGAAGAAGCGTATAAACACTAGACTATTATTTTAAAATATAAAAGATAATATAGCAGAGGAGAATAGAAGAAATGAAAAAAAATAAAATAGGAGGATACAAGAATAAAACAGATAGAAAATTTTTAAAAATATGGAAAGGCAGAGAAAGAAATTTGGTAAAAACTCATGTAAAATCATAACTATCCTGGAAATAGAAAATAATAACGTGTTAAAAAGAATACAATAGCCAAATCATGATGACTGACTGGAAGCAATGTTTCCTTTTCTGCTACTTTATGGTATGTGTCAGCTTTTAATAATTTTTAAATTGCTGTTTTATCTGAATTAAAAATCAAGCAAGCCAAGAAAAATGAAAATAAATAAATCTTTTTTTTTTGAAAGGACTTTGTCTTTATTTATTCTTCTGCTATCACAAGGTAAAAATGCAAATATCAAGCCAAAACTGAAAGTACTAATGGGAAGCTAAACATGGTTTCAGTCAACTAACACATATTTAATGAGCTTTCATTGTGAGTTCTGTGTTCTTGGATTGTAGAGATAACAAGTATGGGACTCTGTCAATTATAATGTAATTAAGGAGTTAAGAAATAATTACATGACTTAATTCATGGAAAAGCCATATTATATCTACATTCAATTCATTTACTGATTTGTCAGTATATAGAATTTATAAAAAGATGAATAAGGCATTGTATCACCATTTGCAAAACAAAAATGGCTCCCAGAGTTGAGCAGCTGGTTGGAGTTTAGGGTTTGAATTCCAGATTTACTTCCCTTAGCTTAGAATGTATGGAAATGCTTCACTTTCTTCATCTATGAGATGGAGATAATGTCTACTTTATAGAGTATGAAAAAGACACTTACTGCTTACAAAATATTCATGTACTTCTTTACATTTCCAAGCTCCTTTGCAGCTATGTCTGGACATATGACTTCATTCTGGCCAATGGGGTATGAAAAAAAGTGAGTGATCTATGTCACTTCTAGTCCAAAGAATTTTCTTGCTATTGTGCAATCTTTAACTGTTCCCTGTTGAAGTGATCTGGAAGCAGAAGATCCACCCTTGAAAGTTACCTGACCCGAATTTCATCAGAATAAACTTGCATGTTGTTAATTGTGTTGAGATATATGGGTTTATTTGTCATAGCTACAGAACCTGTGCTGACCAATAAACAGGACTGTTGTGAGGTTCATATGGGATGATGCATGTAAACTTATTAGTATGGTTCCTGGCACAGAGTAAGCAAGCAATAAGTGGAAGTCATTATTAGTTACAAACCTTTTTAAATAATCTCTGCACCCAACATGGGGTTCGAACCTTCAGCCCCAAGATCAAGAGTTGCATGCTCTATCAACTGACTCAGCCAGGCACCTCACAAATATTTCTAAATAAAATTAGTTATTAAAACCTTTTTAGTGTTTTATTGTGTAATAGTAATAAATCAATATTGGGGGAAAAAAGAAAACACCTCTGGAATGTGTTGGCAGAATGTTTCCAAAACTACTTCAATGTCTTTAGTTCCTCTAATTCTTTTTTCCTAATTGAGTACACTTGATCTTTTGTGATAGGAGCTCCTACTCATTAAACTTGTACTTTCTGTAAACACAGTATATGTTTTTGGTCAGAGGTCTTTAAGGTTTTTATTTATGGATAATTCATTGCCCTAAACCAATAGTGAAAACTAGTGATCTTTCAAACATGGAAACACCCTGTAATTTTCTTCTGGCATTGCAACAACTTTGATGTTCATCTTTCTCTTTTCTGGCTGAACCTATATACACTTAAGTACAGGATCACATTAAGAAAATGCTCAGACCACATGTAAACAACCTGTGGCTAGACAATTCCTGAACCCTATGCTATGTCCAATTTTCAAAGGATGTAAGCTTCTGTGTTGTTTTCTCTACCATATATTTTTCCACAGAAGTCCTACTTACTACTTTATCATGAACCAATGTATTTGGGTATAAGTCTAGACATGCTGTGATTTGAAAGAAGTCTATCCCTTCCTGCCTACCCCGCCCTTTTGTCCTCTGAAGAGGAGTTTGGACATCTCATGCCCTGAGACATAGTTCTGTGGGTATGTGTAGGCAGTGCTTCATGATTAAAAAGATCTGGGGAAAAGATCTGGATGGATATGCTAAGGAATTTGAATAAATTTTAGTCATCTGCAGATGAAAATAAGATGAGCATAATAAGAAATGAAATGAAGGGCAATGGGGATTGAGTTAGGTCAACCAGTGATCGGTTTTATTTTTCAATAAATAAATTTACTATTTTACAAGACCAGTGCTCTAACCCCTGAGCTATGGAGCCAAATTTACTATTTTAAAGGAAAGAAGAAAAAAAAGAAACTTTCTGTGAATGTATCTGATAAATCAGATGATTTTGTAACATTTAAGTATATTAGTTGATGGAAAACAAACCCGGAACTTCTGTTCATTTAGTCAGTAGATTTTATATGCTAAATCAGGAACCTGTTTCTCTGAGCTTTTCCTTCATCTTCTTTCCCTCAGTAGTTAAGATATGAGTCACCAGGATTGATTATACAGCTGACAAAAACAACTACGAGAAGGCAGGATGAGTGGTGTGAGGTGGGGGTGAGCAACACTCATTTAAATATGGCAGAAACGTCCCCGTTTATAGTTCCTATGCAGGAGAGTTCTTCTAAGCATGTTTCAGAGCTCAGACATAGGAAACTGAGCCTCTGGAACAAGCCCAGGACTAAGAGGCCCCATGGGATATTCTGTCAGGATGGGCAGACAGGCCCTGGTCAATGCACACACTGCACACTGTGACCAGAAACTTGGACTAAGAAGACAATGCTGTACTTTATGGAAGGGCATAAGCACAAGGCTGGGGAGAGGGGTGGTTTAATGCAGTGAACCACTCAAAACCAGCTGGCAGAATGGTCGAGACAAAGTGAAGTTTAACAGGGATAACTATAAAAGACGCATTCTTTTAATTTAAAATAAATATGCTCTTTAACCCAGTAATTTCTAGCTATATGCTCACATGCGTTCAAAGATACATACATACAAACTCAGGATCTTTGAAGCCTTTTGTGTAATTTCACACAGCAGACACAACTAATATCCTTCAGTAAGTGGTTGGTTAAACAGATTATGTTATGTGACCCAAAAGAAACTGGTAGTGGATTATTAAAAATACATCTATATATGCTGATATAGAATGATGGAGTATAGAATCTCCTAAATATATTGTTAGATGAGAAAAGCAATCTGTAATGCTATACATATAGTATTCTCTAATACAAAAGATAAAGAAATTTGAGTCTTCAGGGTAGCTAGGAATGCACTGTTGGGGAAGAAAGGGTATTCTAAGCAGCTAAGATGGAGTGTGCAATTAACATAGGCATGAAAGAGCTTGTATGTTCAGGAAATAGTCAATAGTCCACCTAGGATACATAGCAAATCACCTAGCTGCCAATCTCATATTATCATTTCCTCCTCCTGAATACTGTCATGAATGCCAGTGTAAATGTGTTACGATATCCAAAAAAGAAAACAATTCCTGGTTACTTAGAGTAACACCAACACTGCTAGAAATGCTTTAAACAAACACACAGGCAGGGCCTGATCACATAGAGAACACCTTGGCTTTCAGCAATAGAAGCCATCCGCTCCTCCCAAAGTAGAGATATGAAGCCTTTTGGCTAGAGTGTGAAATCAACTTTAACCATCTCCCAGAGCAACAAGGGAATCAACACCAGCCTAATAAGTAAACAGGTACCTATACTATTTAAGTACCTTTACTACCTATTGGCAAAGAAGGCAAACATTTACTCATTGTACTGATAAATACGACAACTTAAGTTTCCTTCAGTAAAATTTTGAGTTAATTCTGGGGACATTATTTGCTAGTGTGTGTGTATTAACTTGCAGCTTTACACTGTATTACTATATTTATCCTCCTTTGTAGACCCAAATTCTATAGTAGATTTGCTTATATAAGGTGTATTTTAGAATCATGGTTTCAACCTTATAAGTCTTGTGATTAAGCCAGGATGGTACCACAGTTAGTGCTGGATATCACATCATGGGCCAGAGTGCAGAGTGGGCAAAATTTCTCCTTTGTGTCCTCCCAGTCTTTTCATACAGGATCCTGTCTTAGTGCTTCTCTTCTTATGATCAGAGTCATCTCTTTGTAGGTCCCCTGTTGAATCTAACTTCTTGGAAGTCACCATGGAAATCAAACTTTGGTCAAAGCTGTTCCTAAACATAACAAAAGATGTCCTAGTCCAAAGGAGTTTTTCACTTTTTCAGCAAATGTTTCTCTAATTCATTCTTAAGAGTTTGTAGACATAAGTAAATGGAGTAAGATGATAAAACTAATTTCCACTTTTTTGCAAAGGACTCTTCACTCTTGGTTTTCTTCCTCCACAGTATCTTGGAGCTCTTCCCCACCTACATGTGGGTGCTTAATGATGAATGTGTCACTTAATTTTTATTCTGGAAAATCATGGTTTGGGCTAAGACTCTCAGGATTTCTGGTAGCATTACTTGTGATTATTTTAACTTTTTTTTTTTTTTTGCAGTTGGCTTTATGGACTTGGGATGCTTTCTCTCCTTCAGTAAAATTAATTATGAGATAAAGATGTCAGACTAGGTTTTCTCTTATGTACCATTGGGTTTCCAAGCTCTACAATTCTGTGATTCTTGTTTCTGTAAGTCAGCTGATATTTTTGGTGACTTGGAAGTTGGTCTCCACAATCAGACTCCCCTGCCTGTTTGGCATCAGCTGCCTGTTCACCCTGTACTCCGTGGACCTCCTTCTCACACAGGAATCTCTTTGATCTCAAAGCAGCTCTGTAAGGTGCAGAGAAAAACAAATACCAAGCTATTTCCCTTCATGGTGCTCATGGCAGTATGAGCTGTCCTAAAGAATAAGAAACCTTAAAAACAACTGATAGTAGTATCCTTGAAGCAACATTTGCAAGTGCCAAATTAATTTCTATCAACACAAACAAATATGTTATTTCAGAAAAGTTTTCCAAACATAAAAGGAATAGAATGAATGACATTTTAAAATGGCTTTGATTATCCAATCTTATAAACATAACAACACCCAGTGGGGCAAGGGGAGGGGCAACTCCTGCTTTTACCACAAACTAAATTCTCTAGAGCTTTGAGGGGATGATTTTTATAGTAGTCCTTTGCTTATTAATCAGTCATATCAAATTATTTCTAGCATGCATGTAATTCACCAATAAACAGACCCACTTTAAATATGCTTTTTCTTAAAAATAAGGAATGAATCATGCATGGATATACATAAATTAATTTGATAATGAACATGCAGAAGCAAGAAATCTTTAATCAAAAATCACCCTGGTGCCTTACAAGTAAAAAGTAAGGACATTTTAATATTAAAGCCTAACCAAGCATTGAATATGCATTAAATTTAGAAACTGGGATAAACAAGAATCATCAGACCTGAGTTAAGATGTGTTAATTTTTACATGAGGTACTTCTGTAATAACAATAGTTGATAACAAAGAATACTACTAAAGAATACTAGGCCAGAGCACATATACAGATTTATATTTAGGAAAGATGACTTTTTAATTGCATACAACTCCATTTACATGGGCATTCAGTACTTCACTTAAATATGACATTAAAATGATGGATTTCACCCATTAAAAACAAACAAACA
The DNA here is from genome assembly GCF_023721935.1 of Panthera uncia. Classification (NCBI taxonomy): domain Eukaryota; kingdom Metazoa; phylum Chordata; class Mammalia; order Carnivora; family Felidae; genus Panthera; species Panthera uncia. Next base: position 43,342,533 of record NW_026057580.1, on the reverse strand, counting down.
AAAAAACCTAAATCCTAACCCCAAAAGGACAACAGGTTTTTCCTAACAACCAGAGAAAATGTTTCAGTATTCTCGCTTCCTACTTCTATAGGGATTAAAAACACAGTCTTTGGGATTAGAAATATCTAACATACTTTCTGGATGACCTTAGGAAAACTCTTATAAGCATCATTTTTTAATTTCTAAAATGGGATATAAATATTTATTTCATAGAATTTCTGGGAGAATTAAATAAAATAATGTTTATGAAAGCATTTATCCTAGGGTCTGGCCCATAGTCAAATAAGTTACACTTATTTTTAATTTGTTTTATTGTTATTACTTATTTTTATGGACTTTATGCGTTCTATGTGGCTGATAAACATATGTGGGCATTCATCTCTGACTGTCCATAGGTGTCTTTGGGTTTGAAAGGAGGTCTGGTACCAGGAAGTGGATGAAGCAAATCTGAATTGTGCTGATTGTGTATGAGGATTGGTCAGACGATTTGAGGTTGCTGGAATTTGATGTTGATTTAGCATTTTGACTGAGAGATGGGAAAGTGGTAAGAAAAAAGTTACTGCAGGGAGGGTAGAGATGTTAAATATTCAGCACTTCAAAGACACAATCTTCTGGCCTAACATGGCCTCAAAACTCAACAGAGCACACCAATCAATTGGAGGTGGCCCAAGAGATAAAACTTGTTTGCCATCTGTTAGAATGATCAATGACACTTAAATTGTGTCCATGGACCAGAAGCACCAACGTTGCCTGGGTATTTTTAGAAATACAAACTCTTGGGGCACCTGGGTGGCTCAGTCAGTTAAGCGTCTGACTTTGGCTCAGGTCATGATCTCATGGTTAATGGGTTTGAGCCCTGCATTGGGCTCTGTGCTGACAGGTCAGATCCTGGAGCCTGCTTTGGATTCTGTGTCTCCCTCTCTCTCTGCCTCTCTCCTGCTCATGCTCTGTCTCTCTCTCTCAAAAATAAATAAATGTTAAAAAAAAAAAAAAAAAGAATTAACTGGAGTGCTTCTTAAAACAGGTGCTTTAAAAGAAAAAAAAAGAAAAAGAACTACAAATTTTCAGGCCTACCCCAAGGTGACTGAGTGAGGCTCAGGAATCTGTGTTTAACAAGACTTCCAGGTGATTCTGATGCATGTCAAAGTGTGAAAAGCCTACTTAGATGTTCTGTTCATCAGCAAATTGGGGCTTCTCAGATGGCAAAATGGTGAAATGAACAGAAACTAATGTTATATAGGGCCTACTACATTCCAGGCAAGGTTCAGTGTGCTCTCATGTGCTTATTCCTCCCAATACTCTTTTAATGTAGATAGTTCTAGATAGCTTAGAGAGATAATAGATAGGGATTAAAGAAGAGAGAGGAAAGAAAGAAGAAAGGAAGAGAGGGAGGGAGGGAGGGAGCAAGAGAGGGAGGTAGCAGGAGAGAGAGAAGCAGGGAATAAGAAAAGAGAAAGAGGGGCAAAGGAAAGGAAAGAGGAAGGGAAGGGAAGGAAGAAAGAAGGGAAGGAGAGGGAGGGGGAGGGGGAGGGGGAGGAAAGGACAGGAAACCAGATTTCTGAGTAGTTATATAGCTTTCAAGCAACTAGTAAGAGGTTGTGTTAGAATTCAATTCCTGGTTTAATTTTGAAGTCCAGCATCTTTTTTTTCCCTCTTCCATTCTGCCACATTAAGCAATATATGTAAGAATCAACCATTTCTGGGGCTCCTGGGTGGCTCAATAGGTGAAGAGTCTGACTTCAGCTCAGGTCATGATCTCACAGTTGGTGAGTTCCAGACTGGGGTTGGGCTCTGTGCTGACAGCTCAGAGCCTGGAGCCTGCTTAGTATTTTGTGTGTGTGTCTCTCTCTCTGCCCCTCCCCCACTCACACTCTGCCTCTCAAAAATAAATAAACATTAAAAATTTTTTAAAGAATAAACCATTTGTATGGTGCCAACAAAATTTAATTGTTTAAGCCAGAAACACACACACACACACACACACACACACACACACACACACACACACCACACTGGAGAAATTAGGTATCAGTTCACCACTCTCTTCACAAATACCATTTCCCACAAAATCATTATGAACCAAAAAGTCATCCAATTCCTAAAATATTGGAATAACTTTATCAACCATGAATAAAAGCATTTGTCAAATAAAAGCATTTGTCAATGCAGAATTTGGCCCTTAGAGGTAGAAGAGAAAGTTTTGGTCAGAACACCAGGATTGATAATAAAAATTCCCAGTCACTTTTAAAATTTTTAGCAGATTATGTGTTATGTTTTCTAATATGACTTTCCAGATAAAGTTTCAGGAAGAGATCTGAATAAAATGTTCTAGCAACTGTTTCTTTTTCTTTTCTTTTTTTTTTTTGAATACTTCTTTTTTTGGCCAAAAAGAATTTTTCTTGTGCCTGACAAAATAAACAAAATGCAAACTAGACAAAGAATAAGGTACTTTAAAAGAATTAATGCATGCATGTATTTATTTTAGCTAATGCAAACATTTTCATAAAATCCAAAGTCTTCATGCTAGCTGCTTTAATTAGATCCTATGTGTGATCAGGTAGGTAAAAGATGAATGTGCTTTGCACAAGGAAGCAGAACACGAAGATCACATGGACTCTTCAGGACTCGATGCTCAGCTGCTTATTGTCTACAGCATTGTCATTGTCATACGCCAAAGTGCTGGTGTGGTCTGGGGGGCTGGCATCTTGCCAAATGTCATATCTTCACTGTGTAGGATGAAGGCTGGTCGTTGGTTTTCTTTTCTGCAGGTATCTTTGAGATACCTTCAATGATTACAGTATCCAAAGGGCAAACTGAACAAGTTAGACATCACATCAAAAAGGACAAATCATCTGTTTTCCAGTTGACTGTCATAATATTTACGTGACTTTAATCATAAGGATTTCTTTATCTGAACCACGTGGCATGGAAATATAATCACAAATTCTCTTCGTTCATTACTAGTTTGTCAGAACCTACGGATGAATTTTTCTGTGTGGTTTACTGAACTGCATCTAATTATTCTGAGAAGGTTTCTCTTCTTTTTTTTTCTTCCCTCCTCATTGTGGTTGGTCTGCAGGTTATCATGTTTCTATAAATTGTTTTAAAGCACCCATGTTCCCACTCCGTGCTGAAAATAAAGCATGAAATACAAAATATATTATACTTTTATAGCCAGTTTCCCCAATTCTCAAATTTCTCTACTATTTATTTCCATGAGGTTTTCTGTGGTAAGTGACAGAATTCCTCAATTTATAATATAGTCTTTTGTCGGTCATTCCACTGGTTGCCTTCATATAGAGCTCAACAAACACTTTCAGGCAGTTTGCCTTTGTTGCCACACCTTAAAAGGGGAGCAGAGATTTCAACCTCCAGATGTTTTGAATTCTCCAGCCAGCTGAACCTTGCAGATAAGGTACTCCAGTATCTCATTGTCCAGAAGACACACTCATTTCTCCTGATACAAATGTGTGCTCAGTATTTGTGAACAATCAGCAACATCATAGTTGGCAACTCCCTACAGGTCAGATGAAGGGGCAATTTTTTGTACCAGTAGCATGCCAATGGTGGCTGTCTCCCAGCTGCGAGAGAACTGGGATTTGTGCCATCTCCAAATATAACCCTAACTTTGTCCTCAACATGATGACTTATGAGTTTGGGTTAGTAAGCAAGACATCTGCTTAAAATGTCAGTTGAATTGAATATATATATTTACTGAGCTAAATATGTGGCATTCTGGATAAATAAAATGCAATGGGGATACCTGCTCTTTGATAACTCATAGTCTTAAAATTTTAGTGGAGGCAAGGCAAAGTTACAACCTATTCAGCCCCAGAACAACAGCCTGTCCACAGATTTAGTGATGATGGATGATAAGCATAACAGTAACTAGTAATGATAATCACATATTGAAAAATTACTATGTACCAGATATGTTAAATTCTATGTACGTGTGATTTACTTCAATCCTCCTCCTCCCAAAAAACTTTGCACATTACTACTTCTATATTACAGTTGAAGAAATTAAAGCTCAGAGATACTAGCTGCATGAAAAACCTTGGCTATCCAGTATAGCTGGAGCCTGACTACAGTGTCTACACCATCTCGTTTTTTATTCTGGACATAACTAGTCCTGAAACTGGCAATTATAATGTTGGCATTTTAATAAAGAAAGATATTTGGGGAAATATATTGGCTAGATTGCTCTTTTATAAAGGATATAGGAGTTATGTATATACATAAAATAAAAAATAGAAAGAAATGGAAATCAGGTAACTGACACAGTTATGGCATAATAGCAACCACATAAATAGGCACATATTATTAAGCTAACATCTAGATAAATTAGCATTTTAAGTATTTTATGTGAATTAATTCTTTTAAACCTACAGCAGCTCTATTATTCTCACTTGATAGTTAAGGAAATAAGCTAGAAATTCAAGAAAAACTTTCTGAAAGGAAGTAATAACCAAGTAAAATTTGAAGCATAGTAATAATTAGATTAAAAAAATTAGAATAAGTATGTATCAGGATAGGTTAGAATATGCTGCAGTGGTAAATATCTCAAAATTCTTAAGGGCTGAAAACAACACAGGATCATTGCTCCCTTATGTTTCATGTCCATCTCAGGACATTTTCCTTACTCAGGGACTGAAACTGACAGTCCATCATCTGGAATGTTGCTAGTTGCCATGACAGGAGGAAGAAAGATAGAAAATCACACATTTGCTCCATAATGGCGTATGCTTTGATGTGACACACATTGTTTATTCACTTTTCACTGGCCAAAACAAATCACGTGATTGTGGCTAACCTCAGTGGCGTAGGGAGTACAATCCTACCATGTACCCAGAGGAGAATATTTCAAAATAGTGGTGAATGGTACTAATGACTGCTACAGGGTAAAGACCAGAAGAGTGTTCCAGACAGAACCAAGAGGTAAGGCTGATAATGTTCCATGTGGATGGGAAATTATAAACATTTGGTATTGCTAAATAAATTGTGAAGCAGGCATCTTTTTTGGCAATGGTAGATTGAAGCCAGGTTATAAAAGTCCTTTTTGCCACCCTTATAAGCTTGGACTTTATTCTGTAAGCCATAGGGAAACTTTTGGACTGTAAGAAGGGGAATGGTTGTCATATTTTGTTTTTACATTGGTTATTGTGGCTTTAGTGCACTGAACAAATTTGAAGAAGTCAAGACTAGAAACAAGAAACTCAACTAGAACAGAATTAAAATGATCAGAGACAACCAAACTATGTTAGTGATAGTAGATGCAGAGAAGAGAAGATTAATAAATATTTAAGACATATAATTTCAGGGACTTGTTGATTAATTGAACATGGAAGGTAAGGGCAAGGAGAAGGCTAGCAGAGCTCTCAGATTTAAGATTTGGTAAATATGGATTCATTAAGTGACATGAAATATAAAAGGAGCAGGATTGAGGGTAAATTGTACTTTGAACATTAGTGGATTTCACAAGATTGTAAATGTCTAACAGGCATTTGTAAATATAAGTCTGAAATCTGGAGGAAAGATCATGGATAGGGATTTAGTTTTGGAAATCACCAGCATACAGGAGATAGTTAAGATCCTGAGAGTGGAGGACAGTCCAAAGAGAAGCTCTACCGTAAGAAAAGCAGTGGACCAGGGATAGAAGTCAGAAACTCCAACATTTTGAAGAGATATAGATCAGGCAGAGTTCATGAAAGAGAGAAAAAAGAATGGACAGAGGCAAAAATAGAGAGCCAAGAAAGAGAACTCAACAAAGTCTGATGCATCAGTCAGATCCAGAAAGATGAATGAAGTCTTAAAGTGCCGTTTGGAGTCGGAAATAATTAAGGTTATAAGATATACTTCTCCCAAACAGCTCTAGTGAGTATAACCGATATATGAAAATTTTCACATTTTTAATGTATATGATTTTAGGGGTTTGGGCATGTGTATATGCCTGGGAAGACATCGGTACCATCAAGGTAATATCTGTCACCTCTAAACTTATTTGTAACTCTTTATTTTATTGTTTTTTAATTAAAAAAAAACAACCTTGGAATGAGATTTACTCTACTAACAATTTTTTTTCATGTTTATTTTTTTATTTTGAGAGAGTGAGGGCCCAGGAGTGAACCAGGAGGGGCAAAGAAAGAGGGAGAGAGAATCCCAGGTAGTCTCCGTGCTGACAGTGCAGAGCTGGAAGTGGGGCTCTATCTCATGAACTGTGAGATCATGACCAGAGCTGAAGTCAAGAGTGAGACATTTAACTGACTGAGCCATCCAGGGGCTTCTCTATTAACAAGTTTTAAAGTGCACATTACAGTACAATTCTATAGGCACTATGCTGTACAGCAATTGGTATAAAGTTTTAGTTATTCAAGATGGAGATCTATTGATACACTTGAACATAACTTATCAGTTGATTGGTTGGGGCACAGAGTAAAGTTCAGTGGATTGAAAAGTTATTGGGTAGTGCCAGAATTAAGACTGTGAAGTTTGACTGAAATGAGAAGGAATAATAAAGTAATACATCGATGGGGTCATAGAATCAGGAGAGTTCATAAAATTGAAGAATCTTGGGCATGTTTATATTTAAAAGTTGTGAGAAAAAAGATGGCAATATCAGGAATATAAAAGAGAGAAGACACAGAGCAAATAAATGGTCTCATTATTTCTCAAATAGTCAACAACTGTAATTTTGACAACTATACACTTTACCATGGAAGCTGAAAGGCAGACTTTAATTTTTTCAAGAAAAAAATGAATATATTACAAAGTAATAAAATCCTTATGAAGGCTGAATGGTTCAATGAGTTGAGCTACAGCTTTAGAGGCTGAAGGTTTTAATCATGACTGGATGATTGATTTTATTGCATAATTTGTGCAAGCTTTTTCAATTTCCATTGGCTAGGAGGCATGCAAAGTTCAGCTAACTCAAATCAAATTTACCTGTCTTGTTTTTCACATAGGTAATTTAAGGGTGAGCCAGACCCTGAATAACTAGGAAGAATTATTAGATAGAATGTTTGCAATAAAAAATATTTTGTAAACAAAAAGTGCTGCATACACATTTCTCAAAAACATGTCATTTTACATGTAATTTCAAACTGCTTTACTGTATGCCCTATCTTGTTCTTGAAAGACTAGTTTTGAAAGAAAATTGATAATGGTAGAATTTCAGAGTGGAAAAGCATGGGTGTTATTTATAAAGGAGTCAGGGAAACCACAATCAAGAATTCCGTTGAAGGTATTTCAAACACCACAGGTTAGCAGATACCACCAAGCCCCAGGAAAACTTCTTTGTAGCCATCTGGTTCAGACTCACTTTCTGTTATCCCAATCAGTAGCTTGCCTTTTTGAAATGGGAGCAGCCCTCTTGCTCTTACTCAGTTTGCAACCAGACAAGCATTTGGCATATTATGTTTTGAGGACATGATATGTTCTGCAATGTAGAAGGAAACTGTTTTTTGCTGCTCTTCCATACTTTAGTTAACTTTCTAATTGAAAGTTACTGAGCATTGTTCATCCCTGTCTGGTTGACAGCCTGGCAAGCTTCCTCCCAAAGCCGTGGGAATATGGCCCCTCCTCCGCTTGCAACTCTAGCCTAATCTGAAACAGAATTTTCAAACTTCAGTCTTTTTAAAATTTCATATGAAATGCATTTTTTATTTATTATTTGTGGTGACTTTGAAAAGTGGTAGACTGAAAGAGATAGCGAGACAATGGGAAACAATATGGCAATGAAAAACTGATGTCTGCCGAAGGTATACAAAAAAAGGGGGACAGTTGAGCACCAAGTCTTTATCGTGCTTGACCCACACTTTGGGATGTAGCATCTATCACTGGGAGCTCTCTTCCGTGCTCTAGTCATCATTGCTTTTCTGTTTTATTCCATATCCTGGAAATTGTATCCCCATGTTGTACCCTGTACCGTTAGTTAACTGGCTGAGTCTTGAGCTATGACAAGCACCAGTCCTATAAAAGGCCTTGTGCTAATTATTACAGGAAAAGAATGATTAAAAAGTCAAGGCCCTTGTCCATATGCATGAATTGTTTCAATTTACTTTCTTCTTTGGTTTATTGGTTGTGGTTACTTTTTAATTTGCTTTCTGTGGCGAGTTTTTATGTTGTTGACTAGCTGTAAAACAATTATTCTAAGTTGATTGGGCAGAGAGAGAAACGGAGAAATCATATAAGCCTCAGCTTTTATGTTTACCAAATGTAAAACAATCTCTACACTTGAAACTATATTTTCATTATGATATAAAACACTCTAACCAGTGTTAAAAGTATTAAATGAAATGCTGTAGAATAGCTATATGTTTAAATATTAATGTTTGATCATTGAAACTTTGATACCCATTGCACACAAATCATATCATTTGAGTTCTAAAAGAAAAGATTTATTTTATTTTTTAAAAAATTTTTATTTATTTTTGAGAGAGAGAAAGAGACAGAGGGCAAATGGGGGAGGGGCAGAGAGTGAGAGGGAGACACAGAATCTGAAGCAGACCTCAGGCTCCAAGCTGAACTGTCAGCACAGAGCCTGATGCAGAGCTTGAACCCACAAACCATGAGATCATGACCTGAGCCACAGTTGGACACTTAACCAACTGAGAAACCCAGGTGTCTGTAAAGGAAAAGATTTAAAATAAAAGATTTATACTCCAGTGAATATGATGACCAGTCCATATTCAAATTGTCTCAATTGTTCTAGTAATTTTTTGCCTGTTTTATTTTTTAGTAATGTACTTTTTGGCTAATTAAAAAAATCTGGACTCCAATCACAGATTACACACCTTGTATTTAGTTGTCCTGTTTTTTAGAATTTTTTAGTGCAAAGCATTTTTCTACCTATGTTATACCTTTCATGAAATTGCCATTTTTGAAGAGTTTAGGGTAATTGTTTTGTGGAACGTGTCTGAATCTTATTCTCACGATTAGAGTCAGGTTAAGCCTTTTCAGTAAGAATACGACACAGGTTCTATTGTGCCCATCCCGTTGTATCACTCCAGCACATAACATATGCTAGTTTTGTGCTAAGTTTGGTCACTAGGTTAAGATTATGTCTACCAATTTTTTTTTTTATTATTTTAAAAGTGTCCTCTTCCCTTTATAATTAATAAATAATGTATGGGATGATATTTTGATACTGTTAATATTATATTGAACACACTTTCAGCAGGACTTTCAGCATGCATTGATGACCCTTGTCTGAGCCACACTGGAGACTGCAAAACGGTAATTTCCTAATTTTATTTTCCTTCTACATTTATTAGCTGGCATCTTTTGTGAAGAAAAGATTCCCTCCTCCAATACCTCCATGTACTCGTGGATTTTTAAAATCCATTAAAATCCATTTGGCCCTTCATACTTGCTGCCTTGTTCTTTTGATGTGTACTTATGATTTTCTGGACACTACTTTGTTTTCTCACATAAGATGTTCCAGGCTCACTTTGTATGTTCTGTGTCTCTGAACTGGAATCAACCATTTCTCCAGGGAACACTGGTTCTGTTCAATAGTGAACATAGGTGTTTTAAAACCAAGATCTTGGTACTAAAATGTTCATTTCCTCTGGGTGAAATTGTTTCTGAGCCCCTTTGGTTGACTGAGATAGGAAATATATCTGAGATATAATATATTTATCTGAGATAAAAATATTATTATTTTCTTTCTTTTTTTTATATGAAATTTATTGTCAAATTGGTTTCCATACAACACCCAGTGCTCATCCCAACAGGTGCTCTCCTCAATGCCCATCACCTACTTTTGCATTGTTGGTGGGAATGCAAACTGGTGCAGCCACTCTGGAAAACAGTGTGGAGGTTCCTCAAAAAAATTAAAAATATTTTTAAAATCATAAGTTCATGATGACAACTCCACTAAAAATCCACACTTCAGGGCTTCTCCTTACCTTCCCCATTCCATATTTATACATTGCTTCTCCCACAATGAGAACCCTGAATCTTAAACCACCAATATATTTACTCATTTGTTTTATCCTACAGTACACACAAAAGAATAGTTTTAAGACTCAACAACAATCCTACTAAGTAATGTTCATGATATTATTGTTCTTTTTACCTTGAAAATATCTCATTAAGGGTATACAGTCAGAGAAATGCGTTCAAGAGTTATTTAAAAGTTGTGTTATCATTGTAATATAAAACTGAGCTCATTTGTTTCTCTTTGAATTAAATTTTAGGTTTTTTTCATTATTATTGATATAATTTTATTTTTGAAAATATGAAATATTTCCAGGGCTCAAAACTTCCACAACTATAAAAACGTTGTACTCAGAGAAGCCTCATGTACCTTCCAATTCCTGTCACCACTCCCTTCCTTCTCCTGCTGACCCCAGATAGGGAACCACATATATTCTTTTGATCTATCCTTTCTATTTTTTGTTTTTGTTTTTTGCTTTTATTTTTTTGGTCAAAATAAACAACTATAGGGGAGACTGGGTAGCTCAGTTGGTTAAGCGTCTGACTTTGGTTGAGGTCATGATCTCATGGTTTGTGGGTTTGAGCCCTGCTTTGGGTTCTGTGCTGACAGTGTGGAGTCTGATTGGAATTCTCTCTCTCTCTCTCTCTCTCTCTCTGTCCCTTCCCCACTCATGCTCTCTGAAAATAAATAAACAAAAAATATATTTAAAAAAGAAAAAATAAACAATTATGTATTTATGTAGGTGTAGATATATAAAAAACAGCACATTCTTTGGCACCTTGCTTTTTTCCACTCCATATTCATTCTCAGGGGTGATCCTCATTCTTTTTTATATAGCTCTACTGTAAAATAGTGCTGTATTGTGTCTGGGCATAGCAGGGTTCGTTCAACCAGCCCCTATGGATAGACTTGGGTGGTTTCCAATTTTTGCCATGACAAATAATAATTTACAACAGTGAAAACTTTTTTTTTTTTTTTTCGTAATTATAGCAGTATACCTTGGGGTAAATTCTTATAAGTCAGATTTCTGGGTCAAAAGGCATTTTGATAGATATTGCCAAACTCTTCTCCATAGGGGGTGAATGATTTTTTAAATTTCCACCAACAATGTTTGAGATTTTCTCCACAGTCTAGCCAAAAGAGTATGTCATTAAGCTTTTGAATTTTAGGTGTATATTTTTTCAAAAGTTTCTCAGGTAATTCTGATGTGCAGTTAGGTTGAGGGCCATTGGCTTGGATTGTCAGCAATTCTAAGAGACTGCAAAATGAAAGCAATGGTGATGGTAATAGTAAAGAGTATCACAAAAATAAACTGAGTAACTTCAAAGAAAAGGATTGGGAACAAGTCATAATAACTTCATCCAAATTTAATTTCTCTAGGGGCAAGAATTAAACACTGTGTGATACTTGGATTAAAAAAAATATATCCCATGCCCTCCTTAAAAAAGGTTTTGCCTGTTTGACATAATTTTATATACTTTACCGGTACATCAATGTCCCATCTGGGTTGACGTCTGTTTAGGCATCAGTAGGGAACATTTGTAGGGTACATGGCATCCTAGATGACTCATTCAAGTTAATATTCATCCAAACACTACCATGAAATGAACTGATAGAACCTAGGTACAATATTTTATAGGTTCTAAGCCAGTCTTTTTTTTCTTTAATATTTCTATAATCAGTCTACATCTTATAGCTGACAATATATCAAAAATAAATTGGCATCTCTTCTCTCTCTTAAAGAACAACTTCTAGTAACTTTAACACAGAGTTTTAGAAATAAAAGGGTAATTAATTGAAAGGAATCAAAGTGGCATTCTAGGAAAATTGTATGCATGTTTTCTTAGTGATCTTGGGCACACACATAACTAATCAGAGTAGAGAATAATGTGGTTTGGGTCAGTTTTCAATGTCTCTGCCCTAAGCCCTGTGGAAGTCTTGGTCCTTTCATTCTTTTGCCTCAGTGGTTCATCATCCTTCAGTATTCTCTTTACTCTCAAGCTGGTCTCTGACAACTGGCTATGGGGCTTTTGGGGCTCCTTCCCTTTGCTCCCGAGTCTAGTTATTTATAAAAAACAGGGTTGACTGCCTCTATTCTGAAAAAACTTTCTCTGTCACAGCTACCATTGCATTATTTTCTCTGTCAGATACTGTGCTCTTTACCCATATACAGGGCCACCTGTACCCTAAGGCCAGCAACAGTTTTCCTAGTTCATGAAGGATTCCAGCTTCAGTTGACCTGCCAAATCAGTTAGGTACCCCCCTACCCCCCCATATCTCCCTAGTTGAGCTGATCAACCAGGACTGCTGCTAGACTGCATGGTCCCCACACAATGACCATGTGCCATGCCTGGCCTCACCGTGGACACTCATTTTGGTCCAGGGCCCAGTCTGTCTAACATTATTAACAGTCTGGGTGATACGAAGACTCATTGCCAGCCGGGTCAAAACCCTCGGGTAAGCAAGTTATATTCTTTACATGGTTTCAAAAAGGAAGAGAGAGGGGGCGCCTGGGTGGTGCAGTCGGTTAAGCGCCCGACTTCAGCCAGGTCACGATCTTGCGGTCCGTGAGTTTGAGCCCGGCGTCAGGCTCTGGGCTGATGGCTCGGAGCCTGGAGCCTGTTTCCGATTCTGTGTCTCCCTCTCTCTCTGCTCCTCCCCCGTTCATGCTCTGTCTCTCTCTGTCCCAAAAATAAATTAAAAAAAAAAACGTTGAAAAAAAAAATTAAAAAGGAAGAGAGAGTTTCTTGACAGGTTTCAATTACAAAGACTTCATCCTAAGAAAAATCAGAATGCCTTTTAATTGCACTTTTAAATTCCCTTCGTTCCTGCTGAACGAAGATGAGAGCCAAGCAGCTTGGAATAAAGCCCCTCAGAATTTGGAATTAACCTCTTTTCACCAACAATTTTTCTATGACATATTTTTAAAGTATGCTTTGCAATAGTTGTTTTGGTTTTTTTGTTTTTTTTTTTTTTTTTATTTTTTGTCTCTGTTGGTTCTTTTTGAAGGTACCATCATAGCAGTAGCCCAAAGTATTTGGAATATGATTAGTGAGCTATTGGAAAAAACTGTTTATGATGGTATCTAGAAAAACGAAAATGCTACTTACAGTTTTAGATGTTAATTGAAAATTTTGTTTGACTTTCAAATTGTCAATCCTACTCATTTCATAATTAACAGCAACTCAATGTCTAACTTGAATGCAAAAATTTTCTGAATTGACTCAGCCATATTTATGAGATTCTTATGTTGTTGGTTTCTTAACTGTTAAGGAGATAAAAACGTTCCTTTGTATGTGGATTCCCTTTAGAGCCTGGCTCTTTCTCTCTGATGGTCATAGAGATACAAAATGAAGTAAGAAATGGTCCCCATTGTCATGCAGCTCAATCTAACAGGCAAGTCCATGTATAAATACATATGCATGGCAGATTAAAGGGGCAGAACAAAAAAGAGATCACAAAGGAAGAGCAACTTCCAGAAGAGTGAAAGGGGAAGCTTTCCTGGAGTGGGTGACAGGTGAGAAAGACTTAAGAGGTGCCTGGGTGGCTCAATCAGTTAAGCATCCGACTCTTGATTTCAGCTCAGGTCATGATCTCACAGTTTGTGAATGCGAACCCCAAATTGGGCTCTGTGCTGAGAGCTCAGAGCCTGGAGCCTGCTTTGGATTCTGTGTCTCCCTCTCTCTGCCCCACCCTCACTTGCACTCTGTCTCTGTCTCTCAAAAATGAATAAATGTTAAAAAAAAAAAAAAAAAAAAAAAAAGAAAGAAAGACTTAAACCTGAATAGGAATTGCCCAAGTAAAGCTGGGAAGTTTATGGAAAACAGGCTGAAAAAACATTTCAGGTAGAGGAGGGAAATGTAGAAAGGACACAGGTAGAAAAAACACTTGTGTTAAGAAGATGCTGGAAAGTAAACTGTAAGGCATGGAAGAGAAAGTAAGGAAAGCAGAAATCCCTGAACACAATTCTGTAAAGCAAGAACCGTACCAATGTCTACTGAAGCTTTATTATATGCCAGTTCCTCTCCAATCAGGAAGGTAATTGTTAACTTCTTGAGGGTGGTATGCAGATGAAGTCAAGATCATGTATAGGGAAGCTGGTTAAAAGGTTGTTGTAAGGAGTCAGACAAGCTCTGATCACTACAGAGATTAGGGCTGCCACATTTTAATCTATTTTTGTACTATAGCTCTTGATAGTTAAAACTGACCAATTCTTGAGTTGCTATACTTCAGTTTTGTTTTTTATTTCTTCTTATAGCAGTATCTCCAATAAGCTATTGTAGCTTCACACTTGTGTGCAAGAAAGCTAAATGCAAAATATGCAAAAACCAAAAGAAAATCCAACTGTGGGTATGAAAAAGATACATTGGGTAGGTATCAGAGGAGGCAATGTGTACAAATGCAAATATAATTGTTACAATAGATGATATAAAAGACATTTCAATAGCAATTATGCTAAGGATTGTGTCAGAAAGAAAACATGACTTGGGATGTACAAAAGAATTTTGCAGGCACTTTTAAGTAAATAAGAATAAGGGCAGAGATATAGGAATGGTTGAAAATCAATCTGGTTTGTGCTCGCTTCGGCAGCACATATACTAAAATTGGAACGATACAGAGAAGATTAGCATGGCCCCTGCGCAAGGATGACACGCAAATTCGTGAAGCGTTCCATATTTTATATGTTTTCACTCTTATGTGGATCCTGAGAAACTTAACAGAAACCCATGGGGGAGAGGAAGGAAAAAAAAAAAGAGGTTAGAGTGGGAGAGAGCCAAAGCATAAGAGACTCTTAAAAACTGAGAACTGAGGGTTGATGGGGGTGGGAGGGAGGGAAGGGTGGGTGATGGGTATTGAGGAGGGCACCTTTTGGGATGAGCACTGGGTGATATATGGAAACCAATTTGACAATAAATTTCATATATTGAAAAAAAAAAAAAGAAAATCAATCTGGTTTGAGCTGAAGATGCAGTTTGGGTTGAATAGATTTTTTTTTTTTTTTTCCTGGTTCCAAATGGTTGGGAAATGAAGAAGTTGAATAAACCTGCATTGTCCGAATGGGAGGGCAAGAAGAACTATAAATCTCTGTTTGCAAGCAAAAGAAAACCCAATTCTATCTAGCTTAAAAACTAAAGGAGATTTATTAACTAATGCAATTGAAAAGTACAGATTTCAGGCATAATCTGACTCTGACGCTGTGATATTATGAGAGTTCTGGATGATTTTCTCCATTTTCTCTCTCTAGGCATCAAGCTCATTTTAGGCTGGCTTCCATTATGGTTTATAATCTCCCAGGGCCACATGCTTCCTCATTTATTTCTGGGGTAAGGGAAAGAACTTCTTGAGCAGTCACAGACTTAAAGTCCTGAACTTCATTTCTATCAAGACATGTGCCTACCCTTGAACCACTGGCTATAATCAGGGGATAGTCAGATGCAGATTGGCTTGGGCTAGGCTCTGCACCCACCACTGAACCAATAGCTCTGACAAGGAGATGTCTTTACTTAAGTTGGCTCACATCAATTAGGGTTGACTCCTGGTATTCTTGGTTAGATTTCTCAGCCAAGGGGGGTCAATGGGGACTGGAATCCAGCCCACTATCTGCTTTCCAAGCTTTGCACTCTGGCATTGGGCTATATTTCCTGGAAGAAGGATAGTCTTTTTATAATTCTCACAAAAGCACAGTTATGTGTACTAATAAATCTGAGTCCAACATCCATTACAACTTACATTTTTCCAATTTACATAGAGAGGTGCCTATGGATTAGCGGTAGCCATCACCCTGAAGTTGAGGGATCAATCCCAATTATTTTTGTATCTTGTTTATTTGCTTCTTCAGATCCAGGCTCTACCCTGCCATTTCTCCAAGAGTCTGACCTGCATTAATAGACTCCCTTATCCTCTGATGCCAGTTATGGAGCTCAAGGATGAGTTCACTGTGGGTAGGCTGCATCTGTCTACTGTAGGCCAAGCTCTTGCCAACAGCCTTTTCCACATGGTCTCTCCGTCTCTGCCCTCTGTCACTAAGTTCTAGTAACTGCTTGCACCTCTTGGCACTTCAGACCCAGGATGATATCAGTCCCTCCTATGAGGAGTGGAGAGAGGAAGGGCAGAAATTTATTAATAGTAAAAATAATAATAATAATAATAATAATAATAATTACCTGCAAGTCAAAATGAAAGGAAAGAAAGGAAAGGATAGGCTTGGTGGAGAGTGACTGTTCTGCCTCCTCACCACAACAGACCAAGAGCAAATCCCACTATAAATGCTTCAGGTCCCCATGCTAAAGGTTTCTGGGCTGAATTATGTGAGTCTACCTTAAATCAGGATGATGAATTAGGACACTTCTTTGCTTCATTCAACTCTTATGATTTATTCATTCAGTGTCATTTCTTGTATAACCAAATGTCCTAATTTCTAATGTGGGAGAAGTAGAATAGTAAAATGTATTTTCTGCTTTAGGACCACCCTACAATGTACAAAGGTATTCATATGCAGCTTAAACAAAGAGAATTTGTCCTATTTTCTATCACCTATCTAATGTTCCTATAAACACCTCACCCCCACTGTACTCCTCTGGGTGGCAAGGAAAGAGATAAGTATTGTCAGCTAATGGTTTCTCTGCCTCCTCTAGTTTATAGTCTGTTTAGATTTCAGATCTCTTTTTGAGGTAAATATTCCTATGAGTTCTAAGTTTGAGTCCTTATTATGGTGGCTTCTCTCTTTCTTTTCTTCCTTCCCAAGATGGTGTCTGTTTATCCTTATGATTTCCCTTGATATTGGGAGGAGGAGTCACTTGGTCTCATGTTGGTCTTTTGCTGGTTTCTGCCATGAGATGGCTTGTCCAATCCTTGGGTCTACCCAGCTCAGGTGTGCTTTGCCAGGTCATGTTTCTGAGAATAAGGCTGAAATTTGTTGCTGAAGTAAGTTAGCAGTGAGGGAATTCAGGATCCATTTATGACTGAACACATACTCTTTTCAGTGTACATTTGTGGTTTTATGAAATTCCTAGCGGCTAGCATTCAGCCTGACCAGAGTGGTATTGGATAAATTTTTGTACTTTGGTATTATTAATCATAATTTTCTTGTAGTATTTCCAATGAAAAGTCAAATTTTTTAAAACTTACATATTGCATAGTAGGTGTTTAATAATCTTCGTTTCTACTCTGCCTCCCAATCTTTATAGTTATTAACTGTTGAACAATTAACAAAATATTTTCTCACTTCAAACCTGCCAAGTCATAACATAGGTATCCTATCACACAAATTAAATGCACATTGTTTTACGAATAGTGTTAATACCAGCAGAAAGGCAGTAAAAAATCCTCCAAGAATTAATGAAATCCATCTATAAACTATCAGTTTGTTAAAACATAAATTCCTTGATTAGTTTTAGCATTATATTTCATATGTGTTTGTGTTTTAATTTTGTATTATTCTTTAAACACCGATATAGAACAATTCAAAGAAATTTTACTCTTGATTGCTCCAGACAAAACCCAGTTGTTTTCTCCCAATTCCCTTATTGCCTGTAATTATATAATCACATAAAATACCTATAAATATGTGTTGCACAGTTACAGTAATACGGTATATACACTTTTAAGCCCCCATTTCTCTTAATATTAAGCTTTATTTTTTATACTGCTAAAGTTATATGTACAAGTTTATTAATGATACAATATTTCATCAATAAGACATTCTCTCATGGGATATTTAGGTCATTTCTTACTTTTTTATGATTATACATAGTATTACAATGACCATTTTTATGAATATGATAGAGATTATTCCCTTCCTAATTTATTAGAACTTAGGTTCCCAAGAATTGCTCACTAAGTTACAGAGAATGAAAGCTGGCTAGTTTTGATTTGTATCCCTGGGCTGTTCTCCAAAAGGACTGCATCTACACCAATGCCTGCAGGGTCCTGCTTTCCCAAGGTGGCCTCTGTTAGCAATAGTTCAAGTTTCATGAGCATGAAAGAAAAAGTTTCATGGGCAATTTTTTCTTCTGGCATGACTAGGTCTTCTCTTATCAGGAGTCTTCCTTTTCAATTCTAAGTAAGATTTAAAATCTGGTTTCTTCTGCAGCTAGTAGAATTCTTTTTTTTTTTCTTTCTCTTTTTACTTTAAGCATCTTTTGTTTTCAAACATAGCAAAGAAGATTAAAGTACTTGCCATGCCAAATAAAGGTTTTTTTTTTAATGTGCGATATATCTGAAAGTAATAAGCAAAACTTACTGAGCAATTACTCTGTCCTAAGCACTTTATGTATTAATTCATTGAACCTTCATAACTATTCCACATTATTCCCATTCTATGGACCAGATCGCAAAAACTGAACAGTTACATAATTTGTTCTCTGTCAAATACCTAGTAAGTGGTGGAGCAGAAACAGCAACTCAGTAACTTTGATTTCAGAGTAAACACCCTAAATCACTATGCTGTTCTGAAATCACAGCAGAAACTGTCTACAAAGTAGCAGTTCCACAGAAGACATCTTCTTTTCTTAGGAATTTAGATGAGATTGAAAATTGGCCAGAAAAAATAGTCCTTTTTAAATAAAGCTTTCCTCCTATTTATCCCACATCCTTCCCTGATATATATATACAAGGACAGAATAGGGAGGGATATATAAAACACAGAAAGGACATTAATCTTCCTTACCTTCATACTTTTCACTAATAAAAATTACCAAACAAAATATTAAAACAATTTTTCTGTCAACAATTTGTGAGCCAAACTCTAATCATATTTTTCAGTGGAGCCTAAAATCAACATGTGATACGTACAAAAACAATTTCTTTTGCTGCATCCTTTTCCTGAAGTCCAAAAAGAAGTTTACAAATACTAGACCCAAGAAGGTTGCAAATGATCTATTTCTTGAAATCACAGTTCATTTTGTTCATTACTTACATGTTCTTTGAGGTTGTTACTTAGAATATAGTTGACCTCAAAGAGTTAAGTACTTTTGTAGATTAACATCTGATTCTGTTTTTACCATTACATCTGACCAATTTTCTTTTGTGTGTAAAATATTAAGCATTCTTGTACTACAAAGGTAGGTACAAAACACAAAGAAAACAAGAACAAAAAATAGCTTAAAGAGGAAAATCATCCACGATAAAAATTATACTTTGCATTTTTAACTTAAAATGCATTTTCTTATTTATGTTATGTTCAGCTCAATACTAGAAGCTACTTTATTTATTTATTTATTTATTTAATTTATTTATTTAAAATTTGTTTGTTTATATTGAGAGAGTTGGGGAGAGGGACAGAAAGACAGAATCCCAAGCAGGCTCTGCACTGTCAGCAGTGCAAGTCTGACATGGGGCTCGAACTCATGAACTATAAGATCATGACCCGAGCTGAAATCAAGAGTCAGATGCTTAACTGACTGAGTCACCCAGGCGCCCATAGAAGGTACTTCTAGACAGATATTAGTCTATCTCATTCATTTTACAGATGAATAAACTGAGGCACAAAAAGTCAAGCTATGAACCTTAAATGAATCACTCTTTTCAGTGCTCTATCACTAGGGCAATCCAGTTAGAAAGACCAAGTAATAGCTAATGGGCACTTCTTAGCATATACCCCGACATACCTGATGATTGCAACATAAGATATATAAAAACATGTTTCAGGAAAATTTTAGGTCTAACACAGATATTCTGTTATATAGTTGCTGTCTTGGGCTGTCCAAATCTGCAATTTGGCAGCTGTAGCCAATTTGCTGAAGAATCATATCTCTGGCATCTCTCGTTTTCTCATCCAGGTGGCAAAATGATAGCCTACTTCTATGAATCTACTCATTTAGTTTGCTAGTATCTAATTAGAGAAGAAATGAACTGTTCTTTCTCTCACATCAGAAGTGAACTGACCAGCTCGTGGATCCTTCAACCAGGTGAGCTCTCAGTGGTGCTTGGCTGGCCTTTCTTAACTGAGTCAGCATGTCTGTAGGAGTTGACTTTCACTGGGGCCTTTCAGGAATAGGGTTGTTTGAAAAGTTGGCCTCAAGATCAATGGAGGAAAATGCTAGGGATTCTAGCTGCTAGTGGAGTTACTGGCAAGCTATGGCTAATGAGACGTGGGTTTTGTTGTTGTTGTTGTTTTGTTATTGCTTTAAATTTTTGCTTTCTTTCCAGCCCAGTTTGGCTAAATTTTTGTAGACCCAGCCTCAATATCTCTTATGAAGGCTCTATTGTGTATTCTGGCAAAGTTGTATTTTATGCTTAACTTTCTTTGTGCTTAGTTAAATGGTTGGGCCAGTAAATCATTTAACTAAGGATCATTTTTATCATGATTCTATTGTATTTATTAGAGCCTGGCTTCTTGCTTAACATAATGACTTGACACTTTGGTCTAGACAGCTGGGCTGAGGGTGAATGTGAAATAAGCATTATAGCTGAATGGTTTTGAAAGAGGAAAAGTGACTTGCTTATGAAAATGACACATGTATACTTGATATAGGTATTGACTAGGATAAACGTCTAATTAAATTCATTCTAGCTCTTTGGTTCTTTTTATTATATATAGCTGAATGAGTACTCAAATCTATGTTTTCTGGCACTAATTTCTTTGTGTTTGTACATTTTCTTCTTGTCTAATAGATGTAAAGAGCAGGACTTTTAAATTCTGTCCCATGTATTTTCATAAGACACATTTTTAAGTTGCATATCATTATTCAATACATGTCCTCATTCATCTTGAGCCAATGAAGGATTTCTGCTTTCTTACACCTATAGATTCTGTTATGTGTGCCTAAATGATAAAAAGTTGATCATTCAGAATTACTTCAGTATATGTGCTGCCGAAGCAAGCACAGATTCAGAATTACTTCAATTGCATGTGATTTGATTAATGATGTCAACATGACTTTATATATCTAAATAGTAGAGCTAAAGTTTTTTTTGTTATTTGGTTCTTATAGAGGCTACATTTTAAGTTTGAAAATATTCAGTGGTATCATATTTTGTATTTAAAGAAAATAATGCTTTCAAATATATCTATGATGGTAATAGAAGGAAAATATCCTTATCAGATAGAGACGCATATTGAAGTATTTAAAAGAGAAAAAAAAATTTGCTATCTGGATTTGCATTTAGATACTCAAGTAAAAAAAGAGTTAGGTGAAGATGAAAAAAGAATTGGCAAAATGTTGGTAATTGTTGAAGGCAGGTGGTGAATGCATGCACTTGTTTCATTATATTATGCTTTTTCTGTTGTTGTTTTTGATGTTTGAAGTTTTCCAGGATAAAGAACCATGTTTACCACTTCCAGGTACATTCTGCTTCTGCCTCTTGACTCAGTGAATCATATATTTTCACTGTTAACTGAAGAAATCTGTCATCTTATCGGTCTCGTGCCTTTAAAACCTTAATTTATTTCTCGAATACTTCCCTGGACTTGAAGTAAGAAGTAGAAACATACACCCTGAAGTCAGACTACTTTGAATCTTCATTCCACTACTCCTGACGGTATAACCTTAAGACAATTAACCTCCCTTCATCTCAAAGTCTTCATCTGTAGAATGGGGATAATATTTTCATCACTTGGCTATAGAAATTAAATGAGATTGGTACCTAACATTAAATGCTATAGATTCTTAATATTTAGTAAATGATAATTTTTAAAGGTTATTTTTTTATTTTTTTATGTTTAATGTTTATTTATTTTTGAGAAAGAGAGACAGAGACAGAGAGAGACAGAGAGAGAAAGCAGGGGAGGGACAGAGAGAAGAGAGAGAATCCCAAGCAGGTTCTGTGCTGTCAGCATTAAGTCCTACATGGGGCCTGATCCCACGAACTGTGAGATGATGACCTGAACCGAAATCAAGAGTCAGACTTTTAACTGGCTGAGCCACCTAGGTGCCCCAAATGATAATTTTTAATAACAGATCGTGAATGGATGTTAGTAATACCACTAGTAATTGCTGTGGTTGTTAATATTATCTCGGAGTTAGTTGTAGGAACCTAAGGTCCACTGAAAAGGGCTTACTTCAAGGTAATTTATAATAGCAATCTGTCCTCTGATGTGTTTTATCTTCTTTCAAAACCTTTCAGCTCAGCAGTGCAGTGGATTGCCTCAATACCTATGGAGATTTTGGTGGAGAAATATGCATCCACCTATTCAATGCTACCTGCTTTCTGAAGCCCCTCTGAACTCCTCCAGGAAGCATTAGAATTTCCCATTGTATTCTCTTAGTCCTTTGCTTATGTATGAAAGCACTTGCCCAACATTACTATAAGTATTTAATTTAGGGGTCTGACTCCCAGAGTTCAGCACCTTGTGAACTTTATATTTCCACAGTTTTAATTCCATGCCCCCCCTTTCTCCCAGTGCTATCCCTGACACATATTAGCTGCTTAAAACATACATAGGATTTCCTGCCTGAATAAATAAATGACTCTTCTTATTTACTAAGAGTTTCTCTTATTTTTTTTTTTTTGACAGCTCTATGAGGCCTAAATGAAGATCAAAGTCCATAGCTATTTCTTATGTTCCATTTACATCACTTAATATTTATGTTTTATGATAGTCTGTGGGTGATTCTTACATTTCTGGGAAAGCTATGTTGCCATTACACAAACTTGAACAATTGAAAAACATACCATTTAATTTTCTTCCACCTGTGTTAAAAAACATTTAGAGGCAAGGGGCGCCTGGGTGGCTCAGTCGGTTAAGCATCCGGCTTTGGCTCAGGTCATGATCTCGCGGTCCGTGAGTTCAAGCCCCCCGTCGGGCTCTGTGCTGACAGCTCAGAGCCTGGAGCCTGTTTCAGATTCTGTGTCTCCCTCTTTCTCTCTCCTCTCCCGCTCATGCTCTCTCTCTTCTCAAAAATAAATAAACGTTAAAAAAAAATTAAAACAAAACAAAAACATTTAGAGGCAAAATACATGTGTCTAACAGGTCAAAAATATTAATACCATGAATAGGCAGCAAATTACCAATTTATGTTGGTAGGTAAGTCTTGTGAAAAATTGCATGCAGTCAGATACTAAGAAAAAAAATTATCAAAATAAGTCAGTCAAAGTTTCCTATCACTGTCCTTCCTGATAATTTGGTCCATTTCTCTAGCTGTAGGGTTTAAAAAAAAAACATACTCAGCCTCCTGTTATTATGAATAACCACCTTTATGGCCAGACTCTTAATAAATTATAGGGCTAGACACATCAAGGTAGCTCCAATCCTCGTTAAATAGAATTGAAAACATCAGAGGCTCAAGATTAGTGGGAAGTTTACTGAATAGTAACCTAGTAACACCAGTTAAGCAACTGAACTCTAGTTACCTTTTATTTTCTTTGTCAAACATTCTGTGATGTTATATTATGAATCATTTTATACTTACTGAAGGAGTATACCTGCGTCTACAACATCATAAAGATTCTAAGAAGGAAATCACAGGTATATAGTTGGATCCTTATTGAAAAATCATGGGTAGATGTAATAAAATTGGGGCCAATAAAAAAAATTGCTTCTGCTGATCATTAGAAGTGAATGACTCAAGGAACTTGCCTGTTTAAAAAGGGTGTTTCTTCCTATAATTCTTCTATTTGCCCACTGGAAGTTTGGTTGTATTTTATTATGAGTAATTGTCTAACAATATTGGACACCAAAGCCTAAGATAGAAATAGTCATCTTCAAGTTCTCCAAATATATAAAATGACCCTGTGGGAAATATACCAAACCATTTCTTACTGATAGGAGCATTACCTTAAGAGGAGAAAAAAATGTGAATTTGAGAAGTTCCTTTATCTCTTCATTCATTCCTTCAACACATATTTTTAAAGTACTTACTATGTGCCAGGAAATGTGGAGTACTGTAGGGACACAGAAGAGCACAGAAAAGATGTTGACTCTGCTCTCATGAGGATGAGAATTTAGAAGGGAAGACAGCAACAAACTAGCAGGCAGTAAGATTATATAAATATGGTAGGCAAGAAAGGAAAAGTCCAAAGAACCATGAAAAGGGAGGAGGTGATTTTAGGAAAGTCTTCCCAGAAGTAACCATTGAGTAAAGGATTAGTTAATAGATAGTGGATGGAGGGATTGAGGGAAAGATGAATCTAATGAAGAAATGACTTATGCAGAGGCACTGAGAAGGTAGCAGTACTTTTGAATTATGTAAAATATAATTTAGAAGGTGTTGGAGTACCAGAAGGGAGGCAAGATGGCAGGAAATGAGATGGAGAGGTTGGCAGAGGCCACACTATTTAAGGCATTTTTAAAAAGTAAGCACAGAAGAGTATAATGTGAGAAACTCTTTCCTAGAAATAGAAAATTTGTATAAATCTACCCTATGCACAAATCTACTTGATGTGTAATGTATACACTGATGCACATAAAAAACAACAGTAGCATTCATCTTACCTGTATCCCTCTTGCTGTCCATCTGGGGAATTCTGGAGCCTAAGGAAATCTCTATGCACAGCAAGAATTTGGGCTGGTCACAAAGGGGATTTCACTATACACATTTTACAAACATGATCTATTTATTAGCATACTCACACTAATTCATTCAGTTAACAGCTACTAATTGTTTTGTCTATGTGTCAGATACGGGATGAAAGAGGGCCTGGGAAGATAGAAGGGATGAAACTAAGCAGGAGAGGTAAGGAAGATTGACCCTTTTATTTAGTTTATCTAGAAGTTCCTTCTGGTGGGTGTTATGAGGTGCATTTTAAAGATGAGAAAACTGACATTCAAGTTTAAAAGACTTGTCTGTGTAAACCAGGATTCTAACCCAGGTCTGATTGGCTCCAAACCCATTTCCCTTTCCATTATTGCATTGTGGACCCTGCCCACAGGCCACACAACTCAGAAAGAGTTGTCTTCCTCTTTCTTAATCAGATCTGTCACTGAGTTCAATGATCACTGTGCCTCTGGACAATACTCTCATGTCAACAATTAACCTTGCCAGAGTCTGGGACAAATGGAGAAGTGGGGAGAAGGGGTCTTCCTTGGGAGCACAACAAACATGGCATAGGAAGGGAGCTGGGTATTAACAGGGGTGAGAGAGGGAGGAAAGGTTGACCTTACATCAGACTTTTCTGGGGCAGATAATGCCTTCTAAATTAAATATATTTGTTAGATAAGACTAACCCATAGATAAGAAGGCATAGGTTTGTTCCACATTAGGTTCTTTCCTGCACACCCGAGTCCCCTCAGGGATGTGTCTGTTAAATCACTTAAAATCACAAAAAAGAGGGGTGAGAAGGAAGGGTAAGGATCCATCAAAACTTAGTATGCACAAGAAAGAGGCAAGCCCACAATATATCAGCTCTTCAATCAACAACTGTTGATAAGCAGAGATTAGAGGAAGGTGGAGTGAACAGAGGGCAAAGGATTCCTCTCTCCTTTCCTTGCCTGCAGCATAAGACTGCAGTGCTAGAGGCAGGTAAAGACATAAATCTTAGAGGACTAGAGTTCCTAGAAGTGGTTCTGAGTTGGGGATAGAAAGTTGGCCAGGAAAACCCCAAATATGGAGGGTGATATTGAGGGTGTCACACCCACATGGGTGCCTCTGGGAACACCTTGGTAAGCATTTGTATATTTAGAAATATTTTTCTGTTTGACTTGGTTTTTAAAAAATTAGTCTTTGGCAGAATATATTTCAATTTCTTTCTTTTGTATAATGAATAATTGCTTGGAGAGACGTGTACTCTGCAAATATCTACAGTTCATCGAACGCTTCCTTCAACTTCTCTGATAGAGTGAAATAGCCACAGTGACGCATGTTGTTTATCTAGTTTCCACAAAAAGACTACATGATAGCCTGTGAGGCCTACAGAGCTTAGTAAACAGACGTAACAGAGCCTTGCTCTGTTGCCTCCCCTTTACTTTCTGATGGTGCTGCAAATGACTCCTTGCCACTAACCACAGGAGTCACATCTTTTGGTTCTACTTGGGAATTTTCTACTGTCTCTTTAGCCAACAAACTTGGAGAGATTTTTATTTTCAGTGTTACATCTGAATGTCTGTTGTCATTTTCATTCCTTGATTCTGAATCATCTATACGAAATCTCCACCCTCTTTGAAGAAAAATGTGTGGTGCTGCTTTCCTCTGATGTGTGATGTCAGAGAGAACTAAATTTAACTAGGCACAATGATCCATTTTGGCCACAGCTGTTGGCCAAACACTCAAGAATCTGATGGCCAAAACTGTCTCAGGATGCCAATGTTGTCTCTAAGGATGGCAAGCCTTACTTTGCATTTAAAAATTTCCCTGAAACAAAAAGAATTGTTTGTTCACTCAGTTATGAAAGTGCATGTGCTATGTTACATGTCCCAAACCAGTGAGTTTTCAAATGTAGTTCAGAGAACTCTAGGCATTTCTAGGGGGAAGCTATACAAGAAAACCTGTACTTGAAAAATTGTCCCTTCAGGCCCTACTAGGGTTTAAGCTGAATAGCATTAAAACATAAGATAAAATGATTTTCAAAGCTGCCTGAAAATCACCAGAGCCAAGAGTATCACTTATTCTGCCTCCTTCTTAGATAATTTTTCTAGTTATCTCTTGTTCAAAGTTCATTTTTATATCTTAAATGGATTTGTGGTGTTATTCAAGGCAGAGCAATTATCATCAAAGAAATCTATGGAATATCAGTGCCATACAAGTAAAAATGCAGTATTGAACCTGATTCCTTGGCCCTAAGTCGAAATTCAATGATTATAAACACAAAAAGAAGACTGTAATATGACTGAAGAAAAAAGAAAGGCTATTGATGATTTTCATTTTCAATGATGAAGGTGATTTAACACATTATCTATGTTTATTGATTCCAAACAGAAGCTGAAATGCATGAAAACCTTCTATCCACAAAGAAGTTCACTGGATTGTTATTTACAATACAAAAGTTAAAAAATTGTCTAAATGTTCCTGAATAATGTAATATTTCAATAAATTATGGTATATTTTACATGTTGGATATTACAGCAGTTTAAAATGACGTTCTCATAGAATTTGTAATTACATGGGGGGAGTGCTGAATATAAGGTTTTATGAACAAGAGTAGATTTAAAAAATATATACAGAATAAGACCTCACTGTGTAAGGGTTAAATTGTAGTGTAGGGCTAACCTGTAGCCTTAAGAAATAACAGTTTTGTTTTAACACTGTAGATTAAGAGATAACAGCCTTGTCCTATCAATCAAGGGAACAAAAGTTTAAGGAAAATCAACTGGTTTAGTGTTTGATTGGATTGGGGCAAAGGCACGTCTGAACTGTTTCCACCCCCACCTGGCCCACTCTCTCTCAAGTAAATAAACTTAAAAAAAAAGAAAACTTTGTATTAAAAATAGGATAACTTTTGAAGGTATTAAAATAGAAAATTTCCAATCCCTCTGCTATTCCTTTTGTTTCACCAGCCATTCACCAAGTTACAAAGTAAAACTACTTTATTAAAAGATAGAAATCCCAGCTTTAGTTTTGGTATGGCAAGAATGTGGAGAAAAAGGAACCTTCCTGCACTGGTTGTGGGAATGCAAACTTGTGCAGCCACTGTGGAAAACAGTATGGAGTTTCCTCAAAAAATTAAAAATAGAACTACCCTATGATCCAGTAATTGCACTACTGGGTATTTACCTCCAAAATGCAAAAACTCTGATTCAAAGGGATATATGCACCCCTATGTTTATTGGAACACTATTTACAACAGCCAAACTATGGAAGCAGTCAAGTGTCCATTGACAGATGAATGGATAAAGAAGAGGTAGTATAGAAGAGGTAGTATATGTATACAATAGAATATTATCCAGCCATAAAAAAGAATGAAGTCTTGTCATTTGCAACAATATGAATAGGGCTAGAGAGTATAATGCTAAGCAAAATAAACCAGAGAAAGACAAATACCATATGATCTTACTCATATGTAGAATTTAAGAAATAAAACAAACTAGCAAAGGAAATAAAGAGAGAGAAATCAAGAAACCGACTATTAACTATAGAGAACAAATGGATGGTTACCAGAGGGAGCTGTGGGGGGGGGGGGAGGGGGGGGGGGGGAGGAGATGGGTGAAATAGGTGATGGGGATTAAAGAGTACACCTATTATGAGGGAAAAAAAACATAAAATGAGGATAATATTGCCTGAAAAATAGAAATTCCATTACATATGGCAATTTCCATCAGGAAGAATTTTCTTTTATGGTAACTTTAATTTTTATGCATAAATACTCTTAGCATTTTCACTTCCAGGGTTCTGTATTTATTAATATTTATGAAACATTCCTTTCCAGGCATTGGCAAGTCTAAAGGTTTTCTTTGGTTTGCAATCAAGAGATAAAGATTAAACCTTTAGCCAGCATAAATAACTGTCTTTAGGAAGTCCAGTGAGGGCTCAAGTCTTCCTCACACAGGAAATTTCTCCCTGTGTTGAGTGGATTTCAATTTCCTGGGATGTGCTGTGGGTGGCTGGCTCGTACCCACTCTGAGTCTCAAGGAACAGTCACCCAATCAAATCTACATCAACTCTCCCTGGAGTGATTTTATGGCTTCCAAAGGTTGCATGAATTAAGAGGCTGGCTGAGGCTTTTATGTGGAAAATGGTGATATAATTTGAAAGGTCATATTTTTTCTAACTAGTCTCACATAAAATGTGTTTTTATGAGTTCTATGATAAAGGCCTTGTGACCCAGCTGCATTAGAACCAGGCCTGGGAGGGGTGCCTCGGTGGCTCAGTCATTTAAGGGTCTGACTTCAGTTCAGGTCATGACCTCATGGTTCATGGGTTTGAGTCCCATGTCAGGCTCTGTGCTGACAGCTCAGAGCCTGAAGCCTGCTTCAGATCTGTGTTTCCCTCTCTCTGCCCCTCCCCTGCTCATGCTCTGTCATTCTCTCTCTCTCTCAAAAATAAATAACCATTAAAAAAAAAAAAAAAGAAGGAAAGAAAAGAAACACCTGGGAATTAAAGAACCAAGACTTTCAAGCTGCCATTGGGTCACTGGGTGGGTTTGAGCAAATTTAACAATGAGCATTTCAATTGCCTTTTCTAAAAATTGGGGCGTTATTATGCTGTAACTGATAACCAATCTATCAAAGGCCTAGAAAACAAAGTGTTATATGAATGCTTTGTAACGGCTATAATCTAGACATATATTTAACCTAAACCATCTTCTGAAATATTTCTACAATACTATAAATAGGATCCATTTTACAAGAACAATTGCTTTAACTGAAAAATATTTATATGATGTAAGTAACCAGGAAGGATCACAGTGCTTTTGTATTTTGGGGTCCCTGGGTGGTTCAGTCGGTTAAGCATCCGACTTTGGCTCAGGTTTGAGCCCTGTGTCAGGCTCTATGTTGACAGCTCAGAGCCTAGAGCCTGCTTCAGATTCTGTGTCTCCCTCTCTCTGTGCCCCTCCCCTGCTCGCACTCTTTCTCTCTCAAAAATAAACATTTTAAAAAAATGCTTTTGTATTTTAATTTGGTGTCTTAATCTAGTTCTAATATTTATTACTAAATTAGGACACTGGAGCTGTTTGTGTACTTAGAAAAGCATGGTGTGTTGTTTTAGTCTCTGAGTGAAATGCAAGCAGAAAGATAAACACTTAAAATGTACTGAAATTCCTACTCAAATGGGGAACATTTAGAATACATATTGTACCAGAATTAATGTGTGGTAACCAAGGTTTTTATCATTCAACATGCAGTATTCCTGTACAACATTAGCTTGGCAAATAATGAAGGCAGCTAGTTAATCATTAGTTAGCATACAGCCTTTGACTATGACCTGTACTTAAAAACAGAGATATTTATAAAAGGAAGGAATGTTGAGAGAGAAAGAAAAAGTTTTGTAAAACTACCACGTTGAACAATTTTTCTGCTACACTTTGGTACTTAGTAAATCTCGGCACTCAATTTCATCGCTCTTCAAAATTATTTTCAAGGTGAATACCTGCTCTTAGAAAGCATTTTCTTATATTTGCCCAAGCAGCAGATGAGCTTAAACTGAAATACTGACACAATATTAGCCAATTTTTTCAGAAAAAGGATTCCTTAGTATATGTCTTAATATTTTTGTCCTTAAAAAAAAAAAAAAAAAAAAAAAAACACCTCACAATACCATGGGGGGAAATTTATATATCTGTACCTATAACATGTAAATGTATACATAAACTTGACTTAATAAAAATATGTATATATGTGTATAAGAAAGAGATTGGAATGGAATATTCAAGAATGTTAGTGGTGCTTGTCTCCAGGTCATAAAGATAGTTTCAATTTTCTTCTTAGATCTTTCTACAGGTTTTTTAAAATACTGAGTTTTAATTTTTAGTTATACTATAATGCTTTATAGTCATACTATAAAATTCATACCTTTAAAGTATAAAATTCAGTGTATTTTAGTATATTCACAAAGTTGTGCAATCCTTACCTATCTAACTCCAAAACATTTTACCACACCCAAAAGAGACTGTAGCCATTAGCACTCATTCTGTATTCCTCCCTGCTTTTAGCCCCTGGCAACCACTATGCAATTTTCTGTCTTTGTGGTGTTGTCTATTATGGAAATTTCATATAAATGGAATTCATACAGTATCCGGTCTTTTGTGTCTCTTCTTTTGAACTTAGTATGATGTTTTCAAGCTTCATCTATATTGTGTAATGTATCAGTACTTCATTCCTTTTATATGGCTGAATAATATTCCATTGTGTGAATACACCACATTTTGTTTTTCCACTCATCAATTCAAGGGCACTTGGATTGTTTCTACTTATTGGCTATTACAAATAATGCTGTTATGAACATCCACTATAAGTTTGTGTAAGGATATATGCTTCCAATTCTCTTGGGCATACACTTAGAAGTGGAATTGCCAGATCTTATGGTAACTCTATGTTTAATTTTTAGAGTAACTGCTAAATTATCTTTCACAGTGGCAACATCATTTTACAATTATATCAGCAACATTAGAGGGTTCCAATTTCTTCACATCCTTGCCAGTGCTTGTATTTTTCTGTGTTTTTAATCCCAGCCATTCTGTTGGGTGTGATGTTGCACACATTGCAGTTCTGAGTTGGAGTTCCCTAAATGGCTAATGATATTAAGCATCTTTTCATGTGCTTATTGGCCATTTTTATGTATTGAGAAATTTCTATTCAGATCCTTTGCCCATTTTTAAAATTGGTTTGTCTTTTTGTTCTTGAGTTGTAACAGTTCTTTATATATTCTCAATAACTGTCTTATCATATATGAGATTTGCAAATATTTTCTTCCATTCTGTAGATTGTCTCTCAAAGGTTTCCTTTTAAGTGCAGTAGTTTTTAATTTTGATAAAATCAATTTACCTATTTTTTTTCTATTCGTTGTAACTTGTGCTTTTGGAGTTACTATCTAAAAGATCATTGCCTAATTTAAGGTCACAAAGATTTATGCCTATGATTTATTTTAAGAGTTTTATAGTTTTAGATCTAATATAAAGTTTTAAATTAATTTTTATTTGGAGTAGGGTAGGGATCCAACTTCATTATTTGGCATGTGGATATCCAACTGTCCCAGCACAACCTGTTGAAAAGATTATTCTTTCCTCCTTTCAACCATCTCTGCACCCCTGTGAAAAACTAATTAACTAAAAGGATTTTCTTTTTAGACTCTCAATTCTATTCCATTGATCTATATGTCCATTTGAGGCCAGTATGACACTGTGTTGATTACTGTAGTTTTATAGTATGTTTTGAAATTAGAGTGAATTCTCCAACTTTATTCTTTTTTTTCTCCGATGGTGGTTTTGGCTTTCCTCAGACCTTTGAATTTCCATATGAATTTTAGGATCAGCTTGTCAATTCCTCCAAAAAAGGAAGCCGGGATTTTGATGAGGATTGAACTCATGGATCAATTTGAAAAGTATTTCCACCTTAACCATATTTAGTCTTCCAATCCATGAACATGGGAAGTATTTCCATTTATTTATATCTTTTAAAATTTCTTTCATCAATGTTTTATACTTTTTGGTATACAAGTTTTGCATTTCTTTTGTGAAATTTATTACTATTTTATTATTTATTTTTTTAAATGTTCATTTAATTTGAGAGAGAACATGCATGTGTGAGCAGGGGAGGGGCAGAAAGAAATGGAGACAGAGAATCCCAAGCAGGCTCCACTGCCAGCGAGGAGCCTGATGCTGGGCTGGAACTCATGAACTGTGAGATCATGACTTGAGCCAAAACCAAAAGTCAGACACTTAACTAAGCCACCCAGGCACCCCTTATTATTTTTGATACTATTGTAAATGCAAATATTTTCCCAAATTTATTTTCATATTATTCTTTACTGGTGTGTGGAAATATAGTTGACTTTTGCATATCTTTTATATTGCAACCTTTCTGAATTCATTTATTAGCTTTAATAGTTTTTGGTGGTTTCCTTAGAATTTTCTATATATAAGATCATACTATCTGGGAACAGAAATAGTTTTACTTCTTTCTTTACAGTATGAATGCCTGTTGTTTCTTTTTCTTGCCTAATTGTTCTGACTAAAACATGAAGTGTGATGTTGAATAGAACTGATGAGAGAGGCGCCTGGGTGGCTCAGCTGGTTAAGCATCCATCTTCAGCTCATGATCTTATGGTTGTGACTTTGAGCCCCACATCAGGCTCTGGAGCCCACTTTGGATTCTGTGTCTCCTTCTCTTCCTGTCCTTCTGCTGTGTTCTCTCTCTCTCTCTCTCTCTCTCTCTCTCTCAAAAGTAAATGAATAAACATTTAAATAATTTAAAAAAAAGAACTGATGAGAGTGAAATATCTTCGTCTTATTCCTGATATCAAGAGGAAAACTTTGTCTTTTACCATTAAGTATGGTTAGCAGTGAGTTTTCATAGATATCCTTTATCAAGTTGAGAAATTCGCTTCTATTCTTAGTTTATTGTGTTTTTATAATCAAATGCTGTTATGTTTTGTCAAATTTTTTTTTCATCTATTGAGATGATGCAGTTTTGTCTTTTATTATATTAATATGGTATATTGTCCAGAGCATAGCTGGAGAGACCTGAGCTTTCAGCTGTCTAGGTTCTAGGTAGTCAATTAAAGCAACAAGCCAAAATGAAAGTAACAGTCAGACTTTTAGTGTAAGCAAGAAACTAAACAAGAGAAAGTACTAGTTCCCCCAGTATACAGTTTCCCCATATAATGGGAGGGAGGTCAGATATATTAATGCAGACAGGGGGATCATCTCACTGCTGAGGGAGCCCCAAACAAAAGGGTCCTGATGTTTTATGGACCCAGGGATACAGGGGAGGGAGAGAGAGAAGGGTTATTAGTGTAAAAATACTTAATATTGAGTCAGAGTTGAGAAAAGTGTTTCAACTCCCCTCCCCCTAGAAAGTGGGCTTGGCAGAGGCACCTGAGAGAGGCTTTGGCTGAGGCTCCTCTAATAAGGAGGAAAACTCTGAATGAAAGCTCTTGAACTAAGAAAGCACATATTCATAAGAGCAAGGATGGCCAGAGGGGCCTGAATCCTCTACTGCAATTCCCAGTAAAGAATGTGATACAATGGCTAGGCACTAAGTGTGGTGTATGTGTTGGTGGGGCAGCTTTTCCTAAGAGGCCTATCAGATAAAACTTTGTAATTGTTTTTAGTCAGGCCTGAAAGATCACACGTAGAATTCTGGCCTGGAGCCAGATTCTTATATATTACATTGAGTAATCTTTGTATGTTAAACCAAACTTGCATTCTTGAAATAAATTCTATTTCATCTTGGTGTATAATCCTTGTTATAGGTTACTGAATTCAATGTGCTAGGTTTTGTTCGTTTTTTGATGACTTTTTTGTCTATATTCATAAAAGATATTTACCTATATTTTTCCTTTCTTGTGACATATAGTTTTGTCTAGTTTTGGTAGCAGTGTTATCTTGACCTCATAAGAAGAGTTCTGAAGTGTTTTCTAATTTGGGGGGAAGTTTGTGGAGGACTGATGTTCTTTAAGCACTTGGTAGAATTCACTAGTGAAACTATCTAATCCTATGTATTTTCTTTGTACTTATTTCTTTTCTTTTCTTTTTTTTTTAACTTTTTTTAGTTTTTAGAGACAGAGAGAGTGTGAGTCAGAGAGAAGGGCAGAGGGAGAGAGAAAGAAAGAGAATCTCAAGCAGGCTCCATGCTGAGCACAGAGCCTGACACGGGACTCAATCCCATGACCCTAGGATCATGACCTGAGCCAAAACCAAGAGTTGGACACTCAACTGACTAAACCACCCAGGAAATTTCTGATAATTAATTCAATTTCTTTACTTGCTATAAATGTATGCAGATATTCTATTTCTCCTTGATCAATTCTGAAAGTTGCTTTCTGAGAATGTCTATTTTATCTAGATCATCTTTCTTTCTTTCTTTCTTTCTTTCTCTTTCTTTCTTTCTAAGCATACACACTTATTCATAGTGATATTTCTTGTAGGGCAGGTCTGCTAGCAATAAATTCTCTGGTTTTGTGTGTCTGGGAGTATCTTCATTTCTCCATTTTTGAAGGATATTTTTTCTTGGTTGACAATCTTTTTTCTTTCAGCACTTTAAATATATTTTTCTGCTACCTTCTGGCATCGGTAGCTTCTGATGAAAGATCAACTGTTACCTTATTGGGGGTCCCCTATATGTATGAGTTTCTTCTCTTGTTGCTTTCAAGATTTTCTCTTTGTCTTTGACTTTCAATAGTTTTATTATGATGTATCTTGGTGTGGATCTCTTTGGTTTATCTTATTTGTAATTCATTCAGTCTCTTGGATGTGAAGATTGTTTTTTAAAATCATATTTGGGAAGTTTTCAGCCATTATTTCTCCAAATATTCTGCTTCTTTGTCTCTTCTCTCCTAATACTACCATTATACCTATGTTGGTATAGTTGATGGTGTTCCACCAATTCTCTAAGGTTCTGTTCACATTCATTTGTTTTTATTTTTGTTCTATAGATGGGGTAAACTTAATTGACCTGTTTCAAATTCACTGTTTCTCTATTTTGTCAACCCAGATCTGCTGTTGAGCATTTCTACAGAATTTTTCATTTCAGTTACTATACTTGTCAACTCCAGACTGAGTTTTTAAAAAATACTTTCTAGGTCCTTATTGATACATTTGGAGATGTTGTTCTCACACTTTCCTTTAGCTGCTCAGACATGTTTTCCTTCAGTATTTTGAACATATCTAAACTAACTGATTTAAAGCCTTTGTCTAGTAAATCTGACAACAGGAACAGTAAATTTGTCAGTACATATTCCTCAGGAGCAGCTTCTAGAGATTGTTTTGTTTGGTTTTCCCTAACTATGGGTCAATCTTGTTTCTTTTCATGCCTCATTTTTGTTGTTGTTGAAAACGAGATATTTTCAATAATATAGTAATTCCAGAAATAGTATTTCTCTGGGGGTTGGAAATCATCATAATTTAAATTCCTATGATTATGCTTACTTGGATATTGACATGAATCTTTTGGAAAGCTGCAGAAAGGACGAAGGGAAATGATGTCTTCTGGTCATGACCCACAGCCATCACAGATACCTATACAGTTAGAGTTGTATTCTTAAAATTTTGTTGGCAAATCATAACACTTTAGACTGCAGGAAATATTGATATTTAAATAGATTCTTTCCTGAATCCTGTTGTGAAGTGAGGAATTATACCTGTAATTATCTTACATAATTCAAAATTTTCATATGGGGGTTTTGTTTAAATACAGTTACATCTATACCTCTTCTTAAAGCAAGTTGAAAAAGTAAAGTGTACTTTTGAGTAAGGTCTTGTGCAGGCTTTATCTACAAGGCTAATATAGACCATTGTTTATATTTCAAAGTAAACTTAAGTCAGCTTTGAATAGGTTCCAGAGAATTAGATTGCCTGTGGTCTACCACTGTCATTTTCAAAGAACTTGCAAAAGTTCATTTATAGTATAGCATTTTATTGAAATTCACTTATAGTATAGCATTTGCAGGGACCAGAGACAACTCTCATTCTAGTGACACAGACACTTCATGATCTTTATATTGAGATTTTAGATCCAAACATTTGCTTGTCCCCTAGTTCAGTCTTCTCTGGCCAGTGCTGCTTTATTTCTTTCTCTCCCAGGCATTTCTCCATGGATGAGGAAGGTATGATGACATGGCTAGCAAGTACATATTTGGGTATGATTACACTTTTTTGAATGACAAAGCATTTATTTGAGTTCTTACTCAGTGCTAGCCACTTTTCATATATCGTTCCTTTCAATCTCAAAATCCCACAAGGTAGATACTATTATTCCCATCTGACAAATCAGAAAAGTGAGACTTGGAGAAACTCAATAATTTGTCCAGGGTCACTCACCTTGGAAATGGTGAAGCCAGAAGTAAAACTGAGGATCCCTCCTACTATAATCTTCTGGTAAAAAATGTGGCATCCTCCAAGGCAGAAGAAGACATAAGCTGAGAAGTCCTGACTATGGTCTGTACTTAGAGGGAACTGTGGCCCTAGTGATTGCAGTTCTATAGCACTTCTGTGTTACAGTAATGGTTCTGAGTCTTTGACATCAGATATTATGTGACATATTCTGGCTCCAGTATTTAACTGTTGGTAGAAGACCCTTCAGTACCCTCTTCTCTGATAAAAGTGATCAATCATATTAGAAGTACATGTTAAAATGGGAAGTAAAGCAAGATTAAAGAATTACCTGAAGTAGCAGTACATTTTGTATGAGAACTGAAATAAATTTTTGTTGTTACATCACTGTGATTCTGAGTTTTTTTTTTAATAGAACAGCATAGGTATATCTATCCAGACTAATATAAGGATGGTAACTGCTCTTTGTATATACAGAACACCACAGACTCACCTATCCAGACTAATATAAGGATGATAACTGCTCCTTGTATATATAGCATTCATTAATTTTGCAGCATGAATTTTATAGAACAAAACTGTGATAGCACAGAAGAATGTGGAAATTGGGGCAGCATCCATTGGGTTTTAATAAAACACAATCTTCATATCCAATTTAAGCAGAGCTTTACACAAATGTGCTTAGAATAGAACTGGGATTTCCTTTTTTCCAGATCAATAAAACCCTAATTGGTTGACCTTTCTGGTCTGCTTCAAAACATTGTTTTTATGTCATATCATTTATTTATTCTTGATTTTCATTTGCTTTTCCTTTGCCCAAATACTTCTGGCAGAGGAAGCCTACCATATGTTTTATGAATTCACCAATAAACTCATTCATCAGAACCACTGTTTGTTCATTATAGTCAATTCTCATGAACCCATTAGGGCAGGACCAAAGGAATAATAAACATGAATCTCAATTACATTGCCTTGGACCAACCACCCTCTCTATTCAGGTAGTTTAATGACAAAAGGTTATTATTTTTTTAAATCAGTTCCTTTCATTGCAATGCCTTACTTTCACACATGATCAAATTTGAGGGTTTTCTTTTCCAGGAAAAGAAACTGAAACTTTTATATCAATTATTCCAATGGTTCTTTCATGCCTCATTAGCATCAATTATCTCCAGGAGGAAGTGTAATAGGCCTGTAAATGGTTACTGCACTACAGCTAACAGCTGGAAATGGCTATGGTTCAAGCAAACAACTGACAATAGCAAAAGGACTTTAACCTGGAAGCTTAGAAAAAGAGGCCTGAGACTGAGAGTGATGGAAGGAAGTCACAGAAGCAAAGTCTTGTGGAACAACAGAGGCATCCTCAGTTCTCCAGTGGCTCTAAGGTGTTCACTTTGCAGAGGCACTTAGCACCTGGTACTGTTTTTTGTCCACTGGTGTGGATGAAAAATGCTAATACTTCTTATAAAAGGTTTAACAAAGAACACCTAATAAGGAGAAGTGTCATTTTGAAAAAAGCCAGTCCCATTTAAAGTGACTTTTTTCTAATATTGTGTCAAAAAGAGTCAGAAAAAGAATGTAACTTTTTTTCAGAAAAAAAGTTAATTCTAAGTCTCTCTCTTTTACTCATTCATTTGTTGAATATCTACCACGTGCCAGGAGCTCTGCTGAGTGCTTTGAATAAACAATGAATAGGACACACTTACACCCTCAAAAACCTTCTCTAGTGAGTATATTTTTACCCTTTATTGTCTGTGCAGATAAAACAGGATTGTAAGATATTTATCATATGATAGTAATTTGTGACCAGAATTATGGAAGGGTGTTAGAAAGTGTAATCGAAGAAATAGTTGTGAAGACGGGGTAAATGGTACTTAGATCAGTGCTACTTGCTCTATCCAACTTTCTTGATATTTGCCTTCCCCTTGTACTATTAGGACATGAGGTCCCAGGGAGAGGCCAAATGACTCGAGGTATTCACACAGGTAGTCAGAATGGTGGTGATATCCTTAACAAGTGTTTAAGGAGGAGCAGATTGATGAGGTGGCAATAGTAGACAACTCAATAGTAGACATGCTGAGCTGGAGGTTCTTAAGGGATATCTAGGAGATGTTTTGTAGAGAGTAGATTTTTTTTTAAATTTAGAACAATGGATTTTTCTTTTTATTCTTGCAACTGCTAGTTGCTAGGGATGCAGGGAAAAATAGCAATGAAGGCTTAAAGGCATGTATGATTTAACTTCACAAATTACTCTGACATACAATATATCAACTGGATTTCAGGCAGAAAGCAGTTCACATGATCAAACTGTGTAGAGTTTGATAAAGGGACTCACAAACAGACAGGGTGGAAGGAAGCAGACAGGGTGAAGAAAAAACCAAGATGGTATAGCATCCAGAGCTCATAATAGCAGGAAGTCTTATCAAAAGGAGAGAGTGGTTATTAGTTTCCAGAGAAGGAGTAGAGAGCCCTTGGATGGGAGCTGTGGCCTTCAGTGGAGAGATGACCCATGGAGCCTTCCCAGGGAGGAAGCCCATCTCCTCGTGTTCATGTCTCCACTGGCCTGACTGGAGCCAGAGGACAAAGATGCCCTCTGATAGAGTCTTCCAGGTGGCCTAGAGCCAGCATAAAGTAGGATACAGAAAGTTGGGGGGTAGATCTAGAGAGGCAAATAAATGTCTACCACACGTATGTAGTTCATGCAGTCTTTGCAACAGTCCCATAATAATAATAGTAATTATTAACCTGGACTGAGTGCTTGACATATGTCAGACAGTGTATTGGTGCTTTATACCTTAACAAACCCTCACAACAACCCTATGAGGTGGGTACTATTATTTATACTACTGTTGAGGCAGACACTGAGGCTTAGAGATACTAATTTGCTCCTTTACTCAGCTAAAAAATAGTAGGGTTGCAATACAACCCTAAGAGTCTGTCACCAGAAGCACTAGGTCTTTCTACCTGTCCATCTCTAAGACCTACTATTGCCTACATGAGAAAACTGAAGCTTAGAAAGTTTAAGTGATTGATTCAAGTCAACATGGTTATGAAATAATGATCCCCTGATGGACTCAGCTGTAAGTCTCACACTTTCCCATGACATTTTGAAGTTATGAAAGAGATGGGTAAGAAAGGACCATGGGAACACAAAGGCAGTTTGATCTGAAAAGAGAGTGGGGTTGAAGTTTGTATTGTCTGTTTTCATCAGGTTGAGGAAGTAGCATGAGGAAAATCATGGAGATGGTCTTATCAGGCTAGAGAAGAGGGTACTGGAGAAAGTGCTGAAGATAGCATTTAAGAAACCAAGGCATTAAAATTGCCAGAAAAGCCTATTGTCTAAAAGGGGGAAGAAAATTCAAAGAAGAGAACCAAGAGAAGCTTGGAGGGATTAAGTCACATAACCAAGCAAACAATGGTTAAGAGCAGCAACAGCATTTACCTGACTTCAAAAGTAACACTCTTTCTAGGAGAGCACACAGTCTGTCCTTAGATATTCCTTTATTCCACACCAAGAGAGTTAGAGTTTTCTAGAGTTCCATGACCTTCTCTGACTCCCAGCAGGAAATCTGAAGAGATTAGGTTCGGATGCCCAACAAAATGACCTATTTTTTCCCAGCCTTTTCTTCAATCCTATCTTACCACTCTTCCCTAATTATGTTGAAATATCTCTGCCTACAAGCAGGATATCCATTACCTCAAATGATATTTACTGAGTCTCTACTATAATAGGCATTATTTCTAGGTGCTGGAGACTTGGCAGCTAGCAAAACAGAGAAAAGTCTCTGTCATGAAGAAAAAAGTTAAAATGGGAAATTTTTATGGAGGTTGCAATTTTAAATAGGTCAGGAGATCATATCTGGGAAGCCTAGGGGATAAGAAAAAGAGCCACAGGAACATCTGGGGAAGGAACATTCAGACAGGGAAAGCGGAAACAAAGGCTTGAAGACTATCTATTACTCTAAGTGTAATGGAAGACATTGAGGTTTTTAAGCAGAGAAAATACATGACTCAAATCATATTGTAAAAGGCTCACACTGGCTGCTTGGGGAATGGGCT
Source organism: Panthera uncia (assembly GCF_023721935.1). Classification (NCBI taxonomy): domain Eukaryota; kingdom Metazoa; phylum Chordata; class Mammalia; order Carnivora; family Felidae; genus Panthera; species Panthera uncia. The sequence continues at coordinate 43,302,236 of NW_026057580.1, read as the reverse complement.
GTAGGTGGATGAGGACAGAAGTAGGAGACTATTGCAGAGATTATGGAAGCTGTGTTGAATGTGATTAAAAAGAAAATGGCAGTTTCTGGTGTTTATGGTAGAGCTGACAAGGCTTACTGATGAATAGGATGTGGGACAGAGAGAGAAACAAAAGAGTCAAGATGACTCTGTGAGTTTTGGCCAGGAAGTTAAAAGAATGGAGTAGGCATTTTCCGAGTTGGTGAAGACTATAGCAGTTCAGTTTCAAACATGATAGGTTTGAGAGGTCTTTTAATATCGAAGTAGATATGGTGAGAAGGCAGTGAGATATGAGAGTCTGTAGTTCAGGAAAGAAGTCCAACATGGAGATATAAATGTGGGAATCATCAGCATGCAGCTGTTATTTAAGGGCATGAAGCAGAAGCTTCTTGAGATGGTATATTTAGTGAAGTTTGATTTTGAAGTGCTCCAACCTTCAGAGGTATATACAAGAGTGAAACAAGCTATGGGGGAAGAGACAACAAAGAGTTATTTGGACAGTGGTGAATGGGAGTTCACAAATGTGGCCCAAAGGTAGCAGTCACCCCTCAGATCTAGCTGATTTCTGCCCTGAATAATGGACAAACTGGCCCAGTGGCATCAGAACTCCCCAAGAAAACACATCTCTAGATCACTAGTTGGTAACCTCTGCCTTACAGGCAGGAATCTAAAAATTTGGTTCTGCATTTTTCCCCCAACCCTGTCATACTATTTACTTAGTTTCGTCTCTGCTCACAAGCACAGGTTTTGCATACTACCTAGTACTTGATGTTGTGGGCCTGGATTTTTCTTTAATTCTTAAATCTATGCTTCACCTTTTGGAGGACCAGTGGTGTGCTGGTACCAGAGTAGAGTAAACCTCTACTGCCTCATGAGAACCAATTTTATGTTTGGTGTAATTTTTCAAGCTAGATGATAAACACAGTCACTATTAAAAATTACACAAACTTACATAAATTATATTAAAAACAAATTCATTAATACCTAGAACTCATCAGTTCCTAATAATTTTACTACATTTTATCATTACGTGTACTTCTCAGGGTTTTTAAAACTTTAGCTATATCCATATTCTAGAAATACATGGTTATGCTACATAGAAATACTACATAGTTATGTAGTAAAAATACTACATAGTTATATATTCTTTTCCTAACTCTGCTTTCAGTGACTCATGTCAGTAGCTTTAAATGGGCCACATGGGAATATTTATACCATGGAAATTGTCAAACAATACAAATCAGAGCTATTTTCCCTGGAAAGCCAGTTTAAAACCTCTGTCAGCATACCATTGTGCAAATGTCATCCTTGGGAATTCATCATAGCTGATACAAACTGGAAATGACAATGGTAGACAAGCATGCAGAGATTAAAGTTCAGATCCACTATTCCCTAATTCCTAACAGAATATTTCCTTGATGATTATTTTTAAAATAAGTCTACAAGATTGCTTCATGGATCTTTTGAGACTGGCTTTGGAGAATCCACACCTATAATTTGCACCTCCTGCTTTTCCAGCAGCAACTACAAAGATGGATAGGATGCACTACAGAAGGTCAACAGACCATACCCCAAGGAGTTCCCTGGAAAATAGCTTCACATTTTGAACACATCAGTGTCTCCTGACTTCTATCCAATGATAAACCTTATAAAAATGCAATTGAAAAGAGTACATAGTTTTACCCAGAGTTCAAGAAGCATATAAAGAGAGATAAGTATAAGTAGAACCGTGGGGAAATAGTTCTTTAGGGAGTAAAATATATATTCCATTTTAAAAAATTCGATGGCTTTGTAATAAATAAGTCTTCAACCATTCATGGGTTCAGACTGGGCATCATATAGTTCTCATGTAGGTAAAACCAAATGAGGCTCACTTTCCCCTTCCAAGTTTCCTGAAGCTAACCCTTTTCCTTCCTTTTACATGCCATCTCCACAAATAGAGCTAGTAAAAAGTATCTGTTACAATGACCTCGACTTTACCATTCATGGCAAATCTCTCTAAATTATAGGCTTTTTCTCATACAGACCATTTACAGTGGGCATAATACAAGGCTGTGTTCAACCATGCCACTCTTTGAACTAGCTGTACCATGTTATTACCACACTAAACTGGAGTGGCCAGTTTTTCTATAAATAAATATCCTCCTCACTGGGTAGATGAAAATCCTTAGTAGCAGTTTCTGTATTATTGATTTTCTGGTTTCTAGCTTCTCTGCTGGGAATGACTTTTGAGTTGTTTTGAAAAAGAGAAGTCTTGTAAACACTTGACTGTTGCTGGACTTGAGAAAAATCCGATTAGCAGGGAATCAATAACATTATTACTCAGCTGGGTTCCCTGTAATTCTTCCATTTCTGGGCCAGGTGGGTAGATGAGGGTGAGGAGGTGAGCTCTTTCAAAGAGATTGTATGTTCTTCCTGATCCCATTTATTTCTTTGCAACAGTCCTTTAATTTTGTGGTGTTGGAAATGGAGCTAATAACAACAATTTGAACAAGACTGGCTTCCTTTCTGTGAGGGAGAACAAAGCCGAGATTATTGGCTTTGACAAAGGTGATTAGAAGCTTAATCAACCACTCTGTGAGACACCCCATCATCCACATGAAATAAAGTCCAGGAACTTACTAGAATTGTATAGCTTTTCACACAACAGCAGAAGTCCGTGCAAACATTATGTCTTCAGGTCAGTGGTTTGGTTTTGGTTGCCATTTGTCTCGTTTTCTCTTTCTATAAACCCTCTAAAGAGATGTATTGGAGATATCAAAAGGCAGGATGTCTTGTAGAAGCCTCAGACACCATCTGACTTCCTTCACTGCCATCTCTTGAGTTCCTACAGCTACATCCTGTAGACCTGGGAACAACTTCCTGGACAGAAGCCCTGGTCAGAAACCTGTAATCCCAGAGTCATACCAGCTGTGTAGATCACAGCTGAGTTCTAATCTTTTGCACCCATTCTGATACTGTTTTCTTACGAACTAGCCCTGAATTCCTCAACTCTTGCCTCAGGGCTTGGCAATTTATGCTGCCCTCAACAGACTTCCCATGATCAAGTTCCTGCTACCTTATAACTCTCTTCATCCTTGCTAGGGTCTGCCCACCTGACTGTGCAGCATGTGACCACTAATGACCAGAGTCCCTGTTGTGAGTCCACTTTTTTGGCTTTTCATCTGTTATAGCCACCTGGCTTTCAGTCCTAGCTACACATTTGAACCACAAATGAACTTTTCTGGGCTCCACCACTAAATATTCAGATTTAGTTGGTCTTATGTTGAGACATTGATAATTTTTTTAAATTAAAGGCCTTTGTTATGGTCTGAATTATGTGCCACCCCCTCAAGTTCATATGTTGAAGGCCTAACCCCCAGTACCTCAAACGTGACTGCTTCTAAAGATAGGGTCTTTAGATAGGTAATTAAATTAAAATGAAGTCATTAGGGTGAATTGGAATCTAATATGACTGGTATCCTTATAAGAAGAGGAAATTAGGACACAAATATGCACAGAGAGAAGACCATGTGAAGACACAAGGGGAAGAAGGCCAAAACAAACCGAAGAGAAAGACTTCAGAAGAAATAAACTGCTGACTTCTTGATCTCAGATTTTCAGTCTCCACAACTGTGAGAAAATAATTTTTGTTGTTTAAGCCACTCAGTCTGTGGTATTTGTTATGGCAGTCCTAGAAAACTAATATAGTCCTTAAATAGATTCAATAAGTAGCCAGTTGTGGGAACCACTAATCTGGTTCTGAAGTTCTAACTTCATCAAATCACCTGGAGAGCTTGTTAAAACACAGGTTACTGAATTCAAGCCTTAGAGTTTCTGATTCTGTATATCCTGAGTGGGGACTGAGAATTTGCATTTCTATCAAATTTCCAGGTGATACTGACACAACTAGTCCCAGGACCATATGTTCAAACCAATGTACTAATTGATGTGTTGCAGTTGGTCTTCCTTGAGTCTCCAGCTTCCCCTGTCAATTCATGATTGTTTTATGGAACAGCTTTAGTGTCCAGGGGTTCCCTAGTTCTTGGTCCTTGTTCCCCTGGACTGACCAAGTCAGCTGCCCTTGATTCATACATGTATCTCCTTAGGAAAATGGAAATAATTAATTTAAAATTATAATATTAATTTATAATTAATTTTTTAACATTTATTTGTGAAGAGTCAATAATAATGCTGTTTTAGATTTGAAGAGTACTTTGAAGTGTGCCATGAAAAGGATGCATGTGAAACTCCATCACGCATTACCCACTATATTACACACTTTAGTCCTGTGAGGCCTAATCACACTGGAACTTTTCAGTTCTTTCTTCCTCATATCCATCTCTTTAATTCAGGATTAGTCGAGGAATGAGAATTTCACTATAGGAAGCCATTCCTATCCCCTGCTTATTCCTAAAGGTATCTTTAAAGTTCAACTTGCCCAACCTACACTTTTAAGCACCATGGGGTGGGGGGGGGGGGGGAGACAGCCTTACTCTGTGAATAACCTTTATGCCTCCATTGAACAGGACAGTAGAAAGCGTGAATTAAGTATGCAAAAATGGCTGTTGATCAAACAGAAAATGAAACTTATATCCTACAAAGAATATGTTATTTCTCGCCTTTCTTCCTTTGCATATTCTCTTTCTTCTTCTGGGCTGCAAGACCCCCTTCTTCACCTAACTTAGGCTTCAAGATTTAGTACAAAATCTGTTCTACATTGAATTTGTGCCCTAGCAGAATCCATAGCTCCCCTTCGCTTTGAAATTCAGTGGCTAATTGATTTAGTAGTCCCATTGATAAGAGCTAACCTTTAGAGAGCTCTGTGCAAAGTGCATTCACATGTGTAATTTCATTTAATCCTCACAAGAGTCACCTAGGGGCTTTTAAACACTACATTTCTCATCCCCACCTGAGACCAGCTACATCAGAACATCTGGAGATGAATCCTAGGAGTTAACATTTTATAGAGCCCCTTGTGATTTTAATGTACAGCCAAGACTGGGTATCACTGAGCCAGATGGTCCACATTTATGGCACAAAACATAAATTTACCCTTGTTTGAATGAGTTCTTACAACCTGAAGAATATCTAAAAATGGTTCAAAAAGTTCTTCTCCATTCTTGGTCTCTCTTCTCCCTTCTCCAGTTTTCAGCTCTTCTTCACAGTTTAGGACCCAGTTCCTTGACCTGCTTTCTAGACCAAAACACTTTCAGTCCCCTGTCAGTTCCTCTTATTTGCTTCCCCAATCACCACCATGTTCAGCAAAACAAAAATAACTGTGCTCAAACTAGCCCTTTCGGGAGTCTCAGTCCATTTCAATACCAGGAGGGTAATTACCTATTCAAAGAGAGCCCTTTGAGGGAGAGGCCTTGGCATGTCTTTTTTATATTCAGTTATAAACATTCAACAAATGAGAGCAAATTACTTGCTTAGTGATAAGGCTGGTAGTGGAGATGATACAGGGATTTTGTAAATTGGATTAAAGATCTTGGAATTCCTTTATGGGGTACCCTTGAAAGGATTTACACTAGTGAGTTACAGGTTCAAACTAGCATTTGCAAAAGATAACAGGGGCTGCAGATAAACTGAAGAGTACTCAGAGTTAGGAAAATGAGAGCTGTAGGGTAGAGGGGAAAATATTTTAGAAGTGGAATCCATAAAGCAGCTTAAAACAATACAACTCTCCATTCCTCTCTGTCATTGCATTTGTCCATGAGAAGACCAGATGTTACTCCACAGGGGATCCTTTGTATTTTAAAATGTGTTATAATATAAAAGCATTTTAACACCTACTTAGCATAATTTAATCACTCTGACCCCTATTTCCTTTTTAAATTAAACACAAGCTTGGCTTTTAAACAAAGAATGGAAGTGGAAAGCCAAAGGTAATTAAATATAAACTTTCCTGGTTTTCTTTTCTTGACCAACATTGGTGTCTGATTTAAGTGTTCAGAAAACATAATGTTTTACATCCAACAGTAAGAGGTTTTAAATCAGCTGGAAGCAAGAACAAAAACATTAAAATAAGCGTTAGCTGTCCCTTTAATCCATTGCTTTACACATATCTCTGCATGTGTTCATTATAAACTCTTAAAAGTTATTAAACCAACTGGTACCTGAAGGTTATAATGTACTGGAACTTCTAGAAGTACAACCCCACATTTCACTCATAAGGAACTGCTCAGTGTTCACCAAACGTCCTGGCATTCAAGACCTCTTCCAGTGGTATCTAAGAGGACTCTGTATATGGGACCCATGTAAGCCATATGTTGTGTGCACAGGACAGTTCCTATTTATGCTTATAATATGGGCCTAATTTTAACCTCACCCCTTCCCCTTTCATTTTCAAAGTGTCTTGATTCAGACTATAAATTACTTTATCATCCCAGCTGTGAGGGACAGAGCAAATGTTTAGTGTTGTGAGGGGAAACGTTTCTCCAAAATAAGACAGTTCACTTTTTCTTTTCTTGACTCTCTGAATAACTGAACTGGGTGAGTGGCAGAATCATGTGCTTCCATAAGTTGCGGCTAGGAAGAGCCATGGAAAAGGAGTGGGAGTAAACTGCGGTGGGAAAGGAAGATTACAGATTTCTCAAATCTTCATTGTGCATGATCAGAGCTGTGGAAGCAGCAAGGGAACTCTACTATGGATACCAGTGGATCAAGGCAAAATTATTGATAAAAATAAGATAGCCACTTTTCCTGAGACCTAGATCTTAACATCTCACTGGCAAACTGAGTTAGAAACTTCCTGGAAAATTCAATGATAAAAGACGGACTCTCCAAGGGGCCAATGGTATGTTATTAGGGCAAGAAGTTGAGGGGACTGGAAAGCCAAGTTGGACAGACTCTAAGTATGCCTGCAGTGTGGCTTGAGGTGCGGAACTCTGCCATCTCTGTTGGTAGGCTGAATTTCATCTTCATGCCTCCTCTGGACTGATGACTGTGCCATCCTGAACAAGTTGCCTAACCTCTCTGTGCCTTGCTTTTCCAAACTGGGAAATGAGAAGCATCAGAAGTGACATCACTGATAAAGATATTGCTTTATTTTACAAATTAAAAAAAAAAAATCTTACTCCAGCATTCTTTTTTCTAGTCTGAAGCTTCTGTAAGAAAGGGAGCAAATCTATGTCCCTCATACATTTATGGAGCCTTTTCTTGGACTAGGCTATCCCTGGGTAGACTGAAACTTATCACTGCTTATCAAAAAGAAACTCCAAAATTGTGTTGAAAAGTCATAATTTTCATTTAGATGACATATGTACATCCATACAAATGAACGAAATTAATGCTTTGATTTTTGTGGCTTCACAAACTCGTCCCTATAAGAAAAAATAATCTTATTGGGTTTTTGAAAGTAAAAGTCTAGATTCATTTTCAGTTACATAAACATCTTTAATATTTGAGGAACTAGGGGCGCCTGGGTGGCGCAGTCGGTTAAGCGTCCGACTTCAGCCAGGTCACGATCTCATGGTCCGTGAGTTTGAGCCCCGCGTCAGGCTCTGGGCTGATGGCTCAGAGCCTGGAGCCTGTTTCCGATTCTGTGTCTCCCTCTCTCTCTGTCCCTCCCCCGTTCATGCTCTGTCTCTCTCTGTCCCAAAAATCAATAAACGTTGAAAAAAAAAATTTAAAAAATATTTGAGGAACTAGACTAGTCTCAAATCCCAGAGGTCAGCAAAATAAATAAATATCGTTTGTTTATTTTGAGAGAGAGAGAGAGAGAGCAGGTGCAAGCAGGGGAGGGGCAGAGAGAGAGAAAGAGGGACAGAGAGCGAATCACAAGCAGCCTCTGCACTGTCAGCCAGAGCCTGACTCGGGGCTCAATCTTATGAACTGTGAGATCATGACCTCAGCCGAAATCAAGAGTTGGAACCTTAACCAACTGAGCCACCCAGGTGCCCCAATATTGTTTTTTTTTTTTTAAAGATAAACCTAACAGGTTTCTGAAACCAGTCTTATAAGGAATGTCAATGCTTATAGTACACAGTGAAAAAGTTTAAAAATGTAAAGTTTACAAATGTTCTTTTTTACCTCACTTGCTAAGGTATTGGATCTTCTTTCTCCTCTCCTCACCCACACTCCCCAGTAGACTGTTTTACAGATAAAAGCCTTGCTGTTCAAAGTCATGTTTTGAGGGGCACCTGGGTGGCTCAGTCGGTTAAGCGTCCGACCTCAGTTCAGGTTATGATCTCAGGGTTCCTGAGTTCCAGCCCTGCATCTGGCTCTGTGCTGACACCTCAAAGCCTGGAGCCTGCTTAGGATTCTATGTCTCCCTCTACCTCTGCCCCTCCCCTGCTCACACTATCTCTCTCAAAAATAAACATTAAAAGAAATAAAAACAAGACAAAAAACAAAGTGAGGTTTTGAGTCAGCAGCATGGACACCACCTGGGAGCTTGTTAAAAAAGAATCTCAGACCCCACCCCAGAGATACTGGATCAAGAATCTGCATTTTAACAAGCTCTCTGGGTGATTTTCATGCACAACCAAGTTTGAGAAGTACTGGATTAGAAAATATTTGGCTAGGAATAGCACAGATCATAAAACTAAGTCAAATAGAAGAGTAAGTGGAATTAAAATACCTTGCGCTTGCCTCTGAAAGAAATTATATTAATCCTCAGAAGGCTCTTTTCTTATCCCTGTGTGTGCACTGATGTCTGCCTCTGTCTTCTCTTACCACTTGTTTATGGTATCATTCTCTTTCATATTATGTATGGTGGTTACATGTAATTGTGCTTAAACTTTATAATTGCTATTACTTAGCAAAATTTCAAACTTCCTCTGAAATTACTTCACTCCCAACCCTACAATATGCTCTATTTACACAGCCTATATCTGTTTCCTTTTCTCTGAGACTCCCTCCATAAAAGCAGACATAATATGAAATAAAAGAATGGTTTGGCTTGGGAATGCACGGATTCTGGGAGTGCAGCCATGGATCAGTGCCAACCAGAATTGGATGAATGATACCAGGGGTAAAGCAGTACTAGGGATCTTCATTAGCAGAAGGAGGAGCGTATTTTAGTCATGGGTAAAGAGGAATTCTGTTTCAGAACGAACAGTAACTGGGGAGAATATACATTTCTGAGGGCTGAAACGTGGAATACTCAGTTGATAGTGCTTTCCAGAAGCACTATCAATGGAAGAAGCAGCTTAGGAACTATTTTTTTTTCTACTACATTTCTACTAATAAATTATAAAATTTCTTCCCAGTTAAAATTAAAGAAATAAAAATAAAAGGAATAAAGATAAAAAAACAGGCTCATTTTGATTGAGGAGGACACAGCAGATGAGATAGTATAGTTACAAGGTAGAAAGAACAAAAGCTATACAGTCAGATGGACATACTAGAGTTCAAATCCCACATTTCCCACTTACAAACCATAAACATGACCAAATTGCTTGACTCTCTCTGTAAATTTCTTGATTTATCACCTGTAAAATGGGAATTTTAATACTTATCTTGAAGAATTGTTTTAGATAGTCAAATGAGATGATGTACTTACAGTCTCTAGGATAGGTCCTGGTTCTTAATCACTCAATGAATATTAAATATCTCTTTTCTCCTTTCTTCCCTAATTCTATTCTGAATCAGCAGGGAGGATTATATATGATTGACTAAATAACCTGAGAGCTGGTCACTACTGTGATTGAAAACCAAATGGGTGAATGTGATCTGCACATAGCAGCACTATAAACAGACGCATGGGTATTATTTGTGTGGATTATACTGATATGCTGAGGGAACAGAGCTGATTAGTGTGAGTAAATGTGAAGGTTAGTATGATTCTGGAATTCCTCTGCAGCCTCCAAAAAGAACCATGCCATCTTCAAATACTTTCCAATATTTGAGAGGCCCTTCCTTTCTACTGTCTTACTTTTTTAAAAAAATTTTTTAAATGTCTATTTATTTTTGAAAGAAAGACAGAGCATGAGCGGGGGAGGGGCAGAGAGAGGGAGACACTGAATGTGAAGCAGGCTCCAGGTTCTCAGCTGTCTGCACAGAACCTGATGGAGCTGAAACTCATTAACCGTGACATCATGACCTGAGCTAAACCCAGACACTTATTGAGCCACCCAGGCTCCCCTCTACTGTCTTACTTTTGAAGACTATGGAGGAAGTGATTCTAAAAAGGAAAATGTTACTGAAATGCATACATGATTTTAATTTTTCTACAAATATCATTCTCATTCATTCAGGCATTAATTCAATATTTAAGTATTTACAGTGCCAGATATTGTGTTAGGTGCCAAAAACACAGGAGTCAACAAAACAGCCATCCAATTAAAGAAAGAGAAAGAGAAAGGGATTATATGTCAATGTAGTTCCTTCCTAATCTTAGGCTTGCTATCCAAAAGCAAAGCAATTCATTTCTCCCCCCTTACTTTTTTCCTTTTGCATATTTGTTTTGGGTGTCTATTTCTCACCCTTTGTAAATTCACAGCATTTTGAGTATATTTTTCTTGGTATTAGGGATGTTAAATTTTATTCAGCTTAATTCCACTAAATCTCTTTGAAGTTTTTCCTTGAACTTGATTCTATTTCCTTATGTGCATTATATGGACTTCTTTTTTGTGTGAAAAGGAGGAACCATAACTATAAATTCCAGATATTTTACCCTTTTCTAGACTAGATCTACTAAAATTGCTAATATTCAGAAAATGGGGGAGGAGAGCAGGACCACAACTCAGAGACAAAGAAGATTTTTGTTTGTTTATAGCTGGCCTGATTCCATTGACAGGCAGTTTGCTTAACCAAGATTAACAGTATTTCAGCTCTATCCTGAGATAAACATATGTAGATGTAGAAAACACTGGTAGACTGATGACCCAAATCTTTCATGCCTCTCTAATATCCACTCCCTTCGCAATGTACTTCACAGACACCCACTAAGAAATGGAAATTTGTTTTCCCACCACTTGGGTCTTGAGCTGGATTTGTGAGTTACGTTAGCTAACAGAATGAGGAGAATGTGAGTTTATGCCACTTTTGAGTTGAGGCTTCAAGAGGCCTCGTATTAATACTGCCTAGGTGCTATAAACTAAGCGGAGGCTATCCTGCTGGTAGAGAGAGTCATAAGGCCGATTTACTCGTCACCCTAGTCAATAACCAGACATGTGAGTAAAGCTATTCTAGACCAGCTAGGTCCCAAGTGACACCCTGGTTGATTGTAGATGCATGAGTAAGCCCAGGATTAGGGCTGATCTAGCCTGAATGTAGAGCTGAACTGTAGACTCATGAGCATTAAAAAAAAAAAAAAAAAAAAAAAAAAAAAATCCATGGGGCACCTGGGTGGCTCAGTTGGTTAAGCATCAGACTTCGGCTCAGGTCATGATCTCATGGTTCATGAGTTCAAGCCCCACATCGGGCTCTGTGCTGACAGCTCAAAGCCTGGAGCCTGTTTTGGATTCTGTGTCTCCCTCTCTCTCTCTGTCCCTCCCCTGCTTGCACTCTGTCTCTGTCTCAAAAATAAATAAACATTAAAAAAATCATTTTAAGTTTCTGTGTTTGGAGTAGTTTGTTACTTACCAATAGCTAACTAATTCCAAATATTCTCATTTAAATGATTTCATGGTTTACTTCAGGTGATACCAATTTTTCCTTTTCATCGTCTCCTTTCACTTTGAATTCCAGCCTTAGTAAAACTATTTTTTTTCTCTTTTTTTAAAAGAAGAAAATCTGAAGGCAGTGACATGCTGGCAAATATTTCACAATAAAGCTCTTAGGAAAAAAAAAATGTGTGTATATATATATGTACATACATGTATGTTTATTACAGATTTTACATTTATAAAGAATGTGTAACACATAATTTATAAATAATAAAATATAAAATGTTCTTTTGTAAATTCCAGATATCCAATTGATTCTCATAGAATGCTTTTGTTAGTTTTTATAGAACTTTGTATGCAATTCAACCATGATTTAACAAATAAAGTCATATCCAACCTGCTACCTCTTTTCCAATAATTTTTTTGTCATTAAATCTGATACAGGATTTTAGTACTAACTCTTGTACGAAAGTCATATTCATTAAATAGAAAACTCTTTCATCTTCAGCAATAGACACAGCACACTAAGTGCAATTTACATTTACTCCATTACTTTCTTTAGTCTAAGCAATCAATAAGACAATAAATCAGGCCTTGATTTGTAATGTTAGCTACCTTCCATGGTGAAACATTGTTATCATGACCATTTTCAAGCTACCAATACAACATCACTAAAATAGAGGTAGTAAGTGATTCTCTGTAGCACACCATCATATGGTATTTTCACCATGCTGATATAATAGCACTAAATGACCTCAAGTGCACAGATAATATTAGTGTAAAATAAATGAGATGCAATGAGCTTTGAATATTTATGACCTTTATTTTTTTTATTAAAAAAATTTTTTTTAATGTTTATTTATTTTTGAAAGAGACAGAGGGTGAGTGGGGGAGGGGCAGAGAGAGGAGACAGAATCTGAAGCAGGCTCCAGGCTCTGAGCTGTCTGCATAGAGCCTGATGCAGGGCTTGCACTCACAAACTGTGAGATCATGACCTGAGCTGAGGTCAGACACTTAACCCAGTGAACCACCCAGCCGCCCCATGACCTTTATTTTTAATATAATATATTGAATTAAAAATTTATAAAATTAAAAATATTTTTTCTAATTTTAGAGAGCAAGTAGGGGAGAGGGACAGAGGGAGAGAAAGAGAAAATCTCAAAGCGGGGCTCGATCCCATGACCCTGGGATCATGACCTAAGCCTAAATCAAGAGTTGAGGATACTCAATCAACTAAGCCACCCAGTTGCCCCTAAAATTTAATTTTTAATAAGAGTAATTAACAATTGGCTTATTAAATTCCTAAAAATATTAACAATCAAATGAGCTAGCTCTAGTACACCCTTGCTGAAGGATGATGGAAACACATGTTAAAATAGTTATAATAGTTATTATAGTAATAAGTATACTAGTAATAGTTATATATAATAATAATAGCACACTAATTGATTATTAGTACAATCTAATTGTTACAATAACACCTATTATTAGTATAATAGTTCCCATACATCTAGTGCACACTAGATCCCAGGTATAGTTCTAAGTACTTTAGATTCATAATCTCTTTTATACCTCACAATAGTTTGGTGAGGTTTGTATCTCTATTTTACAGATGAAGAAACAGAAGCAATAGAGGTGATAGCTTGTCTAAACTCATAAAACTATAATGGGTTCCCACAAAGACAGATATGTTATATCAAAAATTTATTGTGGCTATAAAAGATGAAATCAATATCCTGATGAAGCTTAGAATTTAGCAGTGAGAACAATAGCTCTATTGGCAATGTGAATAAAAATCCAAGGCTGTTTAAGAGAGGGAGACATCAATGGAACCTGGGGAGGGAGAATGGGGATTTGCTGAAGACTATGTGGAGATACTACCAGCAGAATGAAAGTGGGTACTTATGGTAAGAAGGCATTATAGGGGAAAAGTGTTGTGAAGTTCATGAAGAATGCTTGGAAGTCTGAAAGTGGAGTTGTTTGGTGTGGCTGGAGTAGAGGCTGAGTATGAGCAAGTGATGGCAGTGAAAATGGAGAGTTAGGGGCACCTGCGTAGCTCAGTCGGTTAAGCATCAGACTTCGGCTCAGGTCATGATCTCCCGGTTCGTGGGTTCGTGAGTTCGAGCCCCACATGGGGCTCTGTGCTGTCAGCTCAGAGCCTGGACCCTGCTTCGGATTCTGTGTCTCCCTCTCTCTCTGCCCCTCCCCCCACTCGTGCTACATGTCTGTCTCACAAAAATAAATAAACGTTAAAAAAAATTACAAAAAGAAAATGGAGAGTTAATGTGGAGCAGATAAGACAGAAAGCCTGGGGAAAGGGTTTTGAGGGTGATTACAAAGTAGACATGTGCAGCCAAGAAAGGCAAAGAAGCAAAACCCAATAGAACTGATTAACAGGAGCTTTTGATCTACCAGAAGCCCTGGTGAGACTTTTGTATGTATGTGACTGTAACTTCTATATGTTAACTTGGCTAGGCCATAGTACCCACATTTTTGATCAAACACTATTCTAGATGTTTCTATGAATTTATCTTTTTGGATGGCATTAACATTTAAACCAGTAGATTTTAGATAAAGCAGATTGCCCTCCATAAAGTGGATTGGTCTTATTCAATCAGTTTAACACCTTAATAAAAGGATTGACCTCCCCCAAGACAAAGGGAATTCTGCCAGCAAGCTGCCTTTAGACTTAAACTGTGACCCTCCCCTGGGTCTCCAGCTTGCTGTCCTATTGCTGTCAATGTTTGTGTCCCCCAACTCTCAAGTTCATATGTTGAAATCCTAATCTTCAAAGATGAAGCTATTAAGAGGTAGGGCCTTTAGGTGGTGCTTAAATCATAAAGGTGGAGCCTTCATAGATGGGATTAGCGCCTTATAAGGGAAACCCCACAGAGATTCCTAACCCCATCTATTATCTGAGGACACAGTGAGGAGGCACTGGCTAATCTGGAGCTAATCACAAGAATGCTGGCACCTTGATCTTGGGCTTCCTAGTCTCCAGAACTGTCAGCAATACATTTTTGTTGTTTATAAGCTACCCAGACTGTGGTATTTTGTTACAGCAACCTTAATGGACTAAGACAACTACTCTTCATATTTTGGACTAACCAACCTCCACAACTGCATGAGCTAATTCCTTAAAATCTATCTATCTATCTATCCATCCATCCATCCATCCATCCATCCACCCATCCATCGAACCAACCAACCAACCAACCAACCAACCAACTAACCAACCACACATTCTTTTGGTTGTTTCTCTGGAGAACCCTAAGACAATATGGAATATACAGGTGGGCACCAGTATAGAAAGCTATGGGCACAAAAGGAAACTTTTTTTAAGGTGATACTTAAAAAAATAAAGAAGCTCCATGTAGCCATAATATTTTTAAACATAAATCAAAATAAAAGTCATTGAAATTGAGGAAATTGAGACTGGTTGTTGGTTAGGCCACTTTTTAGATTTGATGGTATAAAGAACAGAGTAAAAGAAGATGGTGAGAGTCAGGTGTCCTAGAACTATGTTGAGGTCACCTGGAGAGGTGACAGGGCAAAAGGGAGAAAGATGGAAACCTTGATGCTGTGGGTGTACATACAAATGGGATTTTCAATGATGATACTGGAACAGTGGTCTGGAAGGAGGTTGGTGATTCCAAAAGGAAGCAATGTTTAGAAACTGAATGTGGAATGGAATACGTTACCTCCTCAAGAGGGATTGCAAGGGACATGATATCAATGGCAACAAATTTGCCTTTTCATTGAAGGCAGCTCCAGAATTCTGGAGGCAACAATATGGCTGGAAGGCAGATTGTGGACTCGTTTGGAAGCTGAATTTCCATAGTGTTTTTACTTCATATATGTTTTGAGTTAATAAAAATAATAAATAAATAAACAAATATTAAAAAGTTTTCTAAAAATGCTTGTATTCATATTGCTTAAGTGAGTAGAAAGAGAAAGCATTAACTTTCTAAAAATTATTATATTGGTGTAGCTACAGGATCACTGACAGAAATTCCCAGGGCCAACAACCACCATTCCTATTAACCCCTTGGTCTCACTGAAACCAGAAGTATAACTGCCTTTGTCATGATTGTAAGTGTGTGAAAGGAATTAGGAAATGGAGTTGATGACACAATCTCCTGGCCCCTTTAGCTATCTCCTTTCTCTTTGCATAGTCCTGGTTTTCAGTGACTGAATCTTCTTAAAGTCTTTTATGAGGCTGAGAGCTATAATGTGTTTGCTCTAGTATCCTTAAAATTGGCCCTCTGGGTTGTTTTCAGGTTCGCTGCACTTTTCATCTTCTTTTAGTCTTATGCTCCTTTTCAGCAATAGTTTCAATTTGCTTTGTAAGAAATGGTGACAAGACATTCTGGGAACTTAAGAACACCTGACGCTATGACTCAGTCCCTAGAGTTAAACTCTTTTTGAGTGGCCTCAGGGGACCTGACTAGCCACAAGTGACAGATATCACTGAGGGGTTGTCTGGTACAAAGAAATGTGCCAGAATATCACCTTTAAAAACTCTTCAGATTAATTTATATATCTCTTTTGTGAACTACTAAAATAAGACTCAAAAGTCTGCTATAGAAAATTCAGGAAATCTATCAACACACAATTGCTGAGTTCCTACTATATGATGTTTTGATAAGTGTTGTAAAAACTAACAAGATGTAAGATCCTTATACTTGCTTTTGGAAATGCTGCAGACTAATTGGGGAGAAAAATATGATCACATGAAGAAGCAATAAATGAATAAATAAATAAAGCAGCATATGACAATTGCTAAAGAATTAAAGAGATCGTTATGGGCTGGGGGCTTGAAAACGGCTTCATAAAGAAGGTGAGAACTGAAACATGCTTTGAAAGATAGATGACAATTTAATAACGTTAGATAAAGGAGGAAAGCATGGTTAAACAAAGTACAGAAAGAGAGTTTAGCTCTAGGGTTAATGCAATAAAGTGTGAACTTTATTATGTAGATACTAAAAAGCTATTGTAAAGTTAATATACAGAAATATGGAAGTAATAATTTAGGCAGATAAAAAAGGAGTAGAGTGACTGACAGACTTGCAGTTAGGAGATAACTCCTGCTAACTATCCTGAATTTGATGTTTGGCTCTGGCATTTATAAGCTGAATGACCATTGGCCAGTTACTCATATGTTTAAACCTGAATTTCTTATAAAAAAAAAAAAGTATAATAATAGCATAATATCTTTTTCATCATTTTTTGTGATAATTAGGTAAAATATAAAGACAAAACACTTAGCACAGTGTCTGGACCAAAAAAAATTATAATCATCATCATCGTCATCATTATATTATTGGCAATATATGTTTAAAAGCTAGTGATGGAAACGGAGATGAAATTAAACGTTAGGAAAAACAAAATATTCGCAAGACCAGCCTAGATGTAGGAAGCAAAGAAGGCAATATCAAAGCGGACTCAAGTTTAGAGCCTGCAAAAGCAGATGACAGCACTAGTATTCATGGAAAATAAAGCATGTAGGAGAGAGGCAAGTAATTTCTCCACTGTACTTAATACCTCTGAGAAGGGACTTACATTCTCCCCAAGACCAGGTCAGACACAGGCAAGGTCCCATAAAAGCCTTGGAGATGGGAGTGGGGTGAGAGTAATGGTAAGGGGAGTGCTCTGCAATGGGCATTATGATGAAGAGCTGCTGGTAAGGCCCATCCTGTGGGAGGCTTCTGGGTCAGGTCTGCAAGATGAGGAGTATATTGCCTACAAGAAGGCAACAGAAGGTTTCAAAGTGTCAGGGAAGTCAAAACACCAGCCAAAATAGAAGAGACAGAAATTTTTTTAATGAAAGATGCTTTTCTAGAAGAATAGAAAATTGGGACTTAGAATTAGATGAAGGAAGACTGTGCATTGGAAGGGATGGTGGAATGATAGGTAAGAAGTAAGAAGGAGAAATAAGATAGAAACACAGATAACTAAGTATTAGAATAAAAATTGATGCATAAGGAGGGAAACAGAAACCTAGAACTGGAATTAGAATAGAACAGCAGAGAAAGATCAGCAGTTTTTGGGTTTTTTTGTTTTTTTGTTTTTTTTTAGTTTATTTTAGACAGAGGGAAAGAGAGGGTGGGGAAAGGCAGAGCGAGGGGGAGAGAGAATCCTAAGCAGGCTCTGTGCTCAGCACAGGGCCTGATGCAGGGCTCGATCCCATGAACCCTGAGATCATGACCTGAGCTGAGATCAAGAGTTGGATGCTCAACCAACTGAGTCACCCTGGTGCCCCAGGATCAGCAGTTACAAAGAAAAAGATTTCACTTTTCTTTTTAAAATGTTATTATTTTTAATAAATATTCAATATATATGGAAATATTTGTAAAATATGTAAAGGTACAAGAAAAATAATAAAGACATATCCAAATTTTATGGGGTTTGTGAGGCCTTTAAAGAAAAGAAGACAAAAACATGAACACAATTAGATATAAATATATGTAAGTATAGGTATAAATATTTAAATATACAATTATTTATAAAAAGGAAATTGCTTTAAAAATTTTAAAAATCACAATGAATCACAAACTTAAAAAAAGCAGAAATGCACTATAAACTTTCAAAATCAAGAAATATATGTATATAATATTTATTTAGAGGTTTATTTTTGCTTTATTTTTAGTTGCATAATGGAGAAGTGCAGAAATCCATAATATTTTCTTTCTACTTAAAGAGACTGCTCTAGCTCTGGATGTGATTTTGATAAGAGACAGCTGTAAGGAGAAAAATGAAGAAAAAATGATAGGAAGGGAGGCAGCCCCAAGAATGCCTCATATTTGTGCCAATCAAATAAAATAATGTGCAACTCTGGCTGAGATTTAGCCTGAAGATTGTTTATGCATTGCTTCTGACTAGAAATCCATCCACTTTACAGTTAGTAATGCCATGTGTTTGTACTTGCCAATTGTGCTAGAGTGTGGTATACGAAGTACGGAGAAAGCATAGGCAGGAAAGTAGAGGAAAAAGGAAAATATTGGTTCATAATATGTAGTCTTTAATGATAGGATCTTTCCTCATGTATGTCCCAGAGAGATAGTAGTGAAAACTGAAAGAGATTTTATAACAAAATGAATGTATGTATATTTATGCAATTTAAAATGATAGATAAATTTGGTGGAGAAGGGAAAATGAAGTAGATTAATATGCTCTGATAAGCAAAAATGTCTATCATTTATTATTAAATTTTTCTAAAACTCAGATTATATAACAGTATGAATAGTATGACTTATTTGTGTGGAAAGGATCAAAGGAACACACACATACACACAGGCTTACATAAAACCACGTGGGGCAATACACAATTTTTAAGTGATTATCCCAGAGGAGTAGGTTTGGTGTGGGAGAACAGAAAAGTTGTTAATTTTTTATTTAATCCAACTGTTTTATTTTTACTCTTTACAATGATTATCTATCTTACTGAAACAAAATGTAAAGAGTAGAACTAGATATAGAGCAATGTGTGAGACTGATTGTGCAGGAAAAATTATTAGGTATTCTGAACCTAAATTGCTTCTACTAGCTGCCCAGGAAAGAGTATTTTAAGCTCATTAGTATGAGCTCATTAGTATGATAAGCTCACTAGAGCTTATCATAAATTTACCCTGAAACAAAACTTTGAATTAAAAATCAAAACAAACAAACAAACAAAAAACCTGGGAAAAATCTGTTCTATCTGTTGGCATTTAGATCACTGATCATACAATATAGTTAAATCTCAGGAATCAGCATAATATTAATTAGGTTATTATGACTAGCTCTTACTTTATCTTTTATTCTCTCACTTTCTGAGTTCTTTTCTCACCCCGTACTTATTCTTAATTATTTGATAACTAACTCTTTTCATGTATAACAATTAATAAAATCTCCTTTCTTACCAAAAAATGGACTAGACTATGAAACAGTTGGGCAATGCTATCACAATGCTCCTATTTACATATTCAAAGGTTTTTTCCTGAACAATATTTGGTTAACCATAGCCTATAACTTTATTAATCACATTTAGTTAGCCCTGAAAACTGACATATGCAGGTGGATTCCAGAGTTGTAAATGTCCATACTTCAGAGTCTTGCATGGTGCTAAAAATTTTCCGGGGCGGGGAATGGACACAAAGCTCTCTTTGGGTTGTTAGGAAAAGAAAATGAACTACTGTATGTACAAGGGCTTTAAAAATTAAAGGTACTATAGAAATGGTAGGAGTTGTTGCTTTAACTTTAACGACTATTATCCTATCTTGATAAGAACTGTCTCCTATTTAAAGTCTTGAAATATTTCAATTTTATAGAATTCTATATTATCTCTTTCTTCTGTAAAATTTTTACTTAAAATAAGTGATCTTTTCCATCCAGCATACCCTGATAATTTTATGCTTAGAACCCATATGGCATTTTAAGACAATAAAAATCATTTTCTTAGGTAAAATTTACTTTAAAGAAAATGTACATTATAGACTTCCTTAACCTATGATTCTGGTATAAAGAAAAAAAAATATATATATACACATATATAAACAGACATATATTGACATAAATAAGAACTTGTTTATAATTTTGACTATAAAATAATGTAGGCTCAAAATAAGTAATTTGGAAGGCAAAAGAAAACATTGTAAACATTTCTAAAATCTACCAATTAGACAAGTCCTTAATAGTTCAGTATATTTCCTTCCAATCTTTTTTTTTAAATTTTTGTTTATACATACAAACAGCCCCACACTCTACCTTTTCAAAATTTAGATCTAATTCTTACCATCATTTTATATCCCTCTCTTTCCCATTCTGTGCATTTTCTCATGATGTTAAGTATTATTTATAGAAATGATGTTTAATGATTATTATAAGCATTCCCACATTTTATTAGTCAGAGTCCTGACAAAAAAACAGGTGACCCACTCAATTGACAATTGATTTACAAGTGTGCAGGCAGGGCCAAAAACCCCAAGAAAGGATGGTCAAGTACCTGGTAGCCATTACTACCCCAGCCTGAAGAGGGAAGGGAAAGAATGGTTATTAGAATCTGGAAGAGCAACAGTGATAGAAAGGATCTACAGATATGAGCTTTGGTAGGAAATACAGCCACTGCCAAACATAGCCTGGCAGAGATAGGTAGGGAAATAAATACTCCAATTTCTCTCTGTTCCTGCATTCCAACCTCCTGATGCTGCTTACCATTGGCCAAATCCAACTGGAAATCAGAGGGCAAGGAAATCTGTTGATGTAGAATCCACAGAGTTCAGCCACTGCCCTTGGCAAGACACTGGGTGAAGAAGGGCAAAGAGTGTACCTGGACTGGGAGATATCAGCACACATATTGTATTCGGTGTTCCTCCCCCCCACCCCAATTTTACATTTATCCAAAAGGATTTGAGAAATACTATTGCATACTAATCTTCAGTGGTATTAGGTAAGTATCTTAAATGAATGAACAATCAGTCTTTACTGCCAATAATGGGATAAAGGAAGAGTGAATTTGCATTAAGCATCCCAAGCATGATAAAATCATGTCATCTAATAATTTTGTTCCATAGCTGAAAGTAATAAGAAAAATAGTGTAGGTTTTTTGGTTTCTTCCCTGGGCACACATTCCATACTGCCACACCCAAGTAGCATTTTATGTTAGCAAAGTGAGGCAAAGTGAAAGACTACTCATCTCAAACCATTGATTCTGTCCAAAGGAAAGCAGAGTCAAAAAACAAACAAACAAACAAACAAACAAACAAACAAACGAAACACACACAAAAAAGTCAAAACCTCCAGCATAAGACATAGAAGAACTCACATTTTTCTGTGTGTCCCTCATTTCCCTATTTTTTCCTAAAAGGAGCTCAATGTGTAGCATAAAAGAAACTAGACTGTGGGAGAACCTTTTAATTTTTATAGCATGTGTCTTCAAAGCATGGTTGAATTTGGCCATGCCAATAGCTTACAAATCGTAACTCAAGTTTATCCACATACATTCTAAGGAAAGAACCCAATAAAATTATGACTCTGTGTCATTCACTTGTCAGAGAATGTTGAATATAATGGGATCAAATCCCATGTGGTTTTATTAAATGCTACTAATATGAGCATTTGTTCATATTACTCATCATATTACTTATTAATGCTATCCATCATGCTACTAATAGTACATACATGAATTTACATAATCTCTGCTGAAAAGCCTTCTGACAAATACTGTACAAAATAGTCTCTTTTTCCTTATAAGAGACAATTTTTTTATTTTAATTATAAATAAGAGAGTGTTCTTGTCTCTCTAACCCATCAAAATAGCAGTGTATGAGGGACAATTTCTTAACTAAGGATATGAGAAGGCAGAAGCATGGAACTTTCACATTCATTACAATAGACTAGCAGGTTTGGGAAGCATTTGGAAACTTTTACTTCCTTGACTTCCTCCAAAGAAACTCTTAGGCTGTATACAGTGGAAAGTTTCAAGCAAGATCATTTTGTATCTTCTGCCTCAAAAGACAAATACAATTATAGCAAAATATTTAGAAACTTGGAAATTTGATTTTTCTGATTTTTGGAGCTGCTATAACAAAAAACACCAATATTCATCATCAAAATTCAATTTATATAACAAATTTCTTCATAATCCCAATAGTTCAAGAATTCAGAGACATTTTACATGGAGTTCGCATGGAAAATTTCACTTTTCTTCTTCCACACAAATAGTGAATCTTAGTTTTAGTTTAATCCAGTAAATATTATTATTGAGAACTTCACAACATGCTAAATGTTTTATGTATATTTCAATACCTTTATGTTTATGTTTATATGCTCAGAGTAGTTAAGGATATTCACCACAGTGTAGTACCGGGGCAAGTATTTTAGCCCCTTTACTCTTCTATGATTAAGAGGAATTTAAAGAATTAAATGAAATGAAATAAATTAATCAAACATTATTGAATATAAATTATGTTGGGAATAGTGTTGTGCACATTCATTGTAAATGGCAAATATGCAGAGATACTAACATGCAAATGGTACAGTCTCCGTTCTCAAAAACTTTACAACCTAGTATGGCAATAAGACAAAAGCATACTAACCACAAAGCTGAATATTCGAAGTGTCTTATACGAGGAATAAAATTCTTCAAAGAAGAGAGAAGAGAAAGAGAGGGAGAGATCAAATCCAAATTGGAAAGGGAAAATAGGCCAAATGACAGGAAAAGGTTAAGTCAGTGAGACCATTTGAAAAGAGGGTGTAGGAAGTTTGGTAGCATTTTTTTTTTTTTTACCTTTTATTTTACAGTAATTTTAGACTCACAAGAAGTGCAAAAATAGGAGAGTTCTCATGTGCTTTTCAAGCAGGTTTCCCCAATGATGAAACCTTACATAATCATAGCATATTATTACCAAAACTAGGAAATTGACATTTGTGCAATGCTATTAACTAAACTGCAGAACTTATTAGGATTTTACCACTTTTCATAGGCATTCACTTATGTGTGTTGTATGTGTTTGTGTAGTTCTACGTAATTGTATCACATGTACAGATTTGTGTAGCCATTAACATAGTCAGAACATAGACCTGTTATACTACTACAAAGAAAATTCCTCATGTCGCTTAATAGCTACACCCTTCTAATTCTAGCCTCTGGAAATCACTGATCTGTTCTCCATCTCTCCAATTTGGCATTTCAATAATGTTATATAAATAGAATCAAACTGTATGCCTTTTTTTTTTCTTTTGTAATTGGCTTTTTTCATTCAGCACAATACCCATAAGATCCATCTAAGTTGTTGCATATTCCATTGAATAGAATGTGCCCAAGTTTGTTCATCTCTCTACCAGCTGAAAGGAATTTAGGGTTGCTTCTACTGCTTGGCTACTACAAACAAAGCTGCTATAAATGCATACAGGTTTTTGTGTGAGAATGTAAATTTTTATTTCTCTATGACAAACACATGCATGAGTGTGATTGCTGGGTCATATGATGAGATTTTAATAAATTCCTAGTTCTTAACAACTATAAACATTCTTGTATAAGCATGATTTGTTAATTTTCTCAATTATTTATTGGAGATAAAAATTAGAATTGCTGTACCAAGGAAATATGCAATTTTAAATGCTTTCAATGCATATTTTGTTCTCAGGACAGTTTATGCTAATTTCCAATCATTCCCACTAGAATTATGTGAGCAGATCCATTCTTCAATCTCACAATTACATGAGTATTATCTTTTTTAACTGTTGCCAACCTGAAAGTCCAAAACCGGTATCTTGTTTTAACCTGCATTTTGATTACTTACAAGAAGGGCATTTCTGTTGAGTATCTGCATATCTTATGAATTTCCTATGTATGTCTTTTGCCTGCTTTTGTATGAGAATTTATTTTTTCTCATTGATTCCAAATATTTATGTGAGTGTATTCACACATATAAAAGGAAGTAATATTGCTATTTGTGTTGCAAATATTTTCAATGTTTGTGGTTTGTCTCTTAACCTTTTTAAAAATGCTTTTTGACATACATGTGTTTCAAGCTGTTACACAGGAAATATAACACCCTTTCTTCTTTTATTGTTTTTGCACTGAATATTATGCTTAGACAGGCTTTCCTCACATAAAGATTATATAATAGTTTATCAGTATTTTTGTGTAGCGGTTTTATGTTTTATTTTCTTTATTAAAGTTTACTTATTCTGAGAGAGAGAGAGAGAGAGAGAGAGAGAGAGAAAGAGAGAGAGAGAGAGGATGGACAGAGTCAGAGGGAGAGGGAGGATCCCAAGCAGGCTCCATGCTGCCAGCACAGAACCAGATACTGGGCTCAAACTCATGAACCACAAGATCTTGACCAGAGTCAAAACCAAGGGTCAGACACTTAACCAACTGAGCCACTTGGG
Source organism: Panthera uncia (assembly GCF_023721935.1). Taxonomy (NCBI): domain Eukaryota; kingdom Metazoa; phylum Chordata; class Mammalia; order Carnivora; family Felidae; genus Panthera; species Panthera uncia. Next base: position 43,277,811 of record NW_026057580.1, on the reverse strand, counting down.
CACCCCTTCTTCCCTTCCTTTCCCTTCCCTTCCCTTCCCTTTTCTTTTCTTTTCTTTTTAACATCAACCATCTGGAATTTATTTCAAAGTAAGAAAACAGATGAGGTAAGGAACTAGCCTTACTGTCTTCCAAGTGTAGTCAGTGGTCCGAACACCATTAATAGAATATTTTCTTTCACTGATTTAAAGTGCTACCTTTATTACATACCAAATTCTTATGTTTGAGCATATTTCTGAATTTATTATTCTTTCATTGGTCTCTTGTTCTACTTCTGTACCAATATCTTTATATTTTATTCAGTATTGGGTTTGTGATACATTTGATAATATACAAGTTAAGTTCACCGTCATTACTTGATTAAATATCAAAAAAGCACATTGTCATTTGAGAACTTTCATCACAGAGAGCAAAATCTTTAGATTTTTTGGAAATGACTAACTTCTTTTCAATATAGAAAATTTCCATTTATTTTCTCAGTAAAGAAGTACTGCTTATTTGCTAAGTTCACACCTAGATTATTTTATTTTGGGGTGTCATTATGAACTGATCATGTTTTATATTCTCTATCTGGTTATCATCAGAATATGAGGAAATATATTAAATATGTAACAAGTCACCTTACTTAATTTTCATATTAGTTCTAACATTTTTTTTTAAAGCCACTCCATTTGGGTTTTCCAAGAAGGAAAAACAATCATCCCATATGCAAATACTGATAATTTTCACTTTTCTAATATTTATACCACCTATTACATGTTTTCTGAACGTATTGGCAATCACATCCAGAATAATTTTAAGTAAGAGAATATATTATAAATTAATCAGGGATGCCTCAGGGGTTCAGTCAGTTGAGTGGTCTGACTCTTGATTTCGGCTCAGGTCATGATCCCGGTATCGTAGGATAAAGCCTTGTGTCAGGCTCCATGCTCCATGTAGAACCTGCTTAAGATTCTTTCTCTTTCTCTCTCTCTCTCTCTCTCTCTCTCCCTCTCTGTCTGTCTGTCTGTCTTTTTCTGCCTCTGCCCCTCTTCCCCACTCATGCACATGTACTCTCTCTCTCTCTAAAATAAAAAATTAAAAATATATGTATTATAAATTAATAATTTTATATGAACAAATGTCCTAATACTAAGCCATCCTTGCATTTAGAGAATACATAGTGGGATGATATTATTTTATTTTTACATGTAACACTGATATTTTAATTATTTTTTTATTAATTCATATTTGAGACTGTGCTACAGTGGGGTTTTTCTAATTCTATAATAAATAAGCTATAAAGCTTTCCTTCATTCTCTACCCTGAAACCATTTATGTAGCACGAAAATTATTTGTTTAAAGAATATTTGGGAGGAAAAATCTACTCACACATCCAATTGGGTTGGGTATCTAAGGGCAAGGAGAGAGTACTACTTTGATAATGAAAAAAATAGAGCCAATAATTGAATTCTAACTGTAATATCATGGAAGTAGAAGTAAAAATTAAAACACCAGTTCTTTAAACTTAATGAACATCTAGTCCCTTTTAACGTGAATTATGTCCAACATTTTTTCTCCCCCTCTCCTCCTTCAACAAACAGTTCTAATTTAGAAAGGAAATCAGAATAACATATCCCCAAATGTTTCAGTTAATCTACTCCTCACCACTTGAACAGAATCATAATTCCTGGTGAAGAAACAGTATGTGATTTCTGAGAACTCTACAGGAACTCAATGGGAACCATTAAGACAGTCACATATGTTAGGAGTAGCCTTGCTTAGCATACAGAGGCGAAGTGGAGTAAGATTACTTATGAGAAGTATCTTTCTGTGTATGTTCTTTTGTCTTCTAGACTCTACTGCATTTAGTTTAAAAAATATGAACTAAAACAAGTAACTTGGAATGAAAGATGAAAACATAGGTCCTTGCCAAGGTACAGAAACCCAATTCATGAAAAGGACCTCACAGTCCAAGAATTGGGTTTACTTACTCTTTATGATAGGTTGTAACAAATCTTGGCACTTCACTGCTCTTCAGTTTGGGGACTTTAAGATACAAAGAAAACAAACTGACTCAAGTCATTTCAAGAAAACATGCTTAACGAAGTGCACATAGTAGCAGACCTAGAAAACCATCAGGGCCTAAAGCAGTTAGGAGTGCTTTTTGTATACACTGTTCTCACATGCTCTCAGAAATAGTACACTGTTATTTAGAGATCCAGTTCCCATAAACATCTCCTCTGCTGCCACTGCCAAGAAATGCATGATTTGATCCCTACCATCAGAAAATTCACAAACTATATAACCTCTAAAATAAGGAATAGTCCCATGATTGGTAACTGAAATCCTGCAATAGTATGTACATTAATATCAATGTTATTTAAGGGAAGGATGCTTTACATCTGGTGACTAGCAGAGGGGACAAAGTAAAAGATATTCCAATAGAAGAAACAATGGATTATTTCCACCAATGCTGCATTTACTTTTTTTTTTTTTTTTTTTTTTAGTCTTAGTATTTACCTGACAAGTAATCCTTTTTCATCCCTCTCCCAGCATTCATTGCCACTTAGAAACAATTTCTAGGATGTGTATTATTGTGCTATAATTATAGTTGAGGGCACAGTGGCATGTGATTGTGGTATAATAACTAAAGCCTTGGAGTGCCTTTTTATTCCATTAAAAATGACCTTAGCTTTGGATCACAGAGCTTTGCATTGATTTGTCTTTTTTGTTGCTTCCTCTCCATAGGTCTGCTTCCTCATACAGGGTGATGCATTGAATCATGACACATACAGGGGAGTGTGGGGGGGGGGGGGGAGCGGTGTCAGTGAAATTAACTATCTTTCCCGTGAGAAATAATTCATCATTTAGCATTTGCTATTAATGTACCTCTGCTGTGAGTGAATGAAGTCACATGAAGTATATGGAAGTTGTGGAACAGATGGACATTACATAAATATCATTTAGTGTTCATGATGGGGACAACAATTTTTTCATCTGCAAATATTAGGCATTTGGGCTGCAGAAAAGGATATGTTGATAAATTTGGTTGCTATGAAAATAAATGGCTCTGCTTGCTTTTATAGAAGTACCTCTTTAAGGCTAATTTAAATTTTGTTTTCTGTCTGTTTCAATAAGATACATATTTTTTAATGTTTACTTGCTCACGAGCAGGAGAGGGGCAGAGAGAGAGGGAGAGAGAGAATCCCAAGCAGACTCCGTGCTATCAGCACAGAGCCCAGTGCTAGGCTCAATCTCACAAACCATGAGATCATGATCTGAGCAGAAATCAAGAGTCAGATGCTTACACCAACTGAGCCACCCAGGTGCCCCTCAATAAGGTCTTTTAAATACAATGATTAATATTGGACTCAATTGTGTCCTGTAGTAGAAAGACTTCCCAGATTTCTCTAGAATTGAGGAGGTGCCTCTGGTCTCAGCACAGGCAGTATGGGTCTCAGCTCACTTTGTCTTTAACTCGATTCCCATTTGGGGAACAGGAGCTAGAAGAGGTGGCATAAGCTGGGATCATTCATATTAGTTCAAAAAAAATATCTACTAAGGGCTCACTGCAAGGCAGATTTTGTTCTGGATGATGTGATGGGGACATATTATGAATGAGGAAGTCAGCGATTCTTATCAACACATACTTGAACCCAAGAGGACATGTATCAATATGTTCATTGAAGTATTGTCTATAATAGTGACTCAGATGTCTATCAATAAGAGACTGGCAAAATAAACCATGAGATATTCATACAATGGAAAATCATCCATCATTTGTAGACTGTGAGGTAGGTTTGTATATGGAAAGGTGTCCACATGATTCAGAGAAAAACTAACTATACAAAGTGATACTTATATCCAGTTTAGTATTCTGTGTAAACACACACAATACTATATATTTTCTCCATAATCATTAATGCATAGTAAACACCCCTGGAAGAATATCCTCCAAAGTAGATCCTCCTACTGCACAGTGGCAGGAGTGCTATTCCCACTGGAGACAGGCTATTTGGTGACAGTCTGGCAGCCATTCTGATGGCCCTACATTAACCTGATGACTGTGGTTAGTCTCAGGGAGTGAAGGGGACCAGGATTAAAGACAATTATCAAAGGGAGTTTTAGGTATTATCTACAACATTTTAATTCTTAAAGATGATCACAGTAATGAATTAAACGTATCTTTATTAATTTAAAAATAAGAATTAGTAATTACTTCTGTCTAGGTGCTAACAATCCAGAGGAGAAACAGAACACACTCAAATAATTCTGATGCAAAACAAAGTGTGGTCAGTGCTACTGTTATATCCAACTGTGTGGTAGGAATATGAAAGTGGAAGGGACCTGTCTTTCTGTTTCTTGGAGGAGGAGGGATGTAGTGAAAGTGTCCTTAGTGAAAAGAAAACTTTCCACTATATAGCATTTTGGACAGCTCTGGGAATATCATTAGCTAGGCAAGACTGGGCAGCTCTAGTATAACTCTAGTTATAAGCTCTAGTATAACTAGTTGTCATCTGCCAACTCAACCATATTAAAAGATGTAACCAGGGAGTGAGGAGACGATGCTGGAAGGAGAGCCAGATGGAAGATTCTAGCCCATATTAATTAGGAGTGGTTTGTTTGCAATTAAATAAGACTGGTCCTGGCTGTCTAAAACCGAGAGAAATGAGTTAGTGGGATATTTGTGGAATTCATGGCATCGGTGGGAGGCTGAAGTACTGAACTTGGAAAATACAGGTAAGCAGTAAGCACCTTGAGACAGCAGGAGTGATGAAGGTGATGGAGGAGCACCCAAAATTTCTCATTTAGCAACGGCAGCCTAAATGTGAATAAAATCTAGGAACACCACCATCTTTGTACCATATTAATTCTGATCCAGACTAGGTCACCTGCACTTGGCTGCCAGAGGTGGGAGAGAGAGTAAACCATATCCCCAGCTTCCACAGTGGATGACAGGGCATCCATAAATACAGCACGATGGGAGTCACCTGAAATGAATGGAGTGGGCAAGTTGGGGAGCTCAAACAGAGTAGTGGTTATTAACTGGGCACTTAATAAGTACAAGGTACTGTTCTAAGTACTTTATATGGGCATTATTTAATAGTCACAGTAACTATATAAATCAGGTATTAGTATTACCAATATACAAATAGCATTAGGTAATTTTCTCAGGATTGCAGAGATAGTGACTTGGTAGTCTGACTCCTAGGTCTATATTTTTAATTACCTACTACTGCAGATATCCACTCTATGTCCCCTCCTTGACTTTGCCCCCATTTCCCACAGGAATACAGAACACTTGACAACACTGAATTAGAAATGTATAGAATACATTACACTTAAAAGCAACCCAAAAGGTTTTCACAGCTGTAATCTGTTCTTATCACACTTCCAAACTCAGGGTGAGAAAATGTTCTGATTCTTGTTTTTCTGACACTAAAGGAGGCAGTTAAGAATTATATGACCTTCCCAAATGCCCTTGTGATGAAGAGCTAAATTGAGACAAGAACTCAGAACCAATGAATTAATAAGTAACCAATTTATTTCCCTGGTCAGGAAATTATGACTGCCTCTTTAAGTGAGGTTTCTAGAACCAGTCTTTATCCAAAAATATACACTATAAACTACAAATCAGAATAAGTCATCAATTCCCCCCTGTTTAAAACAGCTCAATGGCTCCAATAACATTTAGGACAAAACCTTAACTCCTTAGCATGACTATAAAGATTACAAGATACTATCCTGCCTTTGGGCCTTATCTCTTTCCACTTTTTCTTCCCATGTTCTTTGTTTTCCCCTTGTTCCCAAATGTTTCACAGAGTTCCTGCCTTAGGACTTGAACCATCATTCCCTCTGCTTGGAATGCTCTTCTCCTAGTCTTCACATGGTTGATTTCTTCTTGCCCTTCAGCTCTCAACTTAAATTAAGACATCTCTAAGACAACTTTCCTTCCCACCCAAATTAAAGTAACCTTCCCTCCATGTCCTTTTACCATGTGTTAATTTACTGATAGCACTTATCAGCCTGGAATTTTCTTGTTATCTGTTAGTCTTATTGAGTGATGGATTCTCTTCTCCCGAACGTAAACTCCAGGAGGGCATCATTCTCCAGACTGTATGTGACAAGCAAATGTTCACTGAATAAATTATTTCCAGCTCACCCAACCATATGGGTTTTCCCTTTGCCCCTCAAATGTCAAGTAACTGTAGCATAGTAAGTCTGGATAGGACTTGGAAAATTTTCCTTACTGTTATAGTTCAAAAATCTGGGACAAAAGGAAAAGTAACCTGCCTGAGTCAATAACAAACATGGACTCAAATCTGGGTCTTTTCACTTCTAGCCCATATTAATTAGGAGTGGTTTGTGCTCTTTTAGTACATTGTGCTATCATAAAGAATCAAGAACTGAGGTGACGTTTGATTTATAACTTCTGTGGCTGTGATCCATGAAAGGCCACCATGAGCATGGGCGTATGGCCTCTGAAGATGAACACAGTAACACTGGGATAGTTGGACACCTGAACTGATGCCTGTGACAGGGTCATGTTCTATTCACTATTTTAAGTGCTTGGCATGTACTAATCCATATAATCCTCATACAATCCCTATTAAGTAGATACTATTATTATCTCCATTTGTATATGGGAAATTTGAGGCACAGCTGTTATGGAGCTTTCCCAGGGGCATATTGCTAGTAAGCTGTGCTGTTAGCATCCAAATGTAGGTGGTCTACTCCAAAGCCCTCACTCTTAACCACTAATGATATTTTGCCTGCTCTGGCTATAAGGCACAATTTATCCCTGAAAACACTAAATCAGAAAGTTTCCATTGGGACTAAATTGTTAAAAATCCTGGGTTAATTGTGAGGCAAACAGGAGTCAGTAGCACAGTTTTTATCAATGCAGTATTGGCAGAACTGACTGTTTTGCTTTTTAAGGCTTTAATTTTCTTTGTACATAATCCTCCATCAACAGCAATAAAAGAAACAGAACAAACACCATTGAATCACTGGCTTCCAAAGTACTGAGCAGTGCTTTACTGATGGCAGGTGTATGGAGCTTCCTGGAACATGCTGTTTACAAATAAAGACTTCTTTCTGGCATTAAGAGAATGGAGATTATGTGGATCCTGCTGGTTGGGGAGCATGACACACTAAATAATTGATTAAAGAGGAATGGCTTCTCTGCTCCTCCATGCAGGCCAGAGTGTTTTATTAAAGTTGCTCTCTGAAGATGGAAATGGCAGTTGGGCTAGAGCGAAGGCACTGCACAGAGAGAGTCTCAAGCAACAGAGCAACAAAATCTCTGTCACCTGGTTGGGAGTAAGCATCCCCTTTTAGATCAAGAGCTCTCTACTTTCTGACTGAATGGGGACAATTTCCTATCTTAGAACTCTTCCCATGTTCCCCTTCTCAATTCCATTAAGTTTATTGACTTTCCATTCTGATTACTACTAAAATTTCTTAAAAAAAATTTTTTTTAACGTTTTATTTATTTTTGAGACAGAGAGAGACAGACCATGAACGGATGAGGGTCAGAGAGAGAGGGAGACACAGAATCTGAAACAGGCTCCAGGCTCTGAGCTGTCAGCACAGAGCCCGACGCGGGGCTTGAACTCACGGACCGCGAGATCATGACCTGAGCCGAAGTCGGATGCTTAACCGACTGAGCCACCCACACGCCCCTAAAATTTCTTTTAAAATCAACCAATCAAGATAGAGTCCAGAAGAAGGTAGAATCTCAGATATAAAAACAGCTAAACTGTCTTAAGGAAGATCAGAGGGTAAAGTGGGTATTTGGATTAAATATTTCATTTGGTAACAGGTTGATGATGTATCTTCCTCATACCCATTTGTTAAACCCCATAGTAATATAAGGTTTGAAATTTTCTAGCACAGCATAGACTGCTTTGATAATGAAGCTTGACCACAAAATTGATGCTTTTACTTCCTCATAATCACATTTCAAATTGACTGTATCTAGAATGATTAATAAATTGTTTCTCTGATTTTTTCTTCAGTGGTACAGACCTATTGATACTCTTAAGGATAGATAGCTGGACATAGAGATACCTGACTCAGAAAGGTGTTGTCAAATCTGCTTGGGGTTGAACATTTATTAAAACACTTTAATCTGTATTATTGTATAACTAAACTCAGCATATGTACAATAAACATTCAGACCTTACATATGGAAATTGTTACTTCTCAGGTTTTTAAATTTTTAAATTTAAATTCTAGTTATGTTAACTAACAATAGTTTCGGGTGTATAATACAGTGATTCAACACTTCCATACAATACCTGGTGCTCATCACAATAAGTGCACTCCTTAATCTCTATCACCTACTTAACCCATGCCCCCCACCAACCTCCCCTCTGGTAACCATTAGCTTATTTTCTATAGTTAAGAGTCTGTGTCTTCCTTTGCCTTTTTCTCTCTTTTTTTCCCCTTTGCTCATTTGTTTTGTTTCTTAAAATTACACACATGAATGAAATCATATGGTATTTGTCTTTCTCTGACTTATTTTGCTTAGTATAATACTCTCTAGTTCTGACCATGCTGTTGCAAATGGCAAGATTTCATTCTTTTTTATGGCTGGACAATATTCCGTTATATATATATATATATGATATATGATATGATATATCATATCATATATCATATATATATATGTATGTATAAGTATATCACATCTTCTTTATCCGATCATCAGTCGATGGACACTTGAGTGGTTTTCATAATTTGGCTATTGTAGATAATGCTGCAATAAACATTGAGGTGCATATATCCCTATGAACTAGTATTTTTGTATTTTTTGGGTAAATACCTAGTAGTGTAATTGCTAGATGGTAGGGTAGGTCTATTTTTAACTTTTTGAGGAAATTCCATACGGTTTTCCAGAGTGGCTGCACCAATTTGCATTCCCATCAACAATGCAAGAGGGCTCCCCTTTCTCCACATCCTTGCCAACACCTGTTGTTTCCAGAGTTGTTAATTTTAGCCATTCTGACAGGGGTGAGAGGATATCTCATTGTAGTTTTGATGTATATTTCCCTGATAATGAGTGATGTTGAGCATCTTTTCAAGTGTCTTAACCATCTGTATGTCTTCTTTGGAGAAATGTCTATTCATATCTTCTTCCCATTCTTTAATTTGATTATTCATTATTTGGGTGTTGAGTTTTATAAGTTTTTTTACACATTTTGGATACGAACCCTTTATCAGATATGTCGTTTGCAAGTATGTCCTCCCATTCTGTAGGCTGCCTTTTAGTTTTGTTGATTATTTCCTTCACTGTACTTTTGATGTAGTCCCAACAATTTATTTTTGTTTTTGTTTCCCTTGCCTCAGGAGACATATCTAGGAAGAAGTTACTATGGCAGATGTCAAAGAGCTTACTGCCTGTGTTCTCCTCTAGGATTTTTATGGTTTTAGGTCTCATATTTATGTTGTTAATCCATTTTGAATTCATTTTTACGTATGGTACAATAAGGTGGTCCAGGATCCTTCCTTTGCATGTAGCTGTCCAGTTTTCGCCAAACCATTTGTTACTTCTCAGTGTTAATAGTTATCACAATTAACTGAATTCCTCTTTGTAGGAGGAAAGAGTACATGAACTTAAGTTACATGTTTGCCCAATATCTTCAAAGTAATTAGCAACTATACAAAATTCAAAACTATTTCCTCCTATTCCATGCCCTCCCCCAATAAAAAAAACAACAACAACTAACATTCATTGTAGGAAGCTGACTTGAGAAACCATATGAATTTTACCCTTTTGATTGTTTGAAAAATTCTAGGGTCAGCAATTTAAAAATCATTCAACCCAAATAGTAGAAATAAGATGGACTAGGAATCTAGAGACCTGGATCTCCCTCTAATTAGCTGTTGGTCCTTTGGTTAGTTTTTCAGACCCTCTGACCTCTACTTGCCTCACCTTGAAACTGGGATTATTAGTGTGTGCTCTCTGCAAAGCTCTTACGGTTGCTTCCAGTATTAAAGCAATATTGTAAACTAAAATATGCTCTCCAAATGTAGGATGTCATGCACCTTAAATAGCTATTTATTTTTTATTTTTTTAAAAAAAATTTGGGGGGGGGGCACCTGGGTGTCTCAGTCAGTTAAGCGTCTGACTTCAGTTCAGGTCATGATCTCCCTGTTCCTGAGTTCAAGCCCCACATCAGGCTCTGTGCTAACAGCTCTGAGCCTGGAGCCTGCTTCGGATTCTGTGTCTCCCTCTCTCTCTGCCCCTCCCCTGCTTGGGCTCTGTGTCTCTCTCCCAAAAATAAATCAACATTAAAAAAAATAATAAAAAAATGTTTTGAACATTTATTTATTTTTGAGAGATAGAGCATGAGTGGGGGAGGGGCAGAGAGAGAGGGAGATAACAGAGCCCGAAGCAGGCTCCAGGCTCCGAGCTGTCAGCTCGGAGACAAGGGGACTGAACCACAAAACCACAAGATCATGACTTGAGCTGAAACCAAGAGTCGATCACTTAACCAACTGAGCTACCCTAGTGCCCCTTGTCTTTCAATGTTTTTTAAATATCAGCCTGAGAATTAAGAAAATAAAAAGTAATAGAAATGTTAGATTTTTATATCCAGATTAAGTCTGAGAATCAGTTTCTGGGACTGATATTACTCATGCCTGTCTAGTAGTAGTGTCCATCAAAATGGCAATACTCCCAGTTTGTCATCCTCAATAGATTTTTTCTTACACTGCCAATAATGCAACTTATTGGACTTTAAAAGGAGTTAAGTAACGACCCTTTTCTTTTCCTGCCAAGTTTTTGACATAAAATGAAGTCCTGAGGAAAACTTGCTTTGGGGAGATGATGAGAAAGCAACCTTGGTAACTGAGCAGGTAGGTAAGTGACAGAATACCTTTCATTTAGCAAAATATCACGTTTTAAAAATCTATTTAAAACACAGTGATTTTTGTTTTTATTTTGTTTATTGTTTATTGTTTTTTAGAGAGAGAGAAAGAGAATGTGAATGGGGGAGAGGGGCAGAGGGAGACAGAGAGCAAATCTTAAGCAGGCTCCACGCTGAGTATGTAGCCCGACATGGGGCTCAATCCCATGACTCTGGGATCATGACTTGAGCTGAAATCAAGAGTCAGATGCTCAACTGACTGAGCCACCCAGGTGCCCCTAAAATGGACCGTGATTTTTGAAAGAGGAAAAATACTAACAGCCACTAGGCAAGAGAAAACAAAGTACGGAAACCACTAAAAAATAAACAGGGATATGTATGTGAGTAGACAAAGCAAAAAACGACTCACATAAAGTAAATAAAAACAAGAAAGAAATTGCATTGACACAATAGCAGACAACATGGTTCTAATATATCCTTAAAAAATATTGTCAATTTACTAAAAGTGAAACTGAAACTAAAGCACTAAAATATAAAATATCAGTGAATATTTTAATAATGTCTCTGGCTCAGAAAATGTAAAAGCATGAAACTATAGGTAACTGAGAAATTTCTGAAGATTAAATGAAAAGGTGGGATTATAGCAGAAAAAACAATTAAAAAGTAAATCCAAACATTTTGTTACCTACATAATTCATCTTCTACAGAAAATGTAAAGGTTAAAAATCTGTCAATGCTTCAAGTTTCTGTTTCAATACACTTACAGAATCCTAGAAATTCCAAATTCCTATACACAATAACGGCAATCACATGATCCACTGACCATAATGTTTATGGCAGACTTTCCATGGAAGCACTCTGAGAGATTTAAAACTGTCCTTCAGGGGCACGTGGGTGGCTCAGTCAGTTAAGTGTCGATTCTGGCTCAGGTCATGATCTCACAGTTCGTGAGTTTGAGCCCTGCATTGGGCTCTATGCTGACAGCTCAGGGCCTGAAGCCTGCTTCAGATTCTGTTTCTCTGTCTCTCTCTGCCCCTTCAATGCTTGTGTGCCATCTCTCTGTGTCTCTCTCTCTCTCAAAAATAAATAAACATTAAAAAAAATTTAATTCTTTTAATTTAAATTTTTAAATTTAAATTTAAAATTTCAGAGAAGGCTCTGGTCTAATGTTTAACTCTTCAGAGTGGCTAGGGGGTATCTCTACCACCTTAACAGACATTACTTCTATCAGAAAGACTGTTCCACAGGCAGTTGACCCAAGGAGGTGCCCAATACTATTCCCTGTAATAGTTCAGTTGAAAGAGAACTTGACATGGATTTAGAACTGGGTCTGAGTCCCAGTACGGACTTACACACTGGGTAATCTTAGGCAATTCACTGAACTTCTCAAGACTCAGTTTTTTTCCATCTGTGATATGTGACTAATAGCAGCCTAACTTCACAGGGTTGGTGAGAGAGCCAAATAAAACAATCTGTGAATGTACTTGGTAAACCATGAAATACTAATAAATGCACAGTCTCTAGAATTCCAGACAGGGAAATTCAAATTAAATACTTGTTTTGATTTTACAGAGTGATTTAGATGAAAAAGCAAAGTCTGAGCACTTCTGCTCTCTCATGGTACAATAAAGCTGGTGTTAATTAGTCCTAATCAACGCCATGTTTGGGAGGTGTGCATTTCTTTGAAACTTGTCCCACAAGATACTACAAATATAAAGTGTACTCAAATTGTTTTCACTCTGGAATTATTTGTTGTTCTGTGCAAGAAGCAGTAAAGGTGGTCTGCTCACATTAGCATATCCAGGTAGTGTCAAGACTGTACCAAAAACCACCTTTTCACACGCCATTCCACTACTTTCCCATACATCCACCCCCTACTACAGACAAGACGATTCGTCTGTCATCTCCCTCTTAATGGTTTCCAGGTTTACATTTTTAGATGCTATTTGCTTCACATTTTATCTTCCTTTCTCTAGAGAAATTCATTACTCTTACTCCCTTAAAGATCACCTCTCTTCTGGAAAATGCTCCATAATTGTCTCCTATTCTTTGTTAATTCTATTTTAAATCCCACATTTAGAACAGAGTCATGTAAGATCCCATATTTCTATAGATGTTGATGGAATTTTGGGACACTGCATGAAATGAAGACGGGGCTATATGACAGTGGATCCATTAAATAATGTCAGTTCACTGCAGCTTAAAAAACAAAAAAACAAAAACAGAAATAGAAAACTGGTCCATCCAGTTCCCATTTATGAAGGGAAACAACCATGAATCAGATTAGAAGTGTCAGTCCCAGTTCCTCTCACACTCCCAACTTAATGTGTGTATGCATATGTGTGTGTATGTGATCTTCACAGCTGCTTTACTCCTTAATTGGTTAATCAGTAGGGCATAGAGGAAATTCATTAGATAGAAAATTGTAGTCTGTGCTGTTGCTAGTTTGCTGTGAATCTTAAGTAACCCACTCCAGCTCAATCCTCTCCTGTAAATTAGTGTGTACTACTAGCTGATACCTAAGGTCCCTCCAAATGTTCATGAGATGGTGAGAAGAAATCAGTAATATATCTTTGCCATACCATAATCTGAAAAGTAACTTGCTATTTTATGCCACATTGTTTTCAGTGAATTTAGAGTTAAGGTTGGTATACTTTATATAGATGTCATTATAGGAGACAGAAAAAAAAATGAGGTAAAAGAGCATGAAAAATGTGCTTCTCTCTTGGGTTTCTTTCAGTGGAGTATATTGTGTACTGGTATGATAAGCCCAAATGTTGCAGCTTGTTCCTCTGTCTGGTGTCACTAGAGGCTTTGCAAAGAAATGGAGCTCCCTCTATTAAGTTCCTGACCCCTAACTGCCTATGGCCCTGTACCAGTCTGAGTCCGAGAGGTTTTTTTTTTTTTTTTCTTTTTTCCAATTTTTCTTTTAATGTTTACTTATTTTTGAGGGAGGGAGAGAGAGAGAGAGAGAGAGAGGGAGGGAGAGACAGAGAGACAAAGCATGAACAGGGTAGGGGCAGAGAGAGAGGGAGACAAAGAATCCGAAACAGGCTATAGGCTCTAAGCTGTCAGCACAGAGCCCAGCGTGGGGCTTGAAACCACAAACCATGAGATCATGACCTGAGCCAAAGTCGGATGCTTAACTGACTGAGCCACCCAGGTGCCCCCAGAGTCATTTGATCTGGTATCTCTACTAATTAAAAAGGCTCTTCTATTCTGCCACGTGTTTAGCTTGCTTTGACTTCAGGAGCTTTGGAACAGAGCAAGTGGCCTTATACCAGCCCGGAAAGTGAAGTTAGGTCTACTGGTGCTACTACTGCTGCCACCACTGTTCTGGGCAGCCTGTCCCAAGGTTCTGGATCAAGAGGTATAAAGAACAGCATCTTGAGGCTGGAATCAAATCACTCTCTTTGATTAAAAAACTCTGACATATCTGTGAGCAACTGATGGACAACCTAAAGACTTTTAAAGTTTTACAGACATTCTAAGGCATTGGGGAGAACCAATAATGCTAGGTCTTACACAAAATAAATGCTTAGTATATGTTTATTGAATCAGTCCACCAGACTGAGTAACATTTTAAGGAAAGTTCTCCATGAGCTGTGATGGTGAGCCAAAACCAGGAAGATAAAGTGTAATGGAAATAAGCATCAAGGCCTATACTTAGGTTGATATTAACTTAATAATAAAAGGACCTTATATTTATATAGATTTCACATTTAGATTTCTTCTAAGTCCTGGGATCCTCCTAAGATATATTAAGGTGCTGCATGCAGCTAAGGGATTAAGTGTGTTCAGATGGAGAGAACATTGTCTTCATTAAAATACCTTTTGAGAATAACAATTATAATTTACCTTCATGAAAATACATCATGTAGTACAGTCTTCTTGAACTGTGTATTGGTCAGGCCATATCTGAAGCATATATTCTATTCTGAGTAATATATTGTAAGGTTTGGGATTTATGAAGAGTCGTAAAGTAGAGTTGCCAGGAATTTGTTACAGTAAAGTTTGTTGTAGTAAAGTTATAGTAAAGTTCTGTTTAAAGGAACAACTGAAGGAATTTGGAATGTTCAGCCTCGAAAAAGGAATATTGGTGGTGGTGTAGAGGATGGAGTGACAGGAGTAGGGAAAGTATAATCACTATCTGTATATTCAAAGCTCTGAACAGCTGTTACATCAGCAAGATGAGATATGCAGCCTCAGAGGCCAGAATAGAACTGCTGCAGAGGAATTAGCAAGGTAACTTTTATCTAATATAAAGAAAATCTTCAAAAAAATCAAACTTGCTGAAAAATCCAGTACATTTTTTTTGTGTGAGGTAGAGCTTGTAAATAATCAAGGAAAGATGAACAGACTTTTTGGTGTGGATCATCTTATCATGATTTCGGCATTGGGCAAGAGGTTGGAATCAATGCTCATTAATGGCTTTTCTTGGGGCTTCTAAGATTCCATGGTTTAACCTTTCTCTAAAATAAGCTTAAGTAGAGGCAAAAACACATCTGTTCTCATAACCTACATTTTTTAGTGGTACCTATGTTCCACTCTCAGTGCTCACCATATTGCCCCAAACTTAGCAGCTCAAAATATGCATCTTGCCAGTTAGGCTATGGAGAGGCCCCTACATTACATAGCGCTCAGGTGGGAAGACTCCATGGCTGACAGAAGGTCAGAGAAACATGATGACAGGAGTCTGGAATCATCTAGCACTGTGTTGTCCAATACAGTAGGCAGTGATCACAGATGGCTACTGAGCACATGAAATATATCTAACCTTACTGAGTTGTGCTCTAAGTGAGACAGACAGACACACACACACACACTTTCAAAGACTTATTATGAAAAAAAGAATTTAAACTATCATTAATAACTTGTATATTGATTATATATTGAAATAATATTTGGATATAGTGGGTGAAATAAAATATATTAACAACATTAATTACACTTGTTTCTTTTTAAGTTTTTAAATGTGGCTAATAGAACATTTTAAATTATATATATAGTTCATATTATATTCCTACTGGATATCATTGATCTCAAGATGTTCTTCACATATGTATATGGTGGTTGATGCTGGCTATTAACTGGCATCTCAGCTGGGCAATTGACTGGAGTGCCTACATGTGGTCTCTTCATGTTGCTAGGGCTACCGCCCAGTATGGTGTCTCAGGATAGTTGAAATTTCTGTATGGCAACTGAAGGCTCCAAAAGCAAGCTTTCCGGTGTGCAAGCCACAAGTTACATTAGCTCTTTTGACTTAGGTTTGGAAATCACATTCATCACTTTTGCTGCATTCTACTATTTATCAGGTAATCATAAACCAGCAGAGATTCAAGAGGAGGGCCACACTATAGTAGAATGTGTGGGATGGAGGCTACTGTTGCAGCCTTCTTGCAAAATACAATCTTCTACAACTTGTTACCAGCATAGACTGTTGGAGTTATGAAATCTCCTTCTGATTTAAAGAGCCATTCCTGAGGTTTAAATAAAGTGCTGGGCTTGAAATAGATTAGAATTCTTCTATAGAGACCTTCAAATCTTAAAGGTAATCAAATAGCCATTATTAAGGGAAAATGTAATTAAAATATGAACTGTCACTTAAGCCTTAAAAAAGTTGTCCACATACTAAGGAAACAATCACAAATCCAGTCTGGTAGTCACAGAGTTGAATCACACAACACAGAATATTTACTTCTAGTTTTTTGTTGTTTAGTTTATTACAGTTATTAGAAGTATGTTCCTAATTTCTAAAACGTACATGTTCAAAACTGACTAGCAAAAAGTCTTTCCTTTCCAAATGTACTTAAATTTTTCTTCATTTAAGCTAAGCCCTTTGAACATCAATTAATAATTTATACAACGTGGATGTGAAGATGTGTGATAAGTTTTGGCTTAAGGATAATGGATGATTTGTAATGAGCATAAAATTATTTTATAAGATATAATTTAATGTGATTAATTTATATTTGCTTTTTAGATGGTTCTGTGGTATGGTGAAGCTATACCCAAAGTATAAAATATCACGAAGATTAGTTCAACATTTGACTTTAGTCAAACACATGTAATTGGTCCTGAGGGCTCCTACTAAATATGGAGTTTTGGAAATAAGTGAATGTTGATTTGTGTGTGTGTGTTTTTTTTCTTTAAATTTGAATAGGAATTGTCAATGCAGGTAGTTTAAATGTTCAGCTTATATTGTTCCTTTTGCACCTCTTCTTTAGAGTTTCAGTTGCCCAGATGATTTGCACTTTGATATTAATTTATTAATACAAACTATTATTTTCATTTATAATTGATTTAATTATTTGTTAATGAACAATATTTAATTTTGATTTGTATTTAGTATCAGTAAGTATCAGTATGTAAATCCACTAGGTTCCCTTGGATTATGGCACCTTTTGATATGCCTCACTAATAGATCATTTGATGACCAGTTAATTGAACTGGGCAGTTGGAGTGGAGAAAATACAAAAGAAGAAGAACAATAATGTACAAAAGCAAAAGCGGAAACAGATAAACCTGCATTATTTGCAAAAATTATCAGGATTCTGTACTGCTTCCTAATTTTGGCTGTCATTTTATCCTGTTTATGCAGCAACCAGAATACAATGAAAAATTTCCCACTTCCTCCAGAATGGTGGTCAGATTCATGTGTTTGAAAAGCACACAGATACCAGCTGGACTTTATTGCACACACTGAAGACATTCAGCTCTGCTCCTAACATTTGCTGTCTAAATAACAAAGGCTCTTAGAATGAATCATGAAACTAAAAATAGCTTCTAATACCTTTCAAAAGGATTTTCACTTTCAAAAGGATTTTCACTTACAAAAGGATTTTCACTTAGAAGAAAAGCGCTTTAGCCTGTGGAACCTTCTGCTTCATTCTCTTATGTAAACAAGAAAGAACAACAGGTAGCATAAGTTACTAATGTTCTCAATTTAGTCTTATGGAGAGATGGACTACTACTCAGTGACTTGAAGACAGAGCTACATCAAATAACCTGGAAAAAAACTAAACTGGAATCTTTTAGGTCTCAATTTATTTAAATTAAGTAATAAATCTGACTTATAAAAGATTATTCTATTAAAGTAAATGTTAATAGTATGAGCTTTGGATCATACATACATAGACCATATAAGTCCTCACCTATAAAACAAATGTGAAAATATCTAATAAGATTTTGGGATGATTAAATAGCAAAATATAAATCAATGACTTAACACATAGTGAGTCTTCAGTGTTGTTATTACAAGAATGCTATAGAATACCAACAAACTGGGTATAGAGGGAACACATGTCAACATAATAAAAGCCATATATGACAAGCTCACAGCTAACATCATACTCAATGGTGAAAACCTAAAAGCTTTTCCTCTAGATCAGGAACAATACAAGAATGCCCACTCTCACTACCTTTATTCAACATAGTACTGGAAAACCTATCCTGAGCAAATCTGCGTGAAAAATACATAAAAGGCATCCAAACTGGAAAGGAGGAAGTAAAAGTGTCTCTATTTGCACATAACATATACAGAAAATCCCAAGGCTCCATCAAAAAACTTTTAGAACTAATACACAAATTTAGTAACATTTCAGGGTAAAACATCAATATATAAAAATCTGTTGTTTTTCTATACACAAATAAGGACTCATCAAAAAGAGAAATTAAGAAAACAATCTCATTTACAATTGCATCTAAAAGGAGAAAATATCTAGGATAAATTTAACAGCTACTATGCAGCTACTATGGAAAAGAGTACAGAGGTTCTTCAAAAAATTAAAAATAGAACTACCACATGGTCCTACAATCCCACTTCTGGGTATATATTCAAAGGAAATGAAATCACTATATTTCTTTTTCCAAATCACTATCTTGAAGAGATATCTGCATTCCCATGTTTGCTGCAGTATTATTCACAGTAGCTAATATATACAAACAACCTAAGTGTCCATCAATAAGTAAATGGGTAAAGAAGATGTGAGATATATGTATGTATATATATATATATATATATATATATATATATATATATATATAAATACACACACACACACAGACACATTAAAATATTATTCAGCCATGAGAAAGAAGGAAATCCTGCCATTTATAACAACATGGATGGACCTTGAGGGCATTATCCTAATGAAGTAAGCCAGACAGAGAAAGACAATACAAATATTGTATACCACTTATGTATGGAATCTAAAAAAAAAAAAAAAAAAAAAAAAAAAATCAAACTCATATTAACAGAGATAGAAAAGTGGTAGCCAGTTGCTGGGGGCAAGGTTGGAGGAATAGGGAAATGTTGGTAAAAGTATACAAAAATACAGGGATGCCTGGGTGGTTCAGTTGGTTAAGCATCTAGCTCTTGATTTCAGTTCAGGTCATGATCTCACAGTTCTTGAGTTTGAGCCCTGTGTCAGGGACCTATCTCATGGTTCATGAGTTTGAGCCCTGAGTCGGGCTTTGCACTGACAGTGCTGAGCCTGTTTGAGATTTTCTCTCTCTCTCCCTGCCCCTCCCTCACACTTGCTCTCTCACTCTCTCTCTCTCAAAAATAAATTTAAAAACTTAAAAAATAATAATACAATAGAATAGAGCAGAAGAGCGTGAACTGGAAAATAGAAAGTTAGGAAGCCCAAATTTTACTACTGGATCTGCTACTAATTAACTATATAACTGGAGTCAAGAGTCTTAATTTCTCTATGAGTAAAATCAGGGAGTTGGCTAGATGTTCCCTATATTTTTGAGCTCTAACATTATATGATTATGAATAATTGCTTCTCGGCCTTTTGGCTAAGATCAAGTGTAGTATATGATTATGAATAAACAAGACAATTACCAGCTCCCCTTTCACATTATGCAGTATAGACCTAAATCTAAGGTCTTATGACTTTTAAGTTGGATAAAATACTCCTGGGATAACTATTCCATCTGCTTGATTAGTCAATAACTTGGAACTGAAGACTAGGTATGTATGTGGCCATAAGAGTGTATGCTCTGGAGCCAGTATTAGCTTTATGACCTTGGTCTAGTCAGTCTCCTTGCCTATATAATGGAAACAGTAAGGGTATCTAACATCATAAAGTTGTGCAATGGAATGGATTCACACATAGAAAACACTTAGAACTGGGTTTGGCAAGGATAAGAGCTCAATAAACACTGGCACTATTATCACCTTAATTTTTTATTCCTTTTATTTCTTTTCTGGTCATTTATTGTTTATTAATGAGATTACATAAATCTTTAAAAAATAGTAACATACTTTAAAATGCTACATTAATATGTAATCCTTACAATCTCTTTAAAAAGTAGATGGAAAAACAAAGGAGAAAACCCTAGTTTGATTATTTCTTTAGCTAGAGCTAACCTAACTGCTTGAAATCTCTTCCCATTACAACTGAGTTTTCTGAAGAAATCTGGTCAAATTTAAAGCATAAAGTGAGATTCACCACCCAAAGGCCTTCCTGTTAGAAATCTCTAAACACCAGTTGAGCTTTGCTCCACTCTCATCAAAATCTCGAATAGACTCTATTAACATATTGACTTGATTTTTTATCACTTTTTATCTCTAATCAAAAGGCCTCTTCAAAATTAAAGGGGTTTCCAGCATTATCTGAACAGATGAAAGCTTTAGTGGCCCTAGTTTTTGAGGGTTTGCTAAGCATCAGGCTATTCTCAACTTCCCAAATGTTGTATGTAATACTCAAAATTAGCCTGTGAGGTGAGTATCATTAAAATTTTACATGTGAGAAAGACCCTAGCAAATAGGAAATGGTAAAGCCAGGATTTTTGACCCAAATTTCAAGTTACTTACTCTTTCCACAATAATAAATAGTAAGAGTAGAGTGAGAGGAAGGAAGGAAGGTAAAAGGGAAGGAAAGAAACAAGGACTTCCAGGAGCTCTGAAATCACGGCTCCTCTACATTCCTTGAATTCCTGTAAGCCTGACACAGCAATCATTACCCCCTCAACAGTCTCCCTATCTGCCCTTAGTCCAGTTAGAAAAGTCAAGCTGCATCCTATAGCGGAGTGTAGAAGATGTGGCTTTGGGCAGCGTGGTAGACTCTGTCTTTTAAGTGGGACATAGGGCACATTTTCATAGAATATCTTGGATTTCTGGAAGGTTCTCTGATGTCCTCAAAAATCTATATCAAATAATCTCCTAAATTGCTTTATATAGAGAGACTGGTTTATATATGGAGAAAAACAAAACACACAAACAGGCAAACCTTTCTGTGAAACACTCTAGTATCTTGCTACCTAGCTTATCTAAGTTAAACATCAAATATCAGTTAAAAGCAAGAGTATTAAGTAGTAAAGAATTATGTGTAAAAGGTCAAAACCTGAAACACTAGCCCTGAAGTTAAAACTCTCCTTGCTAGATTGGCAAGAATGATTGGCATCTGGTGATAATAACTGAATTCACCCCATCTCTATCCTTGTTACACTGCTGTGGGGTTTAGATTTTTGTCATTTCGGGTACCTAAAGCTACTACTACTCCCTTTGACCAAGGGAGGGGTCACATTGTCTCCATTCTTTTGGAATCTAAGCCAGTCAGTTTCAGAGCCCATGGGAGGGAGTGGGAAGGGGATGCCAGAAAGCTTAGAAATGCTGTGGAAGCTATTCTACAATTCATTTATGGTCATTTATTTAGTATGAGTGCATAAGTGAAGGCCTCTTTGACACATTCAACACAGCTTCTGGAGGACAGGCATATACACAAAAGTCAAAACGAAAACTCATTCTGGCAGTTTTATTCATGTATTACTTCTCAGTAGCCTAGTCTGACATGACATCCCACACTTGAAGGCTTTTGTAGCTCAGAAAACCCTGGATTATTGGTCAACTGGATCTGGCCTTTTTCTCCTTATGTGACAAATGGATTTCTCTGAAGGACTTGGCCTCTGACTAGAGTGGGTAACTCACAAGTCCTGGCTGAACCTGATAGCTCTTCAACCTGGCTGCAACCTGGTCTTGGATTATCCTGTTACTGCTGTGGAAAACAAACAAACAAACAAACAAACCAACAAAAAACAAAACAAAACACCTGGGTGAGTCCCAGTGGATTATGCACAGAAATAAGGTAAACCAAGCCAGGGCACCAAAGCCTTAAAGGCTATTCATTTCTAATTTTTCAAGAAATGGGCCTCTTTTATGGATGGAACTTTTCCTTTAAGGCCTCTAGATTCAACACTGACCAGTGTAGGATGTCTTTTTACTAAGTGTCTTTCCCCACAAGCAAGGCTGCCTATACCCTCATCCTTAGTTCAAAATTCCCCTCCTCAGAGTAGTCTCTGTTTGAGGTAAGGACATACTTGAAAGATTACCTCTGGCTGATCACCTCTTAAAATCTATGCGTGACCTATTTGTTAGAGGCAATGGAGAGAGTAGAAGCTACCACCCTGTCCAGCTGGCTTTGTATACTGGCCCTTCCACTTCTCAGCAGAAGGCCTTGGGCAAATTGTTTACATTTTTTTGTGCCTGTTTCCTCATCTTCAAAATCCAAAATGATAGGAGTGCTCACCTCATAAGGTTATAGTGAGAGGGAAATGAATTGATTTGGGTAAAGTGTATAGAACAGAACAAGTGCCAAAACTGATCAACGTTAGCTATTATTTTCATTCAGAAGTCTGAGAAATGAGTATACATTCTAAAGTGGTAGTTGACTAGAATCAATCTGATCTTGAAGGAATGAGATGGGAAAGAGGTAAAATACAGCAGTAAAAGGGAAGTCTTGGTTTGGGGTACTATGGGGAATGGCCTGGAGATGTGAGCCATAAGGAAGGATGTGATGGTGTCTTGAGGAGTAGGTTCTGACTTAGAAGCTAAGGCAGGAATCGCAGGGCTGTACTACAAATCTTTGGTATCCAAGGGGCAACAATAGGGGTAATTTTAAAAAGGCGAAGGCAATATAGGTAAACAAAGTAAAATAGCTAACATATTTACCTGAACTATAGTTTCTCTTAGGGTTAACTGTGGCAGAATAGGATTAAACTAACTATAATTTCCACTGAAGCAGAAACAGTTGCTTAGTTCTCAGTAAAGGTGTGCTGAGTGGATTAGGTAAGTGATGAATAAACAGCTCCAAGTCCATGTTGAATTTATTTGCTCCATAATCCTGGCCTGATTAAATCCAATGATGGCTTTTATTTTTTTATTTTTTTTTAAAGTGTTTATTTTTGAGACAGAGAGAGACAGAGCATGAATGGGGGAGGGTCAGAGAGAGAGGGAGGCACAGAATCCGAAGCAGGCTCCAGGCTCTGAGCTGTCAGCACAGAGTCCGACGCAGGGCTTGAACCCACGGACTGTGAGATCATGACCTCAGCCGAAGTTGGACACTTAACCGACTGAGCCACCCAGGTGCCCCCAATGATGGCTTTTAGATAGAGCTTTGGGGATGTGGCCAATCCTATGTGTTCCTTTCCCCCTTTGTGATTCAATATCTACCAAGGAAAAAAAGGGGGAGAGTTTTATGGAACAAATCACAACTGTTTCTTTATAGTCCCACGAATGATGCTCCATACTTTTCTTGGGATAACTAAAGGGATTCCTTAGTGTATAAATAGATATTTATGCAAGTTTTCTTTAGCAAGTTCTCTTTAATTTTTTTTTTTTTCTGAAACAGATGGTAGTTAATTGGGAAAACAAAATCATTAACATTTTTGTTGATTGCAAGAAATAACCCCAAACAAGCCTTTCTAGATTTATAGGGGTATATATTTAGATGATCTAAATTATCTTTTAATACTGCACTGCACATAATTTGGCATCCACCAAAATCAAGGTGCCTGAAGGAACGCTTTAATAATAGTCAATTGTGACAACAGAACAGACATGACAGGCTAGAAATGTGAGCATCCTTTGAACATGAAAAATAGTAACAACAATACTCCCCTCTCCATAAAAAACCAACACTGTGTGTGGCAAATAAATATGAATTTTAAAAGTGACACCACAAAATGGTGTATTTAAATTAAATATAAGTAAAGTTAGAATTGGTGGAAGAGTATTACTCTCTTTAAAAAAAAAAAAAAAAAATTACCAATTGGCCTTTGTTGAATCCTACTGCCTAAACATTATATCAGGGATCAGTATACTTTTTCTGTAAAAAACCTGATAGTGAATATTTGAGGCTTTGCGGGCTAAGAGGCCAAATTGAGTACAAGAAGTAGGTACTTACATATCATATAGAAAAAATATTTCCACAATTTTTATTGATGACATTTAAACTATAATAATAACTGAGTACAATTTTTTTGTAATACAAGCCTATCCATGAATGGATTTTTATTTCACTATAACATTTTACTTAATTGAGGTTCAACTTTATTGTTCCTTATCATCCAATTGATTGCAAATGCTTTTCTGTAAAAATTACTCATAGGTACTAGAACTATACAAAAACAGGCTGTTGGCTGGATTTTTCCTTCTGGCTATAGATTGCTGATCTCTGGGTTAGATTTTTTGAAGAAGACCAAGCAAAGCATTGTCCATAAAAGAGCAAATAGTAGTTAACCAATAACAACACTAGGTTACTGCTTTGCATGAGTTGTTACTGGGGTCCTGGTACTGGTATAGCATACTGGTGTTCAAACCAAATAATAGGAAGTCCTTAGCATAAACTTGGAAAATTTTCGTAGAGATTGAGAATAATGTGAAAATGACGGTATCTTGATACAAAAGGAACCCAGCACAGAGCAGTGTGAGTTAAAAACAGTCAACACACAAGGGGGGAAGAAAAGGGCTTTCTGAATGGGTAAGATAGAGGGGATTCCCTTTGTGTCCGTGGTATGGAGTATAGTCTGTTCCTTAGTGAGGAGAAACTAGAAATTTAAATCAGATCCTACCCAGAATTGCATATATTTGTGTTCAAATTAATTGTTAGTAAAGTGAAAATACTTTTCATTCTAGAATGTAGAGTGGTTTCAATTATCACCTACAAATCTCTTCATTGTCTTTATGAAGTCCTAAGAAACATCCTAAATATATATGTGGTATCTTGGCCAATTATATGTTACTGCCCGCTGGAGCCAAGATTCTCAGTTTCAAATTGAGGAAAAAAAGATGAGCAGCTATGACCTTTCTCCCTCATCTTCCTCTCTAACCAAATGCTCTATTAACATGACTTGTCTGTTATATAAAATTGTCTTAATTTGTCCATAGCCAGGTTTTACTTCACATATAGGAATCCATTAAATAAAATTCTTTGGCCTGGGGCAGTAATTTATTCATTCAAAACCGTTTAATAGTTTATGCAACCATTTAACTCATTGTTTTGTTTTGTTTTTTAGCATTTTTAGTGTCCCTAAGTAAAAGCATTCTTTTCAAGGAAAGGACTCAGGTAAAGTACTCAAGAATCTACAATCTCAAGTTGATGGGTTTGAATCTCAAATGCTATCCTATGAGACCTGGGACAAGTTACCGTTTGTTTGTTTTCTTATTACCAGTTCACTCAGCTGTAACATGGGAATTAACAGTTCCTACCTCTTGGATTTTTGTGAGCATTGAGTTAATACACATAAATTTAGTATTCTGCCTGGTAGATATTATATGCTCAGTAAATACCAGCTATTTGTATAATTAGTTATTATTTTCAATTCACCTATGATATTTATTATAATGGCAATATTTTTGACATCAAATGAAGAGACTAAATTCATAAATTCATTGACAGATATTTTCTGTATGAGGCATTACTGAAGGCACTGGATAGCATAAACAAAGTAGATAAATACCTATAGTTTTGTAGGATTTTCATCTTCATGGGAGGAGGGGAGAACAGAGAAAAAAACCCAAAATGCAATCAGATAAAATGTATCACATTCCAGATGATTATCAATACTATGGAGAAAATTAACATGAGGGAGGGACTCATGAGGGACTACTGAGGGAGGTGAAATGGCAATTCAACGTAGCCTGGGTGATCAGGGAAGTCTTCCTGGGTATGGTGCCTTTTCTCCTAAGGCACTGAGAGACCTTGGCTATGTTGTCAGACTGAGCAAATAAAAATACACGACATCCACTCAAATTCCACCAAGCTTGCTATATTTTATCAGGCAACTATGCCTGGAGATGAGGGACAAGTTTTATTTTGGGATAAAAGGCAAATGAGTTTTAATGATAAATTCTGATGGGAAGGGGCTATCACAGGGGTGAAAGAGAGAAGGTCCCAGAGCTCTGAGGATTCATTTTTCACTGTTGTAGAGGTCCAGAATGGGCTATCTTATTCTGATTACTTGAGGTTTTGAAATTTCTCTAGATTCCTTCCTGTAAGTGGGTAGGAAGTGGAACATGAAGAGCTCTATGGCTTCCTCTTAACTCCTTATATTTGTTACTGAGGGTCACAGTAAGTGGACTGAAAATTACCTTAAATGTCAGCTAATACAATCCTCAGGAAACAGACCCAGAAATATCTAATGAGCTGTTCAATATTATGAAGATAGTGCCGCTATGAATTTGGATTTGCCTCTATGGGTTATTGGTTTAGATGCCTGAAAGGTCAGTGAACTGCAAAAAAAACATTCTCCATATATGATTTTTCTCCCTTTCTTCCCTTCTTCTCTCCTCTCTTTTCCTTTTCTTTTTTTCCCTTTTCCTCTCCTTTCCTCCCCCCACCCCGTTTCTGTGATATTTTTCACCCATGATTCAGTGTAGTACAGTTTCTCCCAAAAAGATGATTTCAGCAGTGGGTAGTGGTAGTTTCTACCATAAAATGTAATTCTTCTTCTAATGAGTCTATGCTGTTCTCTCATACGCAGTTAGGGGAAAGCTGGCTTCATCTCAATCATCTCTGGGACTATGGTGATAGTATTGATTATTACATGAAACTGAAAGACACAGTTCACTTGAACATGAGGATAGGCGCTTTTGTCCATTTTTGAAAATTCAGTTTCTACAACATTGCCTAACACCTGGTGAGTATCAGTAAATAAGAAAATTAACAGTAGATAGGATTTTCAGTATTATGAGATTCTCTTAAAGTCAAAATTTGATTTTTGTTGTATCACTAGAAATAATGCTTATTTGTATGCTTCTTCCCCAAATAAGTGTGTTAGAGGTGTTTTCCTGCAGATGCTGAAAAAAAATGTACGGCATATTGGTTCAGAGAACAGGCCTCACATTTCATACTTCCTAGCCATGTGACTTTTCCTTATCTTTGTGCTTAGTTCCCTTTTCTATAAAATAGGGCAATAATACTAACATCATACTAATGTCTCATTTCTCATCAGATTTTGAAATATGTTGATATATAAAGTATTTAAACCAGTTCCTGTCACATACAAGGCACTAGAATGTTAACCATTAGTATTATAGTAATCTTACATTATCTGTAATATGTCTTACATTATCCCCAATACAATTCTTAGCACATTGTGCTCTATAATGATTCCTGGATGACTAAATGATTACAGAAAAAAACCAAACTATTTACTTTAATATTTAGAGTCCTCTTGAAGATACTGCAAAAGAGTATAAGGTTTAAAAATACCACTGTTTGACTAGTCTAGTCATTAAAACCTTAGAGACAGAGTAGGCTGAGCAATTACAAGGATGAATAAGCCTCTGTCATCAACCTCTCGAGCTGGAGAGCAAACATATTTATATGGGCAGGAGGCAGTGCCTTCCCTTTTTTTTTTTTTTAATTTTTTAACGTTTATTTATTTTTGAGACAGAGAGAGACAGAGCATGAACGGGGGAGGGTCAGAGAGAGGGAGACACAGAATCTGAAACAGGCTCCAGGCTCTGAGCTGTCAGCACAGAGCCCGACGCGGGGCTCGAACTCACAGACCGAGAGATCATGACCTGAGCCAAGTCAGCCGCTCAACTGACTGAGCCACCCAGGCGCCCCGCCCATTCTAATCATGAGCCATGTCCACTTTGGCAAGTTCAGGGCCTTTGATGAGCTTTTGTTGTTAGAAATCCAAAGAAAACACCACTGAGAGTTAAGATGGAAGAGCAGTTTGTCAAGATGTGGGTTTGTACTATTTTCCCTTCCATCTATGCCTATACACAAAGTATATCACAGAGGTAAGTGATTCTATTCTTAATCCACCACAATTTGGCTTTCTCTCTCACATGCTAATAAATCCACATTGGTCAAATTTATATATTTTTTTTTCTTTTTTGTAAATTTTTAAAATTTAAGTTCAAGTTAATAAACATATAGTATAATAATTTCAGGAATAGAATTTAGGGATTCATCACTTACATATAACACCCAGTGCTCCTCCCAGCAAGTGCTCACTTTAGTATCCATTACCTATTTAGCTCATTCCCCCCACCAAACACCCCTCCAGCAACCCTAACTTTGTTCTCTGTATTTGAGAGTCTCTTACGGTTTGTTTCCCTCTTTGATTTTATTTTATTTTTCCTTCCCTTCCCCTATGTTCACCTGTTTCATTTTTTTAAATTCCACATATGAGTGAAATAATATGGTATTTGTCTTTCTCTGACTGACTTACTTCACTTAGCATATACCTTCCAGTTCCTTTCATGTTGTTGCAAATGGCAAGATTTCATTCATTTTGATAGTCAAATAGTATTTGATTGTGTGTGTGTGTGTGTGTACATGCTCACATGTATATACACATGTATGTATATATATACATGCCACATCTTCTTTATCCATTCATCAGTTAATGGACATTTGGGCTCTTTCCATACTTTGGCTACTGTTGTCGATAGTGCTGCTGTAAATATTGGGGAGCAAATGCCTCTTTGAATCAGCACTCCTGTATCCTTTGGATAAATTCCTAGTATTGCTATTGCTAGGTTGTAGGGTAATTCTTTTTAATTTTTTTGAGGAACCTCCACACTGCTTTCCAAGAGACTGCACCAGTTTGCATTTGCACCAGCAGTGCAAAATGTTTCCCTTTTCTCCACATCCTTGCCAACATCTCGTTTCCTGAGTTTTAATTTTAGCCACTCTGGCTGGTGTAAGGTGGTATTTCATTGTGGTTTTGATTTGTATTTCTGATGATGAGTGACGTGGAGCATTTTTTCATGTGTCAGTTGGACATTTGGATATCTTCTTTGGAAAAGTGTCTATTCATGTCTTTTGCCCATTTCTACACTGCATTATTTGTTTTTTGGGGTGTTAAGTTTGATAAGTTCTTTATAGATTTTGGATGCTAACCCTTTATCTGATATGTCATTTGCAAATATCTTCTTCCATTCCATCGGTTGTGTTTTAGTTTTGCTGACTGTTTCCTTTGTGGTAAAGAAGCTTTTTATCTTGATGAGGTCCCAATAGTTCATTTTTGCTTTTGTTTCTCTTGCCTCTGGAGACATGTCAAGAAGTTGCTGCAGCCAAAGTCAAAGAAGTTGCCTGTTTTTTCCTCTAGGATTTTGATGGCTTTCTGTCTTATATTTAGGTCTTTCATCAATTTTACTTTTGTGTATGGTGTGAGAAAGTGGCCCAGATTCATTCTGCATCTCACTGTCCAGCTTCCCCAACACCATTTGCTGAAGAGACTATCTTTTTTCCATTGGATATTCTTTCCTGCTTTGTCAAAGATTAGTTGGCTATACATTTGTGGGTCCATTTCTGGGCTGTCTCTTCTGTTCCATTAATCTGTGTGTCTGTTTTTGTGCCAGTACTATACTGTCTTGATGATTACAGTTTTGTAATACAGCTTGAAGTCCAGAATTGTGATGCCTCCAGCTTTGATTCTCTCTTTCAGGATTGCTTTGGCTATTCAGGGTCTTTTCTGGTTCCATACAAATTTTAGGACTGTTTGTTCCAGCTCTGTGAAGAATGCTGGTGTTATTTTGATAGGGATTGCATTGAATATGTAGATTGTTTTGGGTAGTATTGACATTTTAAACAATATTTGTTCTTCCAATTCATGAGCATGGAATGTTTTTCCATTTTTTGGTGTCTTCTTCAATTTTTCATAAGCTTTCTATAGTTTTCAGTGTATAGATTTTTCACCTCTTTGGTTAGGTTTATTCCTAGGTATTACATGGTTTTTAGTGTTATTGTAAATGGGATTGATTCCTTGATTTCTCTTTCTGTTGCTTCATTATTGGTGTATAGAAATGCAACTGATTTCTGTACATTGATTTTATATCCTGTGACTTTGCTGAATTCCTGGATCAGTTCTAGCAGTTTTTTGTGGAATCTTTTGGGTTTTCCATATGGAGTATCATGTCATCTGCGAACAGTGAAAGTTTGACTTCCTCCTTGCCAATTTGGATGCCTTTTATTTCTTTGTGTTGTGTGATTGCTGAGGCTAGGACTTCCAACACTATGTTGAATAACAGTGGTTAAGAGTGGACATCCTTGTCATGTTCCTGACCTTAGGGTGAAAGCTCTCAGTTTTTCCCCATTGAGGATGATATTAGCAGTGGGTCTTTTGTATATGGTTTTTATGATCTTGAGGTATGATCTTTCTACCTCTACTTTCTTGAGGGTTTTTATCAAGAAAGGATGCTATATTTTGTCAAATGCTTTCTCTGCATCTATTGAGAGGATCATATGGTTCTTGTCCTTTCTTTTATTAATGTGATGTATCACGGATTGATTTGTGGATATTAAGCCAGCCCTGCATCCCAGGAATAAATCCCACTTGATCTTGGTGAATAATTATTTTAATGTATTGTTGGATCCAGTTGGCTAGTATCTTGTTGAGAATTTTTGCATTCATGTTCATCAGAGAAATTGGGCTATAGTTCTTTTTAGTGGAGTCTTTGTCTGGTTTTGGAATAAAGATAATTCCGGCCTCATAGAATGAGTTTGGAAGTTTTCCTTCCATTTCTATTTTCTGGAACAGCTTCAAAATAATAGGTGTTGACTCTTCTTTAAATGTTTGGTAGAATTCCCCTGGAAAGCCATCTGGCCCTGGACTCTTGTGTTTTGGGAGATTTTTAACTACTAATTCAATTTATTTAGTGATTTTGGGTCTGTTCAAAATTTCTAATTCTTCCTGTTTCAGTTTTGGTAGTTTGTATGTTTCTAGGAATTTGTTCATTTCTTCCAGATTGCCCAGTTTGTTGGCAAAATATTGCTCATAATATTCTCTTATTATTGTTTGTATTTCCGCACTTCTGGTCATGATCTCTCCTTTTCATTCGTGATTTTATTTATTTGGGTCCTTTCCTTGTTCTTTTTGATCAATCTGGCTAGGGATTTATCAATTTTGTTCATTCTTTCAATGAACCACCTCCTGGTTTCATTGATCTGTTCTACTATTTTTTTTTTTTTGATGTTGATATTATTGATTTTGGCACTAATATTTATTATTTCCCATCTTCTGCTATTTTTGGGTTTTATTTGCTGTTCTTTTTACAGCTTTTTTAGTTGTAAGGTTAGCTTGTGTATTTGAGACCTTTCTTCCTTCTTTAGGAAGGCCTGGTTTGCTATATACTTCCCTCTTAGGACCATCTTTGCTGCACCCCAGAGGTTTGGGATTGTCATGTTTTTATTTTCATTTGCTTCCATGTACTTTTTAATGTCCTCTTTAATTTTTTGGTTAACCCATTCATTCTTTGGTAGGATGTTCTTTAATCTCCAAGTATTCATGGTCTTTCCAAATTTTTTCTCCAGGTGTCATAGCATTGTGGTCTGAAAATATGCAAGATATGAACTCCATCTTTTTGTATTAGTTGAAGGCTGATTTGTGTACCAGTATGTGATCTATTTTGGAGAATGTTCCATGTGCACTTGAGAATAATGTGTATTCTGAGGCTTTAGGGATGAAATGTTCTGCATATATCTGTTAAGTCCATCTGGTCCAGTATGTCATTCAAAACCATTGTTTTCTTGTTGATTTTCTGCTTAGATCTGTCCATTGTTGTATATGGGGTGTTGAAGTCCCCTACTATTATGGTATTATTATCAATGAGTTGTTTGTGATTAATTGATTTATATATTTGGGTACTTTCATGTTGGAGGCACAAATAATTTACAATTGTTAGATCTTCTTGGTGGATAGACACCTTAATTATGATATAATGCCCTTCTTCATCTCTTGTTACAGTTTTTATTTTAAAATATAGCTTGTCTGATAAAAGTATGGCTATTCCAGCTTTCTTTTAATTACCATTAGTATGATAGATGGTTCTCCACCCCTTTACTTTCAATCTGCAGGTGTAATTAGGTCTAAAATGGGTCTCTTGTAAGCAGCATATAGATGGATCTTGTCTTGTTATCCATTCAGATACCCTATGTCTTTTGACTGGAGTGTTTAGTCCATTGACATTTAGAGTGAGTACTGAAAGATATGAATTTAGTGCCATTGTGATGCCTGCAGAGTTGGTGTTTCTGGTGATGTTCCCTGGTCCTTCCAAGTCTATGTTGCTTTTTGTCTTTTTTGTTTGTTTGTTTCATCTTTTCTCCAAAGAGTCCACTTAAAAATGACTTGCAGGATTTGTTTAGTGGTCACGAACTCCTTCAGTTTTTGTTTGTCTGGGAAATTCTCTCTCTTCTTCTATTTTCAATGAGAGCCTTGCCGAACAAAGAATTCTTGGCTGTATATTTTTCCAATTCAGCATGCTGAATATATCCTGCCTCTCCTTTCTGGCTTGCCAAGTTTCTGTGGATAGGTCTACTGTGAACCTGATCTATCTTTCCTTATGGGTTAAGGACTTTTTTCCCCTTGCTGCTTTCATAATTCTTTCCTTGTCTGTGTATTTTGTGAATTTGATTATGATATTCCTTGGTGATGGTCAGTTTTTGTTGAATCTAATGGGAGTTTTCTGTGCTTCTTCAATTTTGATGTCTCTGTCCTTCCTCAGATTAGGAAAGTTTTCCACTATCATTTGCTCACATAAGCCTTCTGCCCCTTTTTGTCTCTCTTTATCTTCTGGGAGTCCTATGATTCAGATGTTATTCCTTTTTAACAAGTTACTGAGTTCTCTTTAAGTCTGGTATCGTGCTCTTTTGCCTTTGTTTCCCTCTTTTTTTTCTGCTCCATTATTCTCCATAATTTTGTCTTCTGTATCACTGATTCACTGCTCTGCTTTGTCCATGTTTGCCATCATGGCATTCATTCAAGATTGCATCTCAGTTATAACATTTTTAATTTAATAATGACTAGATTTTACTTCCTTTATTTCTGCAGTAAGGGCTTCTATGTTTTTTGACCCCAGCTAGTATTCTTATTATTGTGGTTCTAAATTCTAGTTCAGGCATCTTATATCCGTGTTAAGCCCCTGGTTGTCATTTCTTCCTGTTCTCTCTTTTGGGGTAAAATCCTTTGTTTTGTCATTTTGGAGGAAGAAAAAAATTAATAAAATAAAAAATTAAAATTAAAAAATTAAAACAAAACAAAAAATCAAATAAAGGAAAATAGATTCTAGGTGTGTTTTGTCCGCTTGTTGAAAGAAGCTTGATAGAATATTTAAAAAAGGGGGGGAGAAAAAGAAGAAAAAAAAGGTAAGAAAAAGTTTAAAAATTAAAAAATATATATAAAATACAATAAAATGAAGTAAATTAAATAGAATACAAATTAAAAAATACAAAATAAAGTAAAAAAATAAAAAAAATTAGAAGAAAAAAAAATGTTTCTTTCTATATCCAAGAAAAAAAAAGGAAAAAAATTTAAAGAAACACAGAACCAAAAAAATGAATAATGAACCAGCAAACAGAATGAAACCCAAATGAAGTTACAACATTTCCCTAGAACACAAACTATGAAGTACTCCACAGTCCATACAATAAGCAGACGGAGGGACTTTGCTTGTCTTCTAGGGGATGTGCTTGGAGGGTACAGTTGGGCAGGGCTTGGTGTAACGGCTCTGTTCTCCACTAGGCGATGCTGTTTAGCTTACTGGGGTGGATGTGCATGCATGTGAGAGGTGGAAATGGCTTCACCCAGTTCTCTAGTCTCTGGCACAGGAACTTTGTGTTCTCACCAGCCCGCAATCAAGCACTCCTCCCTTTGTCTCAGGCCTCCACCCACTCCCCACCTCTATCCTGTGTCCAAGGCATCCACCTGCTAGGCGGCACCTCACTCCAGAGTTTTATCTCAGATGGGGTTGTATATCAAAACCCCACACTTCAAAGACCCCTTAGGCTTGGACACACACCGACTCCCTGGGGGAGGGGGGGGGCTCATGGAGCAATGGCCAGATGCCAGCTTAACCCAGAAAACATTCATGAGATCATGCAGCGGCAGAGGTTCAGATTATGGAAAATCACAACACACATCTGGTGCCAAGTTTCACCATACTCTGGTATCTTTGTCCCAACACCAGCGAATGTGGATGCTCTCGGAGGTCTGCTGGTATCTTTGCCTGTGAGGAAGCCATATGGCCTCTACCATGTGTTCTCCAAGCAGGCTAACCACTTCTCCCCACATGGCACATGGATCCGTCAGATCTCGCTGCGTGTTACTAGGGATTCACCCCGCTTCCTCACCAGAGCACTGCCAGGCACTGAGCTCCAGAACTTCAGACTCTGTGACCCACTGCTTATAGAATACTGGTGGTATTAAAACCCTCTCCTTTCTTCCCATAAGTGGTTTTGGGGAACAGATTTATTGTTCTATCCCCTGTGTTTTCCTTTCTCTCTCTTTCTCTCCAACTACTTTTGGGAGAGTGTTTTTCCTACACTCTCCCAGTGCACTGCACTCTCCCCCTTTCTCTGTCCTCTCTCTGCAAAAACAGCTTCCTACCCTCCACAGTTTTTCTCTCCCCAAGTGCATCTCTCCACATCATGTACATGCTGAGTTCTGTAGCTCAAGTTATGCAGATTATTGTGTTAATCCTCAGATCAATTTCCTAGGTGTGCAAAATGGTTTCGTGCTGGTCTAGCTCCATTTCAGGGAAGAGACAAGCTAAGGGTCTCAATGCTGCCATGGAGCCATCTTAACTCCTCTTGAGTATTTTTTCTTACTAGTTAAATCCAATGATCCTTCCCAGTACTCTTCATGATTCTCTGAATTGTTTCTGGCATGCTGTCCTTTCTGAAATTTACTATGTCCTTGGAATCTGAACACTCCCCCATCCCTACCTCCATTGTTTCCTTCTCTAACTGCTCCTCTTTGCTCACTCACTTCCTTGTAGTGGCTTTTCTTTCTTTGCTTCCCTGTTAAATGTTTATGGTTCCCAGGGTCCTACATTTAGATCTCTTTTCATCTGGTAATTTCGTTTTCCCCTGTGTCTTACAGTATCATATATTAACTAGTGTAGTAAGCTGATTAATGGCCTCTGAAGACATCAGGTCCCAATTTCTGGAACCTGCAGATATTACCTTATTTGGAAAAAGAATCTTGGTGGATGTAAATAAGACAACAGTTTTGAGATGAGGAGATTATCCTAGATTATGTTGGATTATCCAGGTGGGCCCTAAATGCCATCATTGGTGTCTTTGTTGGAGAGAGGGAGGTGGAGATTTCATACAGATAGCAGAGAAAAAGATAATGTGAGATACAAATTTGAATGATGAGGTCACAATACAAGAAATGCAGCCATTAGAAGCTGGAGGAGGCAAGAAATAGATTTTCCTCTAGAGTCTTCGGAAGGAGCATGGCCCGCTGACGTCATGACTTTGGCTGATTGGTACCGATTTGGGGCTTGTGGCCTCCAGAATTGTGGGAGAATAAATTTCTGTTGTTTTAAAACCCAAGTTAAATAGCAGCCACTAATTAGGGAACTAATTAGCCACTAATTAGGAAATTAATACAACTAAAAAATCTAGAATTTATCTTTAATTACTATCTCTTTTTTAAGTGCCAGATACACGAAACCAAATACCCAGTGGACACTCCACCAGATAACCCATTTAACATTAGAACGAGCTATTACTGAGTACTTGCAATGTGCCAGGCACTACTCTGAAGCCCTTTAGAAATATTGTCTCATTTAATATTCATTTTAATACTCACCACAATCCTATGAAATACTTAATATCCTCACTTCAGAATGAGGGAACTGAGACACAGAATTTAAGTAGCTTGCCCAAAGTTATAAAGATATTGAGTGCTAGAGCTGAGATTTAGGCCCTAGTGTGGTCTGGTTTCAGGGCCAATCACTAATGACTGTGCTTTGCTACCTCAAATTACCTGAAAACTCATGCTATTCAGAGCCTAGCCATATCCAACCCAAGCAGCAGTGCGCAGGCCTCCTGAGGATAAATCACTTTAGCTGAATTCAAGAAACCTTTACAGGGCCCCTGCTACCTGCTAGGCACTCAATGTCAGTTCTTTGCAGATATCACCAGGGGCATTTTGCTGTTCTTGTTCAATTACCAAACTCTCTGAGGCTAGAACACTTAGAAATCTCCTGCAATTTCAGAATTAAAGCATACATCAGAAGGAAAATCTGAGCTGGATATGAATTACTATTGCCTCCTAAAAGCCTCATGTTTATTGACAAATGCTATTCATAGAATACTACTGCTGTCATATCACCATGGTCACTTTCAGTGTGTTGCCACTGAACCCTGGGGCAAACTGGAAAAGCTGAAACTGAAAGTATCCCTTTCAGCATTTATAGAGTTTGATCTTTCACACTGTGTTTGGCACATTTGGAGTCCCTGGATGCCTGTCTAACATTCCCTCTTGGTTCTTCCCTTATTGTTAACACCTGAAATAATAGCTGCACTATCTTAGTCATCTACTAGGAGCCAAGCAGTATAACTATGCTATGCATTTAAACCTTTCTATAATTCTGCAAGGAAAGTATTATTGCCATTTTATAGATGAGAAAACTGAGGCTTACAATGGCAAACTAATTTGTCCAAGCTCTCATAACTTGGTAGTGGCAGAGTTAGGATTTAAATAATCATTAATAATGATAAATATGTAATAATTTAATAATAATGTAATTAAAATTGTTGAACCAGACAAAAAAATTTCTTAACACAATTTAAGTTTTAAGTTGTTTTTTCAGTTGCCTTGGCTGTAGGAGCGGGCAGGAGAAAACCAGGTTCTTGATGGTTCAGGAAAAAAACAACAAAAATTCCTTCTCTTTTCCTCCTCTCCTCTTGCAATTTCTGTCCCTGAGGCTGCTTCGTGCTTAGGCACAATGGACTTTAGTGATAATATTAATTTTGTTTTTATTACACCTGTATAAATCTTTATAAGTTACCAAATACTTCAGTATGAAAGAGCTCTTTCTGTAAAGTGAGAGGGTAGGACCTCTCCTTCATCCTCAGAATTCTGTGTTGGGTTACCCCTCTGCGCAGAAATGAATTTTCTGTGAAGCTCAAAAATCTTTAAATTTTCAGGGTGGACATATTGGGTATCTGGCTAATGGGAAATTGAATTGAAGATCATTTTAGTTTGAGTTTAGTGAAATGCAGTTATGTGGTTTGCATTAACTTCCAGGTGTAGCTAATTTATTGATGCCTGTCCTCATGCAGGAATACTTTCAGAAATACTCCCACTGCCTACTCACTTGAGGTCATGGAATGAAGACACAGGGTTAGAGGTTCTAATGCTATATGAGCCTACCCCTACAATGCCAGAAATATGTGGGTGATGGAGGAAAACAAACGTTTGAGATGTTCAGCTGCTCATTTGTGGGAAGTTCTTCAAACCATCCTACATATAAAATTGTAAGCAAGGTTTTGGTTTTCTTTGATGCAATGTTAACTCACAAGTTCTCTCCTATCAGGAAATACAAGAGGGAGCAGAGTATACAACCAAACCAAACAAACAAACAAACAAACAAACAGGGGGAGGGGGGGAACACGGTATGGTGTGTAAGGAAGGTAATTAACAAACATTATTTTTATGGATTTTGTGATGTTTTGTGGTATTTATCATCTTTTAAAATATACTTGTCTACTTTGTGGTGATTTCTTTTCTTATTCTAATTAAATATTCACCCTTGTATTTATTATTTATTATTTTGCATTCTTTCTATTAAAGAGGGCCCCTATAATTATATAAGCTTCATTCCTCTCAAATTTGGTACCTGTTTCTGTCACTACAGCACTTAAAAATTCACTAATTAGACTTTCAGTGAATGGCTGATGGTGGGAGAAAGGTGGAAGAATCTAGACCTGTGGGCTGCCAGAAACGTGGTTTTGGAACTGAACTGGGGAATGGGCTCTCTGGCTCTGGTATGAGCTTTCAGGTCCCACATGCTGGCCTCCATGCCTGACTCACACAATCATTGTGTGTTTTTTGTTTTTTAGGTTTTTTTTGTTTTTCCCTAGCAAGGTCAGTCTAATGAACAAGCAGCTGTCATCACTGCAGGGCACTGAAGCTTCCCCTAACCTGATACATCTCTTCTTCTCCTCCTATAGGACCTAAAATGTCAGCATTAGAGACACATTCCTCTGAGTTTGGAAAGTTTTCCAATCCTCAAGAATAAAATTATTAAAAGGAAACATTCTTATAAATATTTTCATCATAAATCGGCATTAAATATCCCTTAGTCCTGAGGCTTAGGAGATGTTAATGAACATGAGAATGGTGACCTAAACATTTCTGAACATCTACTATGTATCAGGCCATATGTTGTGCAATGCATCACACATGGTCTCAGTCCATCCTCTAAAAGAGGAGGACACTAATGCTCAGAATGATCATATAGCTCTTGGCTGACCAAGATTTCACAGAGATTAGGACACAAAAAGAGTTAAGTGACAAATTAGGAGGCAAGGGCTTTAACAATTTCAGGCATTTCACAATCCTGCCTTGGGCTAATCCTGCTCTTTACTGTTTTCCCCAACTCTAGTAAAATGCTGATTACTACTTCTCCTAATCACACAGAGCAGAATAGAATACACTCTATACTATGTGGGGTATAAAAAAGTGACCCCTGGGAAATGAAAGTATGTTGGCCAAACATAAGGAACATAATTGAAATTAAAAGCCAAATGACACCTGGATTTCAACAAAAACCAATTACCAAGAGGGAAAAGGTTTTCAAGATGAGAACCAGACAGTTAAACATTAGCTTTCAATGGTTTGAAGTGTTTTTAGGTTTTGCAATGGTGTGGTTTGGAAGTTCTCCAGCAGAAAAACTATTTTCTTTTAAAAGGAGCGCTCTCTGCAATATTTTCTTTGCTGAAATAATGTGATCCTTAATGACGTCTTATATGACCCAAACTTTAAATGGATGTATTATTTTAGTTGACCTCATTTTTACCAGGTTTTTATAGGTCAGCAGTGAACTATCAACAGCTTCCTGATAATTAATCCTACTTACCCAAAGAACTGTTAGCCTGTTAATCTTATCTATGCTAAGAGGAAGCTTTTATATGTACCAGACTTCCTCAGTGAATAATAAAAACCAAACTGAACTTCTACAGAGAAGTTCAACATTGTTGTGAGGTTTGGAAATGAAGAAACAGATTGAAAATCATGATGCTACCCTGTCTTTAGCTTCTTACTTGCTGAAATTCTGTGGTTCATCTGGCATAGGAATGGCTTTACAGTAGAATCAGCAGCACAATTAGTTGAGTGGTTCTAGTCAGGAGTGGTTCTCTGGGTGGCTTTGTCAAAATGTATGGACAACTGATGGAATGGGAGAAGATATTTGCAAATGGCATATCAGATAAAGGGTTAGTATTCAAAATCTATAAAGAATTTATCAAACTCAACACCCAAAAAATAAATAATCCAGTGAAGAAATGAGCAAAAGACACGAACAGACACTTTTCCAAAGAAGACATCCAGATGGCTAACAGACACATGAAAAGATGCTCAACATCACTCATCATCAGGGAAATACAAATCAAAACCACAATGAGATACCACCTCTGACCTGTCAGAATGGCTAAAATGAACAACCCAAGCAACAACAAATGTTGGTGAGAATGTGGAAAAAGGGGAACCATTTTGCACTATTGGTGGGAATGTAAACTGGTGGAGCCACTCTGGAAAACAGTATCAAGGTTCCTCAGAAAATTAAAAATAGAGCTACCCTATGACCCAGCAATTACACTACTAGGTATTTATCCAAAGGATACAAACATGCTGATTTGAAGGGGCACATGAACCCCAATGTTTAAAGAAGAGATGTAGCAACAATAGCCAAATTATGAAAAGAGCCTAAATGTCCATCAACTGATAGAAGCATAAAGGAAATGTGGTATTGGGTTGCCTGGATGGCTCAGTAGGTTAAGCCTCTGACTCTTAGTTTCAGCTCAGGTTATGATCTTACAGTTTGTGGATTTGAGCTCCACATTGGGGTCTGCACTGATGGTGCATAGCGTGCTTTGGATTCTCTCTCCCTCCCTCTCTTTCTCTTGGAAACAACAACAACACAAAAAAACAAAAGAAGATGTGGTGTGGAATACTACTCAGTGATCAAGAAGAATGAAATCTTGCCATTTGCAATAACGTGGATGGAACTATAGTATATTATGCTAAGTGAAATAAGTCAGTCAGAGAAAGATAAATATATGATTTCACTCATATGTAGAATTTAAGAAACAAAACAGATGAACATAGGGGAAGGGAAGGAAAAATACAACAAAAACAGAGAGGGAGGCGAACCGTAAGAGATTCTTAAATACAGAGAACAAACTGAGGGTTGCTGGAGAGGAGGTGGGAGGAGGGATGGGCTAAATGGGTGATGGGCATTAAGGAAGGCACTTCTTGAGATGAGCACTGGGTGCTATATGTAAGTGTTGAATCACTAAATTCTACTCTTGAAACCATTAATACACTATATGTTAACTAGGTTGGATTTAAATAAAATTAAAAAACAAACAAATAAATGTATGGACATGCAGCATATGCAGTTAGTTACCTGGGTGGTCTGGTTTGAGAAACATTGACAAAGGCATCTCAAGTAGCAACTAGAGCTGCTCCCACTGGAAGTTAATTTTCTACAATTAGAGACTCATTCCTTTGACTCTGTAGATCTTTAAGAGTTTACTGTTAAAACACAACTATAGTTTTTGCCTGTCACCTACCTCAAAGCAAGACTGGTATCTGACAAAAGGAGGGGAGAGAAACGCATTTTTACAACTGGATCTCAGGAAGAAGAAAGGTGATGAAACAGTAAACTGGCTATCTTTAAATGGCAGAGGAGGTAGGGAGTAAATGCTGGTCTCATCTAGCAATTTGTAAATGGGTGTTTGTACATATGGGTCTTAACATGCTCGTAGACTGTGGGTGTGCATATAGGAGTGTGTGAAATAAAAAGTATTATTGGATTCAGCCTTTCGTCAGCAGAGTATAAAGGCTTCCAGTTAAGGGTGTGGCTTATAATTAAAGGATTTCTGGGGCGCCTGGGTGGCTCAGTCGGTTAAGCATCTGACTTCGGCTCAGGTCATGATCTCGCGGTCCGTGAGTTCGAGCCCCGAGTCGGGCTCTGTGCTGACAGCTCAGAGCCTGGAGCCTGTTTCAGATTCTGTGTCTCCCTCTCTCTGACCCTCCCCCGTTCATGCTCTCTCTCTGTCTCAAAAATAAAAAAATAAAAAACAAAAAAAACCAAAAAAAAAAACGTAAAAGGATTTCTGCATCTGCTAATTGCCTATGACATGTACCCTTTCCAAGGCAAGTTGCTGAGTTTCAGTGATTTTAATATAAATCTATTTCTCATCAGGTTAAAAATTTATCCTAAATAGCACTTTAAATCCAAGCTGCTCAAGTAGATATGGTTAGAGATATTTGCTAAGATGATCTTCTGTAAGAGATGTATTATATCTGATATTAGACAAAATAAAACATAAACATGACATCTTACCCAAGGCGCTGTATATTTTTATTACTCACTGTGGTAACAATGCAAGTTTTTGAAGAGTTAGTTGTATCATGTTGACTTTATATGTTAAACCGAACAGAGATTGGTTGTGTGTTGTGAAGAAGTTCAACAAAGTTAGAATCGTTGCTTCAGAAGACCAAGGGACATTCTCTCTTAGAGGGAATGAAGAATGAATAGATATACTTTACTATTTCCTCCCCCGTATACGTATTTTTTGTAAATATTCTGAATTTGCTTATAATCACTGCTAGAGATATATCGATGACCCCAAAAAGTAATATCCAGAAAAAATATGAGAGAAAGAACTACTGGTGGCCATCAGGTTACATTCCAATTCTTTTTATATGTAGACTTCCAAAAATAATTTCTGGTTATCTGTCATTTTCCTGTTTTCCTATATTCATGGTACAATCTTTTTATATTTTTACTCTGCATAGGTTGTAAATAATTTTTTAAAGAATAGTCAGAGTACAAATATAGGAATGTAATAGTTAAAATGAAATAAAATATATCACAGAACTCTCTCTTCTATCATTACATCATTTTTAAGATGACCTCTTCTATTTCATGTATCTGGAGACATCTTTATGTTGATGAATCCCCTCTTCTTTTTGCCTCCACTGTTAACACCTTCATTTAGGCCAGTGGCTTCTCTGATCACTATGCAGAGTGGTATGCCACTTTATAGTACAATCTAATATATGCATATCTCTGTGGATATGCATAACAAACTTGATGAAAATGTCATGAAATGATAGGATGGCCTCATATTTTCTATTATACATATATTTCACAGATATTGCTGGCTAAGACTACTAAAATC
The DNA here is from genome assembly GCF_023721935.1 of Panthera uncia. NCBI lineage: Eukaryota > Metazoa > Chordata > Mammalia > Carnivora > Felidae > Panthera > Panthera uncia. Next base: position 43,235,503 of record NW_026057580.1, on the reverse strand, counting down.
ATTGTGTGATCCTAAAAGGTTGTGACCCACAGATTGGAAAACAGTAATCCAAGCCAGTATCATCATTTGTCCAGATACCTGCAGTAGCCTATTAACTGGTTTCTCTTTTTTCCACTTTTTTCTCTTCGATTCCCTATTCCATATAGTGGTAAGAAAGACCTCAAAAGGTAAATTAGATCATGGTACTCCCCTGCTTAAAGCCTTTAGTGGCTTCTTACACTTATATTAAAAGCCAAACTCCTCACAGTGGCTTTTATGATCTAGCCCTTTACTTTTTCCACAGAATGATCTTCTGTATTTTCTCCCTTCTTCAATATGCCTTGGCCCCACAGAACTTGTTTCAGTTCCTCTAGGACACCAAATCCTTGCCTTTCTGGGTACAAGCTGTTCCCTCTGCCAGAAACCCTCTTTTCCCAACTTCTCATGGCTAGCTGGTGCTTGTCCGTTAGATCTTGCCTTATTTTCTCTACAGGGAAGCTTTCTGGACACTCTAGATGAAGTAAGTCATTCCTTACTATCTATTTCAGCCTATTGTTTAAAAATTTACCACAACTGCAGAAATGCAGAAAAAAACATGGCAGCTAGAGAACGTTGACCAAGTACCAAGCAGGTTGGGGTGGTGGGAAAAAGACCCAGAGCAGGAGATTGCACATTTTTAAGGGCTAGGTTGTATTCGTCTTAAAATCAGGAACTTGGACTTTGGAAATGTGACTTCATGTGAAGCATCTTTTCTGTTATTACTGCCTTTTAATTTTTGTTTAGTACTGAATCACATTACATTTTAAAATGCTACATGTCACTGTTTCACTAAGAAGAATGAAAAAAGGAAGGCTGTGACTACATGTAAGTCAACAAATTAAAGAGAGGCTGTCTGGTGACAGAGGTAGAGTGAGAGGCCCTAGAGAAAGGCAGTGCTCAGGTACAAGGGTCAGAGGCTGCTGGTGGGGTCAGCTCCTGCCAGTTGAGGGTTATTCTTGACTCAGAACTTATTTATAGGGTTTTATATGCTGTTTTTAATAAGAACAATATTTCTATCCTTGAAATATCTTCCCTAACTTTGGAGACCCTTCCTGTTATGGAAATCATGAATAACTTGCCAGATGTTTTTGAGTAGTCCTGTTGAAGGGGCACTATAACCCTCTTTGTCCTAGGGATTGAAAGTCCCTATTTCTATCCCAGCAGTTCCAAGTCTACAAGCAGATATTTGTACATGGTATAACCCTTCACCAGCAGCCACTTGGGAGGATGGGAATGCAGGATATACCTGCTTTTGAGTTTTTGAGTTCAGGTGGTACTTGGAATCAACTAAATTTCCCTGGGCCTCCAAGTGGATGCCCTGAAAAAGGATTCCCTGAAGGCTGAGACTATCATTTGAACCCCCAGGGGCCTGGTGCTTAGAAGTACCACCTGGTCCCTGGACTCTCCCTCTGCCACTGATGGTTTCCATTTTTAAGAATTAGGTTCCACTCCAGATCTTGGGAAGAGTTAGCTTACAAGGCACCAGGCATGCACTAAGGTATATTTATATGTATTTTCTCATTTAATATTGCCCAGCCTGCTCTCCCAGCCTGGCCCTGTATCACATTCTTCTGTCTATTCCTTTTCACCTCAGTACTAGGGGACCATTTCCCCAAAGCTATGATATGAATGTACATGTTCTGAGGGTGTTATGATACATGTCTTTCCAGTCCCCCATAATTCCTCAACAAAGATTTGTGATAATATTTTACTCACCCCACTTCTCCTCCTAGGCTCAACCTTGAAGAGAGTTCACCATGGCCCACATGAAGCATGGGATGCTTTTAAAGAGACTAGCTCGGGCGCCTGGGTGGCGCAGTCGGTTAAGCGTCCGACTTCAGCCAGGTCACGATCTCGCGGTCCGTGAGTTCGAGCCCCGCGTCAGGCTCTGGGCTGATGGCTCGGAGCCTGGAGCCTGTTTCTGATTCTGTGTCTCCCTCTCTCTCTGCCCCTCCCCCGTTCATGCTCTGTCTCTCTCTGTCCCAAAAATAAATAAAAAATGTTGAAAAAAAAAAAATTTAAAAAAAAAGAGACTAGCTCTAAGTTCTAATAGAAAGATTCTATGTCAAGAAGTAGAGGAAAAATATCCATCCCTAGGGTTCCTGCATCCAACTCTCAACCACTTCATTTGAGAATAATCTACTCAGCTGTTTCCATGTTAGCCATTGACTTTCCCAACCAATAAATAATAAGGAAGATGTGCATTAACCAAGGCAGCCTTGCCATAAGGTTAAAAGAACCTGGAAAGATGATCTCCAGTGCTTCTGGACCTTTGGAACAAATCCAGTTTCTTCCTGGGCCAAGTTTCTTTGAATTACAATTTATTAAAAACAAAATGAACTGGCTATTTTGGGCTAGAGTTTGAGGTATTACCTAAATCCTGATTGAAATGGCTTGTGAAGTTCTTTAGGAACAGCCTTTTCTTGTTTTCTTTCTTTCTTCATTGTTTTTGTTTTGTTTAAAATAATTATCTTATTCTTGAATAATGTAATAGATAAGAGCTGCAGGAAACCATTGGAAGTTCAACATCATTTATGGAATTGTGAGGATAATCCATTGACAGTGAGAGCAATAACAAGATAACAGACTTCAACTGGCAAGAAACAGCAGATCACTGCCTGCAGGGGATGACCAAGTCAGAAATTTGACTGTTTCCTGTGTTCGGATAATGTAACCTAACACAATTGTTGAACCAACTTATGCTATAATGATATTATATTTGAAATGTTCTACTTAATTGTAATCAAAGTCCAATTTCCTAGTGCAATTAAATACAGTAAAATATATTGTAGGGATTTATTAGTCAAAATTGACTAAAAACAAAAACAAGCAAAATGTGGCATTAGTCCCAAATGAAAGCAAGCTGGACTGAGGTCAAAGAAGAAGAAAACCATACAAATAGGTAAGAAGTCACAGTCAGAGACTTAAAACTGTTTAAAACTACAATGCTCTTTAGTGAGACATCACATTTGTCCACAGACTTTGAGAGAATAACTTACATTTCAGTTTTATAAAACTGATTATTTATATTCAGCACTTTTAAAAAAATTTTTTAATGTTTATTTTTGAGAGAGAGAGCGCACGTGCACAAGTGGGGGAGGAGCAGAGAGAGAGAGAGAGAGAGAGAGAGAGAGAGACAGAATCTAAATCAGACTCCAGGCTCTGAGCTGTCAGCACAGAGACCGACACAGAGCTCGAACTCATGAGCTGCAAGATCATGAGCTGAGCCAAAGTGGGAGGCTTAACTGACTGAGCCACCCAGGCATCGTTTTAGTCTGTACTTTCAACTAAATGTACAAAAGCCTTTAATTTTAAGTGGGAGAGTATGAAGATATCTCTGTGGGTTTGTGAATATTGAATTAAATCCCCTGTATTTCATTTCTATTATACCTTAACAATGGCTAATATGAAATGTCATTGTCAGAGGGAAATAAACTGAAGGAGGAATCTGAATCCTCTACAGTAGATGGATGACCATGCATCTTAGATTTTTTGAAGAACTAAACAGATTTAAAATATATAGTCCTTTTGTCCTCATAAGTTTATTAGTATTTTTATACCACATAATTTAATTTTTGATTTGGGCACACAGTCATAATGCTTAAATGTTCTAAGAATAAGAACTCAAATTTTAGTCAAAACATTTATTAGTACAGAAATTAAGGGGGCTGGCTCACTCAGTAGAGCATGTGATTTTTTTTTTTAAGACAAATATTGTATGATTTCACTTGATATCAAGTACTAGAATCAGCAAATTTAGTTTTATTTTTTAATGTTTATTTATTTAGTTTTTGAGAGAGAAAGAGCAAGCCAGGGAGGGGCAGAGAAAGAGAGGGAGAGAGAAATCCCAAGCAGGCTCTGCACTGTCAGTGAGAAGCCTGGCACGGGGCTTGAACTCACAAACCAAGACATCATAACCTGAGCCAAAACCAAGAGTCAGAAGTTCAACCAACTGAGCGACCCAGGCTCCCTGAGCATGTGACTCTTAATCTCAGGGTCATGAGTTCAAGCTCCACACTGGGTGTGCAGTCAAAAAATAAGAATTTGAGTAAGTAGTAACATAACATCCTCATCAAAGTAAATGGTATATTTTTAATTTTGTATTACATGTATGAAGGCATAATTTGAAATCTCAAATTGATTAGTCTTCATACCCTACTTGATATAAAACAGAAAAGTGGTCGAAGCTTCTGAAGGATTCCCAGAAGTGTTAAAAAGCAAATAAAAGGGAGAAAAGTTAAATCCCCCATAAAATCCTATCAATCATATATAACTAGGGGTTCAGAAAAATTAGTCATCAAATGATCATAAAACTGGAAACTTAGTTTCATAATAGCATTGAGGATATTTATTAAAACTTTAAAGTTGACCACATTTCAACTGAAAACATCCTCCTAAGTAGAGTATTTTTTACTACAGACACACAGAATATATTTAGACCATTTAATCTAGATTATTTGCCAGTTGAATTTCAGATAGTCATAGTGATCAAAACTAAGGATTCATAAAAGGTAGCTTCATAGTGGCTGATAGCACTAGACTGATTCAATAGCCATGCATCTGTATTAACGAATAGGATATGAGAAAGGATGAGTGAAGGAATAGTCAAGGGAAAAAAATCAGGGGAGATATAAATACCTATGTACACACACTCTCACCTCCCAGTGCAGCTGCATTGAACGTCCTTCCCTCTCACTGGAACTCAGAGATATGAGTGTACTACATTAGGACCGGAGGGTTGCTGAGTTTAGGCTACCCACGTTTGAGTGCAGCATAAAGTGCAGTTAACCTCTGGTTAATTTGATCAATACAGGCATTCAAATTGGTCTTTAATTAAATATAGAAGACAACTGAAATTTCCATTTTGCCCTATTAAAAACAAAAACTTTAGCCAGATATCTGGCTGTTTAATATCATGTAGATAAAACATCTAAATAATTAGCTTGTTTTTCAATTTTTTAGTCCAAATGTTTGCTATCTTTAGACAGAAAGTGGATTATGAGTTAGTCATGATAACTCAATTTCTTTGATTTATGAAGAAAGTGTGACTCAAAATAAGACCTATCCAATAAGCAAAGGGTAATTTGGTGTCAGAAATATTTTGAAGTCATCTCTTCTTGTTGTCTAGAGTAATAACATACAAAATAGAATACATTGCAATGTACTATATAAACATGACACATTTTAAAGTAAAATATAATAGTTATTATTTAAGAGATTTTTTTTTTTTTAACGTTTTTATTTTTTATTTTTCTTGAGACAGAGAGAGACAGAGCATGAATGGGGGAGGGTCAGAGAGAGGGAGACACAGAATTGAAACAGGCTCTGGGCTCTGAGCTGTCAGCACAGGGGCCCGATGCGGAGCTCGAACTCACGGACCGCAAGATCGTGACCTGAGCGAAGTCGGCGCTCAACCGACTGAGCCACCCAGGCGCCCCTATTTAAGAGATTTTTAAAAATGTTTTATTTATTTTTCAGACAGAGACAGAGCATGAGCGGGGGAGGGGCAGAGACAGAGGGAGACACAGAATCACAACAGGCTCTGGGCTCTGAGCTGTCAGCACAGAGCCCGACATGGGGCTCAAACCCACAAATCTTGAGATCATGACCTGAGCCGAAGTTGGACACTTAACCAACTGAGCCACCCAGGCGCCCCAAATATAATAGTTATTATTAATGTATTTTTATTATTGTTGATTTTATTTTTTTAAATAATGAATTTAAAATATGGACATACTACTCTGAGTATGAAATGGACTCACCTTGCAGGTATTTCCAGTGCTTAGCAGTGTAAAAGGCACCTGTGTCACTTCTGAGTATGCTGACCTCCTTGACAAGTCCTGTAACCCACAGAAGGACACTGATGATGTTCAAAGAAATGTAAGGAAAAGAGGAAGACAACCAGACAGGTCACAAGTGCTTGCATGAAGCATTTATTTTTTAACACACAGCAAAGCCATACATTCTGAACTACCCTTCATATAGAACTCATGTTAAATAGATGGGAGCAGGATGTGGCAGCCAAATTAATGCCAGTTAAGAAAAAATAAATGTTTTTAGAATTTTAATGGAAACCAGGGATGATATGGGGACAATGAATCCCAGGCACCATATACTTTTTTCCTCTTTTAATATGCTATCTTTCTGCTAAGAAAAATTAAGAATGTCACTTGCTTTATGCTAAACACTTACTCACTTCATTGAGCAATTACAAATTTCAAAACCTGGAGGGCAGTTCTTTTATTGCCCTTCAGAGATATCTTACTTATCTAAACTGTGGCTACTTAATCATGTGTTAGTCCAAACTCCGTTTTAATCCCTAGCACCCCTGCTGGAGTTGTGGCTTATAAGAAACCAATCTTCTCCAGTCAGAAGCTTCTGTTTCAAATGTCAGTAACTTTGATAGCTCTTCTTTTCTTCCCCCTACACTTTCTCAAGCAATGCCTAATTCCATCATCTTGAAGCCTTTCTTCTTATTAGGGAATTAAACTTGAATCTATTTTATCCCACGTTGCTAGAGTAAGTTTAGGTGTCTTGGTGTTCCCCCACCTCCTGCAGAGACTCTGCAGCTAGTTTTCTCACTCATATTTCACCTAAGAAACCCAGGACTTTCAAGTCAGATTTCTATTCCTAGAGTCCAGTTTGCACAGTTAAAAAAAAAAAAACTGTCTCTTAAAAATGATCATGATTCTAGTAGCTTTAAGAAAACATTCTGTGTGTCATTTGTTGTGTTCAGTTTCTCACACTTTCGAAGACAGTGTGTTTTTTGATTAGTAATTTCTCCCAAACATCAAGATAACATTAATTATATTATTTAAATTGTAATTTCTTTCTTTGGCAGCAGAAAATTTTGAGGTAAGGGATGAAGTTAGTAGGAAAAGACTTTAGAACATAGTGATGCCCGAAATACTTAAAAAAAACAAATTATCTCAAACAAGAAGGTATTATTGAAGTAATGTATGGTCTATGCATATGAGTAAATATACCTTCTAAAGCTGCTACAAATTCATATGGTAGTTATGCAATTTCTGATTTTGGCATATCAAAATGGTGCTAGCAAAGTAGGTATATAGTATTTTTAAATATCTCTAAAATGCTGAAAGCTCATATAAAAGAAATCAACTGTCAAACTGTTAACATAGGTCCAAGTTAAGAACTGAATGGAAAAAATATCAGAATGAACTAGCTATACCCATAGAAGACGGTCTTTTTTTTCCCTACAATGTACACAGATATTGTTGACCAGATTCCTTTTTATTTTTATTAAAAACATTTTTTTATGTTTATTTATTTTTGAGAGAGAGACAGAGCATGAGTCGGGGAGGGAGAGAGAGAGGGAGACACAGAATCTGAAACAGGCTCCAGGCTCTAAATGGTCAGCACAGAGCCTGACGCAGGGCTCAAACCCACAAGCCATGAGATCATGACCTGAGCAGAAGTCGGACGCTTAACTGACTGAGCCAACCAGGCACCCCGACCAAATTCCTTTTTAAAAAGAAAGATAATTTATTATATTTCCCTCCTTGGACCCTTCTCAAAGCTTCACCAGCACCACAAGTAAACATTAACTTTTTCTTCTGAGAAGTTAAACATTCTTCTAGTACAAACTTACAGAAGGAAAAACTCATAATACAAATGTTACTTTAGAGAATAAGGGTTTATTCATTGTTTGGTAGTTTTTGAAAATATATGTGTATTTCTAGTTTACAGTTTGCCAAATGAATGCAACTTTTGTATGTCTCTTGTTTGGAGTAAGGAAAATGTCTGGCCCGGGACTTACAACATTGATTTAAACGGCAAGCATTTCACTGCGATGTCAAAACAGGAAGAACTTATGGCATAATTAGCACTGATAGTAGAACAAGAAAATACTGGCTAGTCTTTCTGATGAAGAACTCTATTAAAGGACAATCTATATCAATTGTGATTTTAGGAGTGATGATGTACATCTGTTCACCACATTTTGCTGCTTGCATATTGCATTTCCTAAGCTCACTGATCCATGACAGTGTATAAAATTATTTTTATGAGGTCACAGACTTCAAATAAACATCCTTAAAAATAACACCCAGGAAATTACATTTATAAGATGCTTAAGAGTAGAGCAGTGATGCTTTCATAAGACATTCACAAGTGTGAACATAGTCTACACAAATGACCCTCTGTGTAGAGGATGCCTTCAAACTGAACTGATCATTTAAATCCATTAACACAGATGTAAGATTATACAGTGTGGCCAAGAGAAAGGAGTGCTGGCCTATGATTGATAGTAACTAATAACTTTATAAACTTGGGGAAAATCACCTAGCCTTTCTTCTTTTCTAAAATGAGGATGGCACATTGATCAGAATAATTTTGAAGATAAAATTAGATGTTATAGAATAAAAAGGGTTGAAAGGTTTAAAACTACAAAAGTTAACCTGTTGCTTGCTAACAAGTATATAAGTAATAAAAAGTTGAGCTGCTATTCCCAAACTAATCTGTAAGTTTTATGGCTTAGGATATTTCTGGGCTTAAATAGGCCCTGAATAAAAAACATTTATTATTTCCCTGAAGAAACATGGGGAAAGCCATTCACAGCACCATTTCCCTGGGAAAACAGGTAATGTAGGTTCCCAAGTGAGTTTTAGTTTTTACATGAAGCACTCTGATTAGCTGCTGCTCTACTAACACCAGACAGCAGGGAAATCTCCAGTTTACTCTGCAATGTAGACAGGTGCATATGTATGCTTGGAAGAGGATGTCTTTCTGTCCCTTAGTGGCTTCAGGAATCACTGGGATTTGCCCTATGAAGGCAGTGTATCCAAAGAGGTGAGAGGAGGGGGTGGCTAAAATTCCTCACACTGCCACTGCTCTGCCTGGACTGCAAGGTGTTTCCACAGGGTTATGTCACTTTTTGTGGAAGGGATCAAAGAGCAGAAGCAGTGGAAGGGAGAAAACCAATAGAGAGTATGGAGAGGGCTGATATGGAAAGATTAAGAATACGACAAGAATATGGGGAGAGACTGGTTATAGGGCTGAGGGACAGAGAAGTAGTAGTCTTAACAGTAGTTTTCTGGGCTCTTCTCTCTCCTTCTGGGTATGAGCTTGGGGGAATCATGTATTTGTCTTCTTCCTATCTTCTAAGAACGGTTTTCGAAGATAGGAAGCAGACAAGGCAAAATGGGAAAGGTATTATCACTGCTACATGAATTTGGGGGCAGACTCAAACCTCACACTATGTTTCAGTGTGTACAGAGTTACTTGTAAGCTCTGTAAGGCTGCCAGCTTGCTAGCTCTCCACTGCCATAGTCAGGTCACTAGTGACTGTGGAAGAAACTCTCAGCCCATTTAGGCCACTCTGCATTTCGGCAGTTGCTTCAAGACAAAACATCTTATTTCTCAATGTTGTGTCCAATCTGAATGTCCAGTACTTTGAAAGGAGCAGAGTGGAGTTCCAATCAGTTTTAAGTCTATAAGGTAAATGAGAAGACAGGGACAAGGCAGACTCACAGAATGAAAGGAACTAGGAGAGGAGGCACACGTGTGGGTCTGCACCAAGGCTCTGCCACTTTTCACAGTTATTCAACCATCCTCTGCTTTATTTTCCCTACCTGAAAAATGGGTATGCAACATGTAAAGTTTTGAGATTTGCAGAAGGCTTAAAAGAAGATAATGTATATGAAATACTGAGGACACTGCCTGGCACATTGTAACAAACTCAATAATGATAACTATTATCAAGACCAAAATTGAATTTTTTCTTTTCTTATCATTAGACTGATCGTTACTGTCACTTTTAAACCAAGATCAGCTAACTACAAGTGTTTTCAAAAGTGTATGTAAAGGTTTCTTTTAAGACTTTCAGATAGGGATTCATAGCATTTTATTGTAGATTTTTTTTTTTCATTTTAAATGGGGGACGGTAAATTATTTACCAAGTAGGTTCAGAAGCTGAAGGCTGGGGGAAAAAAAACAACTCTGAACCTAAATTTAAACTAAGAGTGTTGAACTATGTTTAAAGACCTCTAAGTTATGAATATATTTGGAAAGTACAGATTTTCTCATGTGATAATTATTTTGGTTATCCAGAAAAAAATAAATGCTTGCAATTGCAAAATTTGCAAATTCGTGGAAGGATGAACATTTTTTTCCCCCAGAATGTAAATATTATCTCAGTTTGAAGACAAGGAGAAGACAAACAGAAAACAACAGATGCTTTCATTCAACAGTACCTATAGAGTGGCCACTATGAATCAGGCACATATGAATCCAGTCAAAGCCTCACCAAGTACTTCCAAAAACAAGCTATCCAGATGTCCTAGTACAGGCGGTAGCAAGGTCTAGATTATGGAAATATGGAAGGTTGCTGTGAGAGGGGAATCCAACTGGGGAGTGGGAAATACTTTGATAAAGGGTTAAGGAAGTGTCAGCCACAAAGCCCTGGCAGCTTCGGAAAAGGGCACTTACCCACTGCTACTAAAATTCCTCTTTTCCTCAGTGCGGGGTCTCATGCATAGCAGGCCTCCTATGTCTGGCCTCAAACTCTACTTCTGCCTCTCAGCCATGCCGTCTACTCTTTGAAAAGGCCATGGAGCAGCTGGGCAGAGATGGGCAGCCTCTGATTGGGAGAGGATCCTCACTTAAAGAACTGGGCTGCAGTGGCTGTTGTCAGGACAGTGCAAAGTGTGGCTGAGTCCTTGTGTCAGGCTTATGTGGACAACTTGGTAAAACGCACATTCCTTTAGCCCCACGGAACAAAATCCTGGGCATGCCTGAAGTACAGGTGCTTACAGCTCTGAGACTTGTTTTTATTTTTTTTTTCCTTCACTTTTTAGACATAGGATTAAAATAAAGCATAAAGTAATAGCAGCAGGGTTAAACCCTTGTTTTTTGGTGCGCTGTACCTAATGCATGATTTACCCCTTTGGCCATATTTTTAGAAGGGGCAGAATTCACACTGGCCTTTGAAAGTAACGTTTTTAACAGGTCTTTTTTTTTTTTTTTAAGTATTTTTGCTGTTTGTACTTAAGTCTTGGGTTCCAATGAGAAGGTACAGGTAAACTACAAATAATCCTGTTCTTGGAAATGACTGAACAGCACTCACACACAGTCAAATGGGTTGGGTGCAGGGTCTGGCCCAATCAGGTATTAGCCATGAAACTTGGGCAAGTCTCTTTATCTCTCAGTTGCTCTGTTTCTAAATCCCTCGTACATAGAATACCTTCTTTCTAAATTGAAGATTTAATGAAGTTTTTAGGTGTAAAGCCCTGAGTAGAGCCTAGAGGCGCTCAATAAATTCCTGGAACCCCACAAACCTTATCCAAATGCACCACCAATCTCATCCCTTCCACCATGGCAGTCTATAATCCTTTCTCAAACATTCTCTAAGGCTCTCTTTCCTTTATTGATAATGCCTGTCTCCTTACTCAGCTATAGAAGTGAAGTCCACCTTTTAAGATTCAGTCCAAATGATACCTCTCTTCTGGTCTTCTCTCCCAGTCCTCCTGATTCTAGTTACCACATACTTCTCCCACGATGCAGGTAAGGCTGAACCATAATTACATGCTTGTCTGTCATGCCGGCTAGACTGTGTGAAGTGTAGTCATTCTCACATCCTCAGCACTTAGCTTCGTGCGTGGCACGTAATAACCGGTCAAACCATAAATATACACATATGTAATTTTTCTGAATGCCTGGATAGAATGGATTCACGTGTGGAAGGCTGAACAAGGGAATATACGTCCTTTAGGGAGGCAATGGGCCTGGGAGAATTGTGTGGTGGTCCTAACGTTCCTTCCCCAACCCCCTCTACAGTGCTAGGCTGGACACTGAAGGATAATGGCTTCTAAGGTGCAGTCGGTTTCTGCGCTTTGGGACACGGCTCCGCAGGGCACCGGCAGGGGGCGGCGTTGCCACGCATCTGGATGCTCCGCGGGTAACCGTCCTCTCCCCGCCCCCACCCCCTCACCGAGGGCGCGCAGCTTGGGCGAGTAGGACCGAGCTCCCTCAAATCTCGCGGGGCGGACTGTTCTTCCTCCCATGCCAGGCGCCCGAGATTGTGCAGGGTCCAGGGAGAGCATTCATCTTCTCCAGCATGTTCCCCTTTGCCCTACCTCAGTCTCCCGCAGTCTTTGCATGAAGTAGTTAGTTTGGAAAGAGCGTGCGGCCGGAATAGATGGCCGCAAGAAAGGAAGCTTTCTAGCAAACTCGGTGGTGAGCGCGTGTGGGAGTAACCATTACACTACTTTCGCACTGCCAAAGTGACTGAAGCAGGTTCGAAAAACTCATCTTTTAGACTCGACCTGTCACATTTTGTGGAAAACTAGACAATTTCACATTGACATCTGTATTCACTTTAGAAAGGCAAACCTTAGCTTGGGACGAACGCGCTTCGCTTCCTCTGTCCGCGGGAGAACGCGCCGCGGTGCGTCCGGGCGCGCGCAGCAGCTCTTCGCGCGACACAGCGGCGGCGCGCTCTCCGCGCCGCACCCCGGGCCCGCGCCGTCCTCGGCTCTTGGCCGCTCGCCCGCCCAGCCGCCCGACCCGCCGGGGCGTCCGCTCGGTGACGCGCGCTGGCCCACGCCGCGCTCCCGGCCGCCCGGAGCGGCTCGTGCGCACGAGTTGGACGCAACCTCGCGGCTCCGCCCCCGCGTCTCCTCGGGCTTGCCCGGAGCTCCCAGGCACTTCCCGAGGTTTCGAGAATCGAAACACAGTTAGCAAGCCCTTCCCCTCACTCGCGGAGACTGATTTGCATGGACGAGTGGGCTCAATAGTTCACACCGAGACAGTGTTTCTTGATTAAAAAAAACGGTCTAGCTTTATACCGATACACTGTTTAAGCGGGAGGTCGTGAGGAACCTCTGGAGCCCCATTATTAAGCTATAAGGACGCGCTGAATCAGAGAATTTTATGTTTGGCGACTTTGTGCACTTGCGTGATTTTACTCGTGATTCAGTTTTTAGGGCCACTTACAACTCTTGAGGCATTTTCAGGGTCTTCCCGTTGAGGAAAAAAGAATAGAGAGGCTTAGGCGCGAAAGACCGTCTCTAAGTTAAGTATATGTACAAATACACGGACATATACATGTACGTACAAATAGCTACCGGCCTCGCGCTCTACGGACTTCTTGGCTTGCCGCGCCGCTCAGCCAGTCTCGGTCCGCAGGGCGGGCGGGGGCGGCACCCTATGCAGATGAAGAGGGTGTGGCGAGCGCGCAGCGCCTGGGCCCCGGAAGCGCAGAAAGGCCTGGTATAAAAAAAGTAGTGAAGACATTTTCCCGCACAACTGCTAAAGCTCCAGAGACAGTAGCGTGTGCGGCGGCGACGGCGGCAGCTGGAGCCGCCACCTCCGGGACCACCGCAGCTGAGGCGACAGCGGCGCGGGCGGGGGCGAGGGGCGGGAGTGGCCAGCGCAGGCGGCGGGGTCTAGGAAGGACTAAGTGGCTCGCCGCTGCCGGGAGCGCACTCGCTGCTCCTAGAAGTGTTGCCGCCTCGCGGTTCCTCGCTCGCTGCGCTCCTCGAAGGGGCGGCCGCCTCCAGGTGACACAGACGGGACTCCCGCTTGCACTTTCCAGATGCATCAGAGATACTTTTGGTGCGGGGCTTCTCTGCGGGGCGCGGCGCGCGGCTGGGGACCGCGGGAGTCTGGGGAGGGAGAGTCTCCCAGAAGCCCTCGAGCCTACGGAGGGACCGGGGAGGGGGCGCGCTTTTTCCTTTTTGGGCCCCTGTCCGGTGCCGCGAGTCCTCACCGCCCTCCTTCCCCCTTTTGGCTTAGGACTGACCAGGGCCAAGTGGCGTTCGGAGGGCACTTCATGGCGGAAGGCGAAGCGTACTTTGCCATGGCCGAGGACGAGCTGACCGGCGGCGCTTACATCCCCCTGGGCGGCGACTTCGGCGGCGGTGGCGGCGGCGACTTCGGCGGGCACTGCTTGGACTATTGCGAAAGCCCCACGGCGCACTGCAACGTGCTAAACTGGGAGCAAGTGCAGCGGCTGGACGGCATCCTGAGCGAGACCATCCCGATTCACGGGCGCGGCAACTTCCCGACGCTCGAGCTGCAGCCGAGCCTGATCGTGAAGGTGGTGCGGCGGCGCCTGGCCGAGAAGCGCATCGGCGTCCGCGACGTGCGCCTCAACGGCTCGGCCGCCAGCCACGTTCTGCACCAGGACAGCGGCCTGGGCTACAAGGACCTGGACCTCATCTTCTGCGCCGACCTGCGCGGGGAAGAGGAGTTTCAGACTGTGAAGGACGTCGTGCTGGACTGCCTGTTGGACTTCTTACCCGAAGGGGTGAACAAAGAGAAGATCACACCACTCACCCTCAAGGTAAAGCCACCCGAACTGGGTTTGGGTCCTCGCCCGGACCGGGCTGGGGTGCGGCGGGCAGAGGGGCGTCCGTTTGATGCCACAGACCCGCGGCCGTGACGGGTTTGGGCATGCTTCTATATTTGTTTTGTTTTGTTTTGTTTTTAATGAGTAAACTAAGGTGCATGGACGATATTGAATGTTTTAGTTCACTTGGTTCTTCAGCGCCACTACTCTTCTGCTTCCTCCTCTGTTCTCCCTTCTCTTCCTTATTTTTTTTTTTTTTTAACTCTTGGCTTTCCTTGCTTCAGTCTTGTCCAGAGTAGATTGATTAAGTGAAAGAATGAAATGATATGTCACTTTTTTGAGTCATTTTACGATCTAGTCTTTGGGGAAAGAGCAGTCTGAAGCAGAATGGAGTCAGTGGGCTTATTGGTGTATTGGAAAATGTGATGAGATTTCCCAGCTGCATGAGGCTGACTCGGTGTGTGAAGGATATGTGTGGTGCTTCTCCTGGTCGGTTCACGTGTGAGGGATATTGTGGGAACCCCCCCCCCACCCCCACACTTTGGTTCAAAGCGTGTTTTATACAATTAAAATCGCATGAGGAATTAGCCTCCCAGAATGTCCTAATTTAGTTCATATTGGGTTTCAGAGTACCCCTGGAGGGACAAGATTCTGGTCGCATCAGTTTCCTTAGGGGAAGTACAACTGGGTTGACTAGGGACAAGGGTGAGGGGCAGACCAACCTTCCACTGTATGCCCTTCTGTCTTTCGAGTATTGTGTGGATGTTGTGTGAATATTGTATCTATAAGACCATTTTCAAAAAATAACATTTCAGAAGTCAGACATGACAACAGAACCTCTTAGTACTGTGCTACGTCTGCCAAAAGCCTCAAACTATTACTTCTAGTTTCTTTCCCAGACGGTAAAACCACTCGTTAAATGCGTTTTTTTCTGCTTTCAGAGGACTGTTTAAGCCTGTAGGTAGTGTTTTGCTGAAACTTGACAAAACAAAAGGGAAGGAGCAAAATAATTTTCAACTGTGAAGAAGATGTATTTATCTACTTATTATTTTTTCTAGGTCTTCTCATCTTGTTTTATCTTTTAAATTGTAGGAAGCTTATGTGCAGAAAATGGTTAAAGTGTGCAATGACTCTGACCGATGGAGTCTTATATCCTTGTCAAACAACAGTGGCAAAAATGTGGAACTGAAATTTGTGGATTCCCTCCGGAGGCAGTTTGAATTTAGTGTAGATTCTTTTCAAATCAAATTAGACTCTCTTCTCCTCTTTTATGAATGTTCAGAGAACCCAATGACTGAAACATTTCACCCCACAATAATTGGTGAGAGCGTCTATGGTGATTTCCATGAAGCCTTTGATCATCTTTGTAACAAGATCATTGCCACCCGGAACCCAGAGGAAATCAGAGGGGGCGGCCTGCTTAAGTACTGCAATCTATTAGTGAGGGGCTTTAGGCCTGCCTCTGATGAAATCAAGACCCTTCAGAGGTATATGTGTTCCAGGTTTTTCATTGACTTCTCAGACATTGGAGAGCAGCAAAGAAAACTGGAGTCCTATCTGCAGAACCACTTCGTGGGATTGGAAGACCGCAAGTATGACTATCTCATGACCCTTCATGGAGTGGTGAATGAGAGTACGGTGTGCCTGATGGGACATGAAAGAAGACAGACTTTAAACCTTATCACTATGCTGGCTATCCGGGTGCTAGCTGACCAAAATGTCATCCCTAATGTGGCTAATGTCACTTGCTATTACCAGCCAGCCCCCTATGTAGCAGATGCCAACTTTAGCAATTACTACATCGCCCAGGTCCAGCCAGTATTCACGTGCCAGCAACAGACATACTCCACTTGGCTACCCTGCAATTAAGAATCATTTAAAAGTGTCCTGTGGGGAAGCTGTTTCAGACAAGATAGGGAAAATAAATTCACAAATAAAAAGGCTGAGTGACGCAGCCCTGATTAAAGATGTGTTTTGTGCAATGATGATCTGCTCCTGGTTTTAAGCTTGGCAAAGCTTGTGGATCTCTTCATAAATATGGGAGCTTGATCTCAAAACCACCCTCCTCACCCACCAACCCTCTCACCTGTTCCTCCTACCCAATTGGATTCTATCTTGAAACAAAAAGACCTGTCATTAAAAGCAACCAGGTTCTCTTAAAATGACAAGGGAAAAAAAATGCTTGATGACAATATGGGTTTGCAGTACCTGCTCCCATAGCTTTGCCATAGGGGGAAAAAATGGAGGGTTTCTTATAGCATGGAATTCACAAAAGGGAAAATGCAGAGGAAAAAAAGGTCTTACCCCAACCTAGTTTTCAATTCAGAAGTTCAGATAGTAACAATAATGGAAGAAGAAAGGGTACTCCAACGTTGGGATTACTATCTGAGACTTTTAGCAAGTGCTTTCTGTGGAACCATTCTATTACGCTAACAGAAACAGCTTGCTCCTAATGAACAGTAGTAGGTTGGTGCAGCTCTCATAACAAACAGCAGAACTTACGATGACACAATCCATTATTTCCAGCTGCATGCATAGCTTGCATTTTTAAAATGTGAAAATGCAAGCAAAAACAGCTGTAACAAAGAAAGTATGCTCAAGGACCAAAGATTTAACAGATAAAAATACCCAAGTAGAAGAGATATAGTAGAATATATAAAGAGTTACTATATTTGTTACACACCAATAAACATCAAAGTGCCTGTTGCCTTCTGAAAATTTGAAGTGGAAAAATTTTATGGTTTAATGATTATTTTATTTTATCAGGGACTCAAGAAGAAAATAAAACAACATATAAGCTTGTGAATGGTGGAGGAAATGCCCTATTTTTTCTTGGCAAATACTTGTATAAAGTTAACGTTGGTGTGATATTATCATAGGTACATGTGTATGTATGTGTATATTATGTGTATATATATATATACATACTTCATATATGTATATATATACACACAGTACATTGACTATGGTCTAGAATAATGTAGCAAATAGAAAATGTTTAAATACTGTGTGCTTTTATGTTTTCAACAGGATGACATGAGACGTGGGCATATTGCAGTGATGAATTAAAACCCACATCTAGAAAATTAAAGCAAATGAAGGAGGAAAACAAGTAATATATTTGATAGGAAGAGCAGAGAGTATACATTTTTAGTGAGTGTGTTTTTTTTTTTTTTCCTTTTATTGTGAGCCATAGAATTCTACAAATGGGAGAATATTTGTTTGGCAGAGCACTCTTTTTGTACTGAACTGCCATTTTGACAGTAGGAACCCTTTTATTTTGTGTAATACTTGCATGCCTCCATGGTGTATAATCCAGTGGATCATGGATCAGTGATAGTCCATTTAAATCCCTGACTGCTAATAAAATTTCTGGTGATCTGAACACTACTTTATTAATATTTAAATGAATTTTTTAATGAATGCATTCTGCATTCCAGGACCACTAGAATTTAGTAAATGTGAAATTATCCTTTTTAAAGAGTATTTGCACAATTGCTTAAAATTTATATATGAGATATATATTATATATGAAATTTTATAAATTCATGCCAATATGAAACATCTTTGATCTGGTTATCACACTGCATTTAAATATTTAGTACTGTACTTAAAATTCAGTCACTTTGCATTGAATCAGATCCAACTTTATTATCTCTTTCCCAAGAGACCAGTTAAACCTTTGTGAAATGAACTGGCATCCCTATTTCAGTTCAGTGACAGCTAATCCTAAAACCATTCTTTCCCCCACCTCTTAATTCCTCTGGATACTGGTCTCTGAAAATGCGTTTGTTAAAAACAAAGCTAACACATGCAAACCTTTCCTTTGTGTTGTGAAACAACCGCACAATTCCTCTCAACTCTAGTGGATGACTGCTTACTATGACAATTCCTCTGAAGAACCTACCATATTTTTGTCATCAAGTTCAAGAGGGATTGGGGAAGAAAATAGCATCATCCTATTGGCAGTGTCATTTGTTTGCTATCTAAGCATCACTCATGTTCAATTTTAGGTTAATCCATCTGAAACTACCTTTTGCACATCTTTCTTTGAAGCCTTAAGAGGAACTTGATGGGTCTGCTGTAGCAGCTTCCCTGTGAATTCTGTCTGAGCTGTAACAGCTACTGCACTGCCACTCACTGTTTCCTAGGGAACTCTTTCTTCTCCCATGTTGGCTCAGTCTCCCTCACTCCAGCCCTGGGTTTGAGAATTAATTTTGAATTTCCAGGCAATATTATTCCATTTGCAGATCAAGCCTGATACTTAACTGTCAGAAGCCAGAGCTCCGCCTGCTTACCTGTTTTGGATTTTCTATAAGAAAACGAAGGGAATATTCGGGAACATAGGAGCAGATGGTTATCTGTCTACTTCCTTCTTATCCTAACTATTGAGAAGTGAATCATCCACTATATGAAAAAGAATCTGGAGATCTCTGGCTCTGCCATAGGAACAGTCTGCTGTTAATTTATGACACAGATTTCTTATTTGGAGGGGCCTTATTTGAAAATACTTTCCATTTATTTTCTGAAATATTTATGTCCTTCTCTTGCTTTACTCCAGGGTTGGTAGCATAGTTGGAAGTGCCAACACCTGCCATTCAGATAGAACAGGCTGTGCTCAAGACAACCTTCAGCAGTTACTTTAAAACTTAGATAATTTATTTCTCTTTTGTATGTACTATAGTCTTGTGCATATGTAGTTGAACAAAACAGTGGAATAGATGTCTCTCTTTGTGGATGTGTAACCTAAGAGTTTGAATGTCTGGTGAGAGAGAGCCGTGTGTATAGGTCAGAGAAAAGAACAGCTCTCAACTCCTGATTAGTGCCTGTGATTTGCTTGCTTTTGTGTTTATCTGGCCTAGTGTGCTGTTAACTTTAAAACAGGAAGAAGTCTTGTCTTCTGGAGGCTCTTCTCACCTGTCCAGTTTGGCATGTCAGAGAAAATTTAACCTGTGACAGTGCCCTTTTAAAAAGTTGACTGGATTTGCAGTAAATCTGGTTGCCTCAAGAAGTCCTACATCAAGATGGACTTTTCCCTTCCTGACGTGGGGTCAGGTATCTGCTCACTTTGGTAGTGGGTGGACTATTTTAACGTGGCTCCAAATGATGCAAGGATGGAAGAATATCTGTGACCCAAGCCACGGAGGAAATGCAAAGAAAAGCAAACATACTGTTTTTGTCATCCCTTTCTGTTAGCGTATTGTTGATTGCTTCACTGTGCATAAAGTTGTTTTCAAAACAGTGCTTGTCAAATAAATATTGTGAACTATTTTGTAAATGAAATGTATTATGTTGAAAGCTGTCAGCAGTTCAAAAATAAGCTTTTTTTGTTGTTTGAAGACAACGTGTATTAGATGAAACCAAAAAGTAAAAAAAAAAAAAAATTACATATAGCACCTATTTGAATATATTCTTTCTTTAAGATTTCTTATAGCATAGCCTTTTCAGTGCCAAGAAAGAATCTCTGTGTAATATTTTGTTGTAATAATGGCTTGCTAACAAAATATATGGTTAAAAGTACAAAGGTGGAAGATGTCAAGGTAATTTGGCAAAATTTGCTGCAAATCCTTTTGCAGAATGGAGGAGGCTCTGCCCGCTGGCTGTCTCTCTCTCCGACCTCTACAACCATTGCCTGCTCTGAGATGTCCTATTGCAGCAAACTGCACCTTGGGTCACCCTTTGGAATATTTTGACTTTAGACTGTGTCACAGGCAGAAAAGGAGTTGATGGAGAATGGACTCTTAAAAACTGACATGTTTGAATCAGTGCTAGAGGGAACAGATTGTGAATTTTGTTTACAGCATCCAATATTTGGATTTTTTTTTCTTGTAAATAAAAAGAAGTTATTTTTTTCTATTGGTTTGTGTCTTTTGTCTTCAGTGTCTGTGCTGGCTAAAGACCATGTCCTCTGAATACCAACTCGATTCCATGAGAAAAGACAAGGCAATATTGGGAGAAGACTAGCCCTCAGCAAATTTTTGGTTAGAGCACACATTAAAATGTTCAGCTTTCAGCCAACCTATCTCTGACTGGCTCAGTTAGCTCCAAAAGAGTCTAGCTAATATGTGCAAATTTTTTTTTTTCCTGGGTATGAACTTAGCAATGTTAAGCAGCCGCAGAAGTCAGACCTATTTGCCACCAACAGTAGAGACTCATGGATCTGGACTACGGGGCTTTAGTGGGCCTTGGTTTTCATGAGTAGCCCAAGTGGTGCAATTCAGTCATCAGTCGTTGTATATAATTTGAGCCTCTATAGTATTATTCAGACTTCACATTGGGAGAAGGGGAATAAGTATTGGAAGCTGGTAATTGGAATGAGAAGTGGAAGAAAAGCATTCTCATAGGTTACACTTTGCGTGTGTGCAAGTTTTGGGTGCAAATAAACTGCCCTTTTGACTAGCATTTAACATAATCTCACCTATTCGGATGACCAGGGGCATACATTAATTTATTAATTTTTTTCTTTGTGTAATTTTGGAGACTTTCTCAATACTAGTAGCAATGATAATTTGGTAAGCTTTGGCTATTATAGGACATATTGTGGTTTTAAAACCACTTAAAGTCCCGATGTTGGATAGAATGCATACTTGACACTACATCTATGAAAGAGATCCTCCATATTAAAAGCCAGCTTCCCTCACATATACATCATAAAAAATACAAGGTGGTTATTTGGTTTGATAATGGAATTTGTGTGTTACTCGCTTCTTCCTTTGTTGCAACCTCTTCATCCTTCTATAACTAGTCCCTCACATGTCTGTGGCCATCATATAATTCTTTCTAAGCAAAAGTTGAATAAAGACAGTATATGTTAACCTTCTCCTAGACTTAGATACACCCTGCTATTTCTAGTTGAATTACCAGGCTGCACCTAGCTAACCCACCCTTTCTTTCCTTAGGAAGCTCATTACCTAACCATTCTACTCATTTAAGGAAAAAGAAAAATACCCAAAAAAAGCAAAAAACAAGGAAATTAAAATCAGCCCTTAAATATAAAGTAAAATAAGTGCTAAAATCATCAAATACTTCAGAAATTTAGCTAATTGCCTTTTTAGAACCAAATTTGAAAGAAATGATATGAATGTCCTTCAGTCTAATGGCAAATACATTCAGGTAGGAGAGGAAGAAGAGAAATGATTTCAAAATGACAGTAGCCTTCACCTATCAAAGCCCAGTTCTTGGCTTCTAATGCCATGCTCCAAAAAAAAAAAAAAAAAAAAAAAAAAAAAAAGGAACCAGATCTCCTTGGATGAATGGCTGAATCTAGAGATAGAGCAAAGAAGATACCAGAAGAAGCTGGAGAATCCATCTTGTAGTTCCAAAAAGCAATGATCTGCTAAAATAAAATAAAAAAGTTAAAAACCACAACGATGCGGAGCATGTCAAAACAGCACAAGAGCCAACTGAAAAAGTTTCAGTGGCCCAAGCTGGAACAATTACAGCAACAAAATAAGTAGTATTGGATTATAACCCAAAGTATAAAATATCCATGTGTTCACACAGAAATAGAATTGAATGGATAAATGGGGCAAAGAGACAAACTTCCAGTGCAGAATTCCAAATAATCTATGTAGATACTGCCCCCTCAAGGAGATGGAGCTTAAATCCCTACCTCTTAAGTGTGGGCTGTGCATAGTGACTTCCTTCCAAAGTGTACAGTATGGAAAAGGATGAAAAAAGTAACTGTGCTTTGATGTGATGAAAATGGCACTTCATCTCTGTGGTCTTCTCAAAACCCATAATCTCTGTCTTATCATGAGAAAAGCATCAGACAAATATAAATTGAGGGGTATCCTATAAAATATCAGACTAGTACTCCTTAAATCATCAAAACAAGGAAAAATCTGAAAACTGCCAAAGTCAAGAGGAGACTAAGGAGGCATGGCCAATAAATGTAACGTGGTATCCTGCAGAGGATCCTGGAACAGAAAAGGACATTAGGTAAAACCTGAAGAAATTTTAATATAGCATTATTGAAATAATATTTCAATATCAGTTTATTATGACAGATGTATCCTAGAACATTAACAATGGGGAAAGTGGGTTTTGGAAATGGGGGACTGTCTGTACTATCTTCACAAATTGTATATCTAAAACTGTTTTCAAAAGTTTATTAAAAAATGAAGACTGAGTGACCCTTCCTTGCTATTTCTTGGGAAGTGACCTTATTTGTAAAAATAATGGTGAATAGTGAATTTTTTTTTTTTTAATGTCTTCTGCACTTACATTATTAGGAGAGCATGTGAAGGAGTGAAAATAAAATGATGTGTTTTACTTCAAAGTTTTAGAGAAACTTTACCTACTAGTTTTACAGAAAAGAAAGAAGGTTTAAGACAGCTGAGTTATAGGCTGTGTTTTCCTGCAGAATAATAGGAGGAATTCATATTACCTTAGAGTTTTAAGGAAGGGCAATACTAAATATAACAACAAACCATTGTGCAGATGTGTATAAACACGGAGTTCTAAAATGAGCAAGGACTCAACTTTCACAGCCTAAATATATAGAAGACCCTGAAAAGTTGTTTAGCAACTCTTGGCAAAGGAGTACATGATATATATTTTTTAATGCTAGGCTCCAGAGGCTAATGTTTAGTGGAGTGTGGAAATGAATTATTATTTAATGTAAATAACCACTTCCAAAATTTATCTGCTTCCTAAGCTTCTCTTCCAGCCTATCAGGTTTTCTTAAAGTACAGGGACACCTGTTCTTTTATTTGCTTTCTCAATTCAATCACTGGCATTAGAAATAGTTTAAAAAGTCTTAAAAAGTAGACCTTTAGTAATTAAAAAATTACTAATTCCAGCTTAGTAGTTTATGAAGTTAGGACAAAGCCTGTGCTTTCTTGCCTAGGGATGTGGAGCATCCTGAGTAGGAATTTATGAGTATGGGGCTAAGTTATTTCTAACCTCCATAATGGAAAGTTCCCTTCAGGATCCCCTTCTGAAACTATTGATTTTCCAGCACAGTGTGTACTTATCAGTAATGCCAAGATTTTGTGGCATCATCTGGCCATGTCATTAGAAAACAGCTGAAACCCTATTCTTTTATTTATTTTTTTCTTTTTCTTTTAGCAAAATTCAACATAACAAACTACACTAGGCACCACGGATAATGCCATTCTATGCATTAATATCATATTGCATATGTTCTGGAGTTTCTTCCTCTATATCTTTTTAAATAAGTTCAAGAAGAACATAGTTCATATGTTTTTAATTTTAAAGGGGAATGATTAAAAATGATTAAAATATCTTTTTTTAGGACTTCAATTATCAGAGAAAAGAAGAGAAACAAATTCAATCAGATTCAAGACCTAACAGCTGAAAATAGAGTTGCCAGATTTTGTAAATAAAAAATACAGGATGTGTAGTTAAATTTGAAAATCAGGTAAGCAATGAAAAAAAAAAAATTCAGTATAAGTTAGTGTTCCATGCAGTATTTTACCTGTGTTTATCTGAAATTCAAATTTAACTGGGAGTCCTGTATTTTGTCAGGCAACCCTATAACCTATATAGAATTATAAAATAAGTCTGAAAAAGATTTTTACTACAATTTGAGTCAAGGACAATTTATAACTTAATATCTAACTTTAGGTACCTGTAAACACTGCATTCCCATAGACTACCCATAGCAGCAAACCCTTTGAGACATGGTTCATTCATTAAATATTTGCTGAATGCCTTTTATGTATTTAGCCTTGTGCTGGATTCTGAGACCCAAAAAGAAGTGAAAGACCTGGTCCATTGCCCTTTAGAAGGCTAGATTCCACTTGTAAGTAGAACTTACTTGCTGAAAATTAATTTTTCAGCCACCCTGGGGTTAATTACTCACAAGGCTTAGCTCTGCATGGAGCACCATAAAGAGCCCTGTGGACTAATGGGGAGTCTAGATAAAGGTAATAGTCCTTGAAATGTGCCTTCTTGGGAGCTCTCCGAAGCAGAACTCCCTACAGGTAGCCCTGTATAGACAGGCACTGGCTATTTGCTTGTTTTGCAGCAAAGAGCAAGTGTAGATGTTTTGCAGTTTCTGCTGAGTGAAGCACAAATTCTCCCTTAAGTTCTGGACACTTGCATTCTCTTTTCAAAACCCCTGCAAAAATCTTTAGGACTTAAGTAGAATACACCTTGAAATTTTATTGCCTATAATCCTGTTTGCTGCAGCACATTAAAATTCCCTTGAATGTTTCTTATGTAACCACTTCTGGTTAACTGTCATCTTGAAGTTATTACAATTTAGTTTTTCCTGCTTTTTCCAGAGCTGTGAAAGTCCCTTTCTCCTATACTTGAAATGCACCAAATGCACCTCCTACCCCAGACTTTATCCCCTCCCCATTTGTATAAAACCAGTTGTGTTGTCATTCTGAGTGCTTATTTATTCAGAGTAGAGCTCTTACTTATAGAGCTCTTACTTAAAGAGCATTTATAACGGTCACTGTTTATGTGTTCCCCTAGACTGCATGGGGTAGGAGAAATCTGTAGCTTTCACCATTATCAAAACATTTGATAAACACTTTCTCATGCCTTTGGCTTGATACTCTATGAAGATTTACAAAGAGTTATACAAAACTGGCTTCTTTTCACTGGCATATTTAATTGAAAAGTGACACAGGGATATGAGCAAGCAAACAAAACACAAAGCAGCAGTGAAATTAAGAAATTTGCCAAAGTATGAGTGGCCAAGCTCATTTCCACATTAGAGCATCTGCTGATTGTTCCATCTCCTTGGAAATGTCTTCCTCCAGATTTTTACATCACATTATTTTTATTATTACTATTATTATTATTAATTTTGTTGTTGAAATGTTACTTCTTCAGATTTTCCCTGATCTTGCTACTTAAAATAGAATTTCCCTCCAACATTTTTACCAAATTATTCTATAGAGCCTTTATGCTGATTTTAGATGTATATTCCCATTATGCTTGTCACTACCTGAAATTGTAGTATAAATTAATTAATTGTAATTTATTTGTCACCACAGAAAGAAATTCCATAAAGGTGAAGACTTCATCTAATACTACTGTGTTCTTTGTGTCTGAAATAGTGCCGCCTTCATAGGAAGTACTTGTTAAATTTGTATGAGTGAATAAATGAATGAGTCCCATTTGGTTCAGGATGAGAGAGAGCTCGAGTGAAATCTCTAATTGGAAAGTGTTAAAAAAGTTGTAAAAAGAGTGAAGAGTAATCAGGAGCACTGTTAGAATAAGAGAAGGATCTCAGAGATGGTCTGTTCGTTGAAAGAGCATAGAGGAGGACCCAGGTGGAGAAATCCCCATCTTGAAGCAATTTATGAACACTAAACAGTAGGAGAGAGAGAAGGTCTCCTGGGGATGTTTAGGGCAGGAGTGTTCAAACCTCTTCTTGGTTCCTGAGTTTGAGCAACTGAAAACGATGGGCTGGCTGGGGCCTACAATATGTGCGGCACAGGCAATTAAGGACAAGAGTAATAGGAAGGCCATCTTGTAGTGCCAATGGGTCTGTTGTCTTTGTTCCAAACCAAACCTAGCAGTCTTGTAAATCAAAGACTACAGTTGTCCTGGGTAATGACTGCACTCTTTTTTACCATCTGCTGCATCTTAGAAGTAGGGAATCCCTGAGACAAGTTTTCAGGATGGTGGGCACAATGACTGAGGTCTGTCTCATATTCTGAGTAAGGGTAAGGGGCCGTGAGGTGGGAAATTTGCTATTCGAAAAAGGCAAATGTATAAAAGGCAGTCTGTTTATCAGCCTTTTCTAAAAACAGACAATCAGCATTTCCACTGGCATCCTTAGCTGGTCAAGCCTCACAGAACAAACAGTCTTGCCCTGGGGCATGATACCTGCTGTGATCATTTGTTGATTTTTCAGGAGTGTCCCAATTTCAGAGTGCTTCCCTGTTGTTACAAATGGTCACAAGAAGGCTTCAGATTTTAGGTGTCATTTTATAAATACTCAACAAGTTAGCTATCTGGTATAATAAGGATCTTGGACTTCAAAAAATCATTTAAAAGTTAGTTTGAAACCTGAATTATTGAATACATTAAAACTGACTTGATTTCTCTGGATCCTGTCCTAAGTCTCAGCATACTTAAGCCATGGTGATTCTCATGAAGAGGCAGGTTGGGAGGGAGGTTGATCAAGAAAAGTGAAACAGTATGATATATTTCGTAAAAAGTACTGAGCAATTCTGAAAAAGCTCTCATGATAAAGAAGGTAGATTGGGGGCTTCTGATACAGCTTGGAGTTTTAAGAGCCACTTGTGGAAATCTGTAAAAGAGGGACATAGAAAGAAATACCTTTTCCTCATTTCTGAAAAAGGACCAGAGTATATGCATACAAGGAGAAGTCCTCACCCCTCCCCCACCCCCACTGCTCCATCTTTTCAGGCCACCTAGAAGAAGGGACCTGGTATTTGTTGTTCTTACTTTGGGTCAGGATGCTTAGCACTTTACATGCACAGTCCTCCTTAATCGCCAAACACAATAATGGTAGCTGTTATTTTCCACACTTTACCGAGTAGGAAATGGAATCCAGGAGGGATGAAGGCCTAGCCATCCAGCTGGAAAGGAGCAGAGGGAGGATTCCAAGGCAAGTCTTGAACTTTGCGTTCTTTGCTTTCTTCTTCTAATCTTCCCACACTCTCCACATCTCACCCTTAGCTGTGAATTGTCAGTGCTGCTGCTTCTCCCAATCCTCTATACTTAAGAGCAGGAGGAAGCATAAGCTAAGATGTGTGACCCTGAAGAGAAAGAGTGATTATAGGATGTGAATAGTTCCCTAAAACAGGCCTTCCTTATAATGTGTAATATTGGTAGTACACATTCAATTTGATAAGCTAATTATATTTTCCATTTAATCATCACAATTAGGTAAAAAGGGTATTATGATTATCTCATATTTAAGCTAAGAAAATGAGACCTAGAGAGATGGAGCTTGCACGGAAGACATAAAGGCCTTTGGAACTCATTCAGTGATTACACAGAGGGAGAGTCTGTTTCTACCTGAGACGCACAAGGCAAATTGATCTTCAGGTCCTTCTACAACCCTATCCTTTCAACCATCTTTCCAAAATGCAGGTGCATCACAGCAACACAGCAGGTAGAAGGTTCAGGATGAGGATCAGAGCTTTTCTTATAGGATGAGATCATGTAAATTGCCTATTGTGAGTGGATTACCTTACAAAAAATAAGCATGATTTAAATTTTCAGTTGGCAGTCAGAACTCAGTAAACTACTTCATTGCTGTCAAAGCTGTTTTCTGTATGTCCTATTACAGAGAATAGGCCACTTAATCTTTAAAAAGTGATCAATTAGCCTGGCTTACGTCACTTCTTACTGACAATGCATGCTACCAGCTGGCTGCTGTTGAACCTTTTTTTTTTTTTTTTTTGAAGAAAACATTTGAAAGGAAAGGTAAAGAGTGTAATGAGATGTGCTAACCTCTTACAAAACTCTGAATATCAACTTTCTGTAACTCCTCAAATGTTCATTAGCCTTCTTGTGCTCTAAGCTTATCACACCTGTTTAGTTATGCCACCCAAAGCATGTTCCTTAGCATTTTTCTCCTCATTTTTGGCTTCTGCTTAATGATGTCATACACCTTTCTCAATACACAATGTCAACAGGATTCTTTGTTTCTTGGTAAATACTTTAGGGTCATTGTGGGGGGTGGCAGGGGGTGGGGGAGGGCAAGATCAGATCTGTGGACCTGATCCTAGTTCTGTGCTGGTGCTAATTGATAGATTTCTAAAATGTTACTTAAGGAAATATACATACCTAAGTTCCATCCCATTTGTGGCAATTTTTATTTAGTCAGCCTCAAGTTAGACAAGAACGTATATAATTTTTATAAAGTATTTCTGATGCACAGCTCTGCTCAGAACCCCTGCTTTGCAGATGCTAATACAGTAAAACTTTGGCTTACGAGTAACTTGTTCTGTGAGTGTTCTGCAAGATGAGCAAACATTTCTAATAAATTTTAACTTGATAAACGAGCGACATTTTGCAATATGAGTAGTATGTGATGCGGAACATCACATGATCACAACTGAGCCAGGGGTTCTTAAAATACGCCTTGGATTACAAGCATGTTTCTGGAATGAACTATGCTCACAAACCAAGGTTTTACTGTAGTGCCAAATCTATGTCACTTAACGTAGGCCCTCTAGAAAGAGAATCTGAAGTAGTGATTATATAATGGATTCTTTGCCAGATATAATCACAAGATATGAACAAGTGTAATTCATTGAAACACAGTATGTCACCATGCTGGCGACTGACTGCATCACTGAGTGCCATAGAGCAATGCAAAAGGTGATTCAGCAGGCATGTTCAATCAGCAGCAGAGAATTCTCCATAAAGTTTGCAAGGAAGCACTGTACCTTGAAGTAGTACACAAGATAAAGGAAAGGGAGTTTATCTGCCTGGTTTCTCCCTATCTCCCTTTTTCCAGTAGTCAAGGTTCATTCCTTGGGGAACTACCTCTTCTACATTTCCAGTTGCCTTATCTGGCTCCTAAGTGGCTGTGTAGGAGAACAGGTCTCATGTCCTACAGAGTGGCACTTCATTCAATTCCTCAGCAACAAGTGAGGTGCTGACTCAGAAAGAGAGGAAGAAGGTGGTCAAGGTTTGCATCCTACAATGCAATGTTGTCACTGAAGTTAAGGAAGAGACCACTGAGGGGTTATTTCAGCATATCAAGAAGATAGAGTTGAATTTAAAGAGGGAATGGAAAATTGGGAGGATGGCAGCCTCACAGAAAGTATTGAGAAAGGAATGATTGGTGTTGAATATTGTTGATTGGCAATTGACATCTTTTCCCATCTTTCTGTATTTCCCCCTGTATCCCAGGAATTGGAGGACCAGACTCCCTTGCAGGTAGGGGTCTGGCTGCAGTACAGGTTTTGCCAGTAGGAGGCACTTGGATGAGACATTGTAGAGAGGCCTTTTCTTATGTCACTCTGGTGCCATCAAGAATGTTCCTGTAGGTGAGCTGTAGTTTTTTCAAGCTCTAGATTAAAGGTATAGTGGTGTGAGCCCAGTGGGGTCGTCTGACTTCTCCTTCAGCACTTCTAAAGATTTTGTAAGCACCTTCTTTCAGCATTTGAACCCTTTTTGATGGAAATATCTGTTTCCTGCAATGCAGTCAGGCAGAAGCACCGAGAGCAAAGTAGGCTTTGTAGGAGCCTGGTGCACTGAGCCTCATGTTCTCCTCCTCACTTTCATCTGTCATCAGCCCAGGAATGGGAAGAGTCAGCAGCAGCAAGACTTTATGGTTGAAAAAAACATAGGGGCACCTAGGTGGCTCAGTGGGTTAAGTGTCTGACTTCAGCTCAGGTCATGATGTTATGGTCTGTAAGTTCAAGCCCCGTGTCAGCCTGTGTGCTGACAGCTCAGACCCTGAAGCCTGCTTCAGATTCTGTCTCCCTCTCTCTCTTCCCCTCCCTGCTCATGCTCTTTTTCTCTCTCTCTCAAAAATAAATATTAAAAAATTAAAAAAAAAAAGAAAGAGAGCACAGGATTTGGGGTCAAACCTTCAGGTTTGAATTGTGGTCCCACCACCTACATCTTGTTTAACTTTAGACAAGGTATTTAACCCCTTTAGATTTTTCTTTCTTTAATGTAAAAATGGGCTAATACTAAATATCTGTTAATAATTTAGACCATTGCTATACAGACTTAAGGAGACAATGGATATCAAAGTTCTTTTACCAGCTATACTGTTTTAAATATGAAAACTTTAGAGCATCACTGCTTCAAGTAATGCATGTTGTATGTTGTCACCAGGACTGGAATAAACTTGCCCAGTCACAGAAGCAAGAGCAATTTGTTCACCATTATTTCCCCAGTTCCTAATACAGAAGTTGGCTTACGGCAGGTGCTTGATAAATATTTATGGAATGAATGAATGATAGATACCTGGCAGCTTATATTGAGACTGTGATCTGCAGGTGGGAAAGTGAGAGTGGATCAATGTTTGGTCTCACTCATGACCTGCCAGCACTTCACACTGTAGGGCTGGTATAAAGCATTTAAGGAACTCAGTGGTCAGCTCCTGTCCCCTTTTGGTTGGTGATCTAATAAAGTATTTGGGAGTTTTAAGTGCATTTTCCTCAATAGATGTTTGAAGCAGTCCTCAATATATAAAGTTTTCTTAGCAAATCTTACTAATGCAATGGAAATCTAATTGTTAGGAACAAGTAGAGAAAGTAAGAATGTATACCTCTTTTTCTCTCTTGTCTGTCTCATAAAGTGGTACCATGTAGATCTTTCCATATAGCAAGATCGCCCATGGAGCTTCTCACAGAACCTGCTTTCCTTGAAAATCTATATTTCTAACAGGCTCTGTGGGTGATTTTGAGGCCTGGAGAAGTTTGGGAACTACTGATATGGTGGTTTTAAACATTTTGTCTAGTGAGAAAACATTTTTACATGATCACAAATGTATTATTCTATGACAGTTTCACAAAACAAATTTGAAGCTTACTACTAGAAATGTTATTTTTTATTCTATTTAATACTGGTAAAATTTTGGTTGTCACCCACCAAATGGATTCCATAAGTCATGTGCATAACCACCTATATATAGTTTGAAAAACATTGGCATAAAACATTACATCTAGAATTAAGAACTGTGGCTTCTTTTTAATTGAAATATAGTTGATAGATACTACACTAGTTTCAGGTGTATGATGTAGTGATTTGACAACTCTATACAATAAGCTATGCTAACCATAAGTATAGTTAACATTTGTCACCATACAATGTTATTACAATATTATTGACTATATCCCCCATGTTGTACTTTTCATCCCTTTGACTTTGTTTTATAAATGGAAGTTTGTACCTCTTAATCCCCATCATCTATTTTGCCCATTCCCACACCCCAATCCCCTCTGGCAACCACCAGTTTATTCTCTATATTTATGATTCTATTTGTGTTGTTTGCTTGTTCATTTGTTTTTTTAGATTCCACATATAAATGAAATCATACGGTATTTGTCTCTCTGACTTTTTTTTTTTCTTGAGAGAGAGAAAGGGCGCAGGTGAGTGAAGGGCAGAGAGAGGGAGAATCCCATGAGGGGTAAATAGAGAAGCGGGGCTTATCCAAAGTGGGGCTCGTGTTCACCTGAAGTAGGGCTTGAGCTCCCTTGAAGTGGGGCTCAAGCTTACAAACTGAAATCATTACCTGAGCTGAAGTCGAATGCTTAACTGACTGAGCCATCCAGGCACCCCTCTCTATCTGACTTATTTAACTTAGCATAATACTGTCTAGGTCTATCCATATTGTTGCAAATGGCAAGATGTCATTTTTCATGGCTGAGTAATATTCCATTGGGTGTATAAATTGTGTGTGTGTCTGTCTGTGTGTGTGTGTGTGTATTTATATATCACATCTTCTTTATCCATTCGTCTGTTGATGGACACTTAGGTTACTTCCATATCTTGACTATTGTAAATAACACTGAAATAAACATAGGGGCACATATATCAGTAAATACCCAATAGTGGAATTACTGGACCATATGGTATTTCTATTTTTAAGTTTTTGAGGAAGCTTCATACTGTTTTCCACAGTGGTTGTTGCACCAATTTACATTTTCTGCCAATAGTGCATAGGAGTTCCCTTTTTCCCACATCCTCACCAATACTTTGGATATCTTTTTCATATTAGCCATTCTGATAGGTATCAGATGATATCTCATTGTGGTTTTGATTTGCATTTCTCTGATGATTACTGATGTTGAGCATCTTTTTGTGTGCCTGTTGGCCATTTGTATGCCTTCTTTGGAAACAATGTCTGTTTGGGTCCCCTGCTCATTTTTAATTGGACTAGTTTTTGGTGTTAAGTTGTATGAGTTCTCTATATATTTTGGATATTAACCCCTTATTAGATCTATCAGTTGCAAATGTCTTCTCCCTTTCAGCAGGTTGCCTTTTTGTTTTGTTTATGGTTTTTTTCCACTGTGCAAAAGCTTTTTATTGTGGTGTAGTTTTAGTTTAATTTTGCTTTGTTTACCTTGACTAAAAATTTTGCTAAGACCAATGTCCGAGAGATTACTGCCTATATTTTCTTTTAGGAGTTTCATGGTTTCAGGTCATGTTTAGATCTTTAATCTGTTTTAAGTTTATTTCTGTTCTTGGTGTAAAAAAATAGTCCAGTTTCCTTATTTTGCTATCCAGTTAGTTTTCCTAGCACAATTTATTGAGGAGACTATCTTTTCCTCATTATATATTTTTGCCTCTTTTGTCATAGATTAATTAACCATATAAGCATGGGTTTATTTATGGACACTCTATCCTGTTCCATGATATATGTGTCTATTTGTGTGCCTATACCATACTGTTTTGATTACTATAGCTTTGTAGTATATCTTGAAATTTGGGATTGTGATACCTCCAGCTTTGTTCTTTTTTTCATTATGGCTTTGCCTATTCAAGGTCTTTTGTGGCTCCATACAAATTTTAGGTTAATTATTTTAGTTCTGTGAAGAATACTATTGGTATCTTGATAGGGATTGCATTGACTCTGTAGATTACTCTGGGCATTGTGACATTTTGGCAATATTAATTCTTCCAATCCATGAGCATGGCATATCTTTTTATTTGTGTCATCTTTAATTTCTTTCAACAGCGTCTTATAGTTTTCAAAGTGTAAGGTTTTCACCTCCTTGGTTATATCAGTTCTTAGGTATTGTAATCTTTTGGTACAATAATAGTTGGGATTGTTAATTTTTTTTTTCAGTTACTTCATTATTAGTGTAGAAATGTAACATATTTTTGTGTATTAGTTTTTGTATCCTGCAACTTTACTGAACTCATTTATTAGTTCTAATAGGTTTTTGGTGGAGTTTCTAGGGTTTTCTATGTAGTATTATGTCATCTGCAAATAGTGACAGTTTTATTTCTTTTTTACAAATTTGGATGTCTTTTGTCTTTTTTTTTTCCTTGTCTGATTACTGTAGGTAGGACTTCTAGTGCTATATTCAATAAAAGTGGCAAGAGTGGACATCTTTCTCTTGTTCCTTATTTTAGAGGAAAGGCTTTTAGCTTTTCCCCATTTGGTATGATGTTAGCTGTGGGTTTTTCATATATGGCCTTTATTATGTTGAGGAATGTCTCCTTAAACCCACTTTTTGAGAGTTTTTATTATGAGCAGATACTGAATTTTGTCAAATGAATTTTCTGCATCTATTAAGATGATCATATGGTTTTTATCTTTCATTTTGTTAATGTGATGTATTATGTTGATTGAGTTAAAGATATTGAACCATCTTTGTATCCTTGGAATAAATCCAACTTGCTTGTGGTGAATAATTATTGTAACATATTATTCAATTTGTTTTGCTAATATTTTGTTGAGGATTTTTACATCAATGTTCATTAGGCATAATGAACTTTGTTCTGTGACTTTCTTTCTTTATAGTGTCTTTGTGTGGTTTTGGTACCAGGGTAATGCTAGCCTCATAGAATAAACTTGGAATCTTTCCCTCTTTTTCTGTTTTTTGAAATAGATTGAGGAGAATAGGTATTAGCTTTTCTTTAAGAACTATGGCTTATAATAGTGTTTCTACCTTACATTTGTGTAAGAAGCAGTATATTACACATATTTTTACTTTGCTGAACACAAGAGCCTCAAGATATATATTACAGTTCCCAGTGAATGACTCTAAAATTCATTGGTATTTCTGTTATACATTTAGTTCTGTTACACATTGACACAGCTTTTGTCACTAATTAACTTTATTATTTGAGATAAGACATTTTTCTGCCCTCTACTTCAGTTGCCTCGTTTATAAATAATTTGAGGTTGAGCTGGGGTGGAGGAGTGGGGGACTGCATGAACAGAAGATTTGGTTAGTTTTATGTCTTGATCTTGACTTAAGCAATAATATTTACAGGCAGGATATATATGTTCTCAATTCCTCAAATTTAAAATTTAATTCTTTTCCTTCTGAAACAATAATAACAAAAATCAGTGGTTAATATTTATTGAGCACTCATTTCAGTTTAGGCATGGTGCTTAGAGCTTTATATCCTTTGTTGAATCCTCATAACAACTTTATGAGTTGGATTTCATTATTATCCCCATTTGCAGAAGTGGAAACTGCACAAATAAATGAAGTAGTTGACTAAGGATACACAATCTTTAAGTGGAGAGCAGTGGGCTTCCTCAGAGCATTGAACCACTAAGCTACACTGTCTTTGCAAGATAGTGATTCTGACCATTGCACAATGCTGTCTGCTTTCAGGAATCACCACTGAACGTGAACAACTGGGTAGATCTTATTTTGGGGACTTGCTTGGACCCAGTTGAATTTCTTAAAAAGAGAATGCCTTATAAATTACTGTATTTTAACTGATACTTGTAACAAATAACTTGCATAGCTGATACCAGATTTGAGAAATTTTCATTTAAAATTTCAAGACATCTGTTTATTCTAAAAGTCTCCATTGTTTGTTAAAGTGACTTAAAAAAAGATTATATAAATAACATGCTTCCTCAAACCTTGGCACTTTTAATCCGTTCCTGACTAGTGGGTTGTCTAATCACCTGGAGCTTCAGAGCTATTATCTAAACAATTCACATACTGACTCCGGAAGTTTTCAAAGTTGGGTGAGCATGATAATCCTTTTGGGGCAGGGAGAAAATATTAGAATTTCTGATTTTAGCTGAACCTTCTAAAGGGCTATATTTATATGTAATACATTAGTGTAGTCATACATTAGTGTAGTCTTACAATAAATAAGTAAACCAACTTATTGTGTGTCATCAAAGAAGTTTGGAGACTACCCATTTAGCCATTTTTCTATGTGAAACTGATTTTCTCTACAGGTAGAAGTAAGGTCTGTGTTCCACTTATCTTTTGCTATGTAACAAACCATCCCCAAAATTGGTAGTTTAAGACAATATCAATATTTAATTTTCTCACAAAGCTGAAGTTTAGGCAGGGCTCAGCAGGGACAGCTTGTCTCTGCTCTAACACAGTGGTTGAAAGGTGGGCTGGAGCCATCTGAATGCTGTTCACTCACAGGTCTGGCAGTTGATTCTGGTTGTTATCTGGGAAGACTCAAACACTTGGAGGCAAAAATAGCTGGAGTGGGGGAAGGCAGCTAGGAAGGCAGTTGGATTCCTTTCTCTATTCTGGTAGGCCTGAGAGGAAAGGGTTAAGGATCCTCTTGCCAAAATATCATGTATGTCCAAATGTCATCATAGGTATGTGTGTTAATAAAAAATGTGTGCACCTCTC
Source organism: Panthera uncia (assembly GCF_023721935.1). Taxonomy (NCBI): domain Eukaryota; kingdom Metazoa; phylum Chordata; class Mammalia; order Carnivora; family Felidae; genus Panthera; species Panthera uncia. Next base: position 43,199,950 of record NW_026057580.1, on the reverse strand, counting down.
TTCAAATGTCATGTCAATAAAGATATGTGTGCTAGTAAAAATATGTACCCCTCCCACCAAAATGCCATATCATTTATGATGTGTGCTCTCATAAAAATATGTACTTGTGCCATAAGCATTTTCCTACTCCTGAGTTAATTGATTTTCCTAAAACAAGAGTGTAGCCAATGGATATTTAAAATCACTTTCTTCTTTGCTCCTCCCCAACATTTCAAATAAATAAATTTATGACATATATTGGAGTAAAAACTCTTTCCTATGAATAATATAACACTAGTAAAATAATTCCCTCTTAGTAACCTATTCCACTGAGGTGGTAGAGCTACATTCTTTGATTTATGTAGCTATCATTTAAGATGATTTCTAAGAGTTGCTCCTGAAATTATGCTAAATTCTAGTCTCAAGACTAATAAAAGCCTTCTTTGACAGTTGATCAAGTAACTTAAAACTCAAAAGCCAGAGGGGAATGATGAACATTTGGAAGTTGTTCACAGGAGAGTCTTAAAGATGATGGAAGGGTGGAGAAATAAGATGCAAGAAAGTGGAACTTCCTGAGATGATTTAATTTTGATAGGGCAGAGTTTGCAGAGATGACTCATTTTGACTTCTGTTGACCAGAACTCTCTCCTATGCTCCACCATACACTATACACACTATCCCAAGAGATGTCCATAATTGGGGTTCTGGAGTAATGAAACTTCTTTAATGGTTTTGATTCCATCTTTGTCCCCTGCTCCCATGTTTAAATTTCATTAAATGTAGTGTTAGTGCCTTCTAATACTTTGAAGTGTAATGCATGGGAAGCTTATTCTCAGACCAAGCCAGGAAATAGAGGTTTTATCTTCTAAACTCTTAAATAGGAAGGCACCTTGATATTCATCTTCATCTATTTAAATTGGGAGCTTAATTTTAGTTAGTTTTAGTAAAAAAAAAAAAAAAGCATCAGGCTGTAAAAATCAAGTTTATAATTAATAATTTCGGTAGAGTTTCAAGGCTGGTTGTTAAATAATTTTTGTCATGGTTGCCAAATGATTTTTTCCATTCCTAGAATGACTTAAATATCATAATACCTTAAGACACTAAAGTTAGAAGTGATGCACATATTCCTTTGGAGCCTAAGATGCTATGAATTTAGTGGGGTTTTTTTTAGTCTTTTTTTCCATTTATTATAAGGACTTTTTAATATTCTAATTTAAAAAATGCTTATTTGCAAATGTATAGATTGTCTATAAATATACCACAATGCGCATGTGTGTGGCTTAAGTCCATAAAAGACACATTTAGTACTGTTGTATTCGCAGAGAATTTGTTGCATAGGTTCCTAATTACTACACTAGGAAGCATTCTCTTTAGGATTTGTTCCTATAATGGATTAGCTTACTATTTTGATAAAGATAGCTGCTAACATAAATATTTAACTTGTGTTCTACAATATATATTATTGCCCCAGATAAATTTTCTTGAAACCAAAAGTCTCTGTTGTAAACACATTTTACATAGAAAATACCTTAAATCCTACTCTTTCTTCTTATAAATCAGTTTAATTTTGTGAGTTTCTAGTTGTGACCTTATTATACAGTTGACCGTTTAACAACACGGGGCACTGACTCCCCACACAGTTGAAAATCAATGTATAACCTTGTGACTCCCCTAAAATTTAACTAATAGCCTGGTGTTGAGCAGAGCCTTACCAATAACATAAACATATTTTTATGCTACATGTACTGTATACTGTATTGTTACAATAAAAACCTAGAGAAAAGACAGTGTTGTTAAGAAAATCATATGAAGAGAAAATCATTTACAGTACTATTCTGTAAAAAATACTGCATGTACTGAATGTATAAATGGACCCATGCAGTTCAAACCTGTGTTGTTCAAGGTCCGTTGTCATTTGGCATTGGGAGAAATTTTTATTTGGTTGGATTTCAAAAGAGTATTCCATCCAGCTGTGGTGTAGAGGCATTTGCTTAAGGTATCTTGAGTATATCTTGGGGCGCCTGGGTAGCTCAGTCAGTTGAGCATCTGTCTTCAACTCAGGTCATGATCTCACATTTTGTGAGTTCAAGCCCCACATCAGGTCACTGCTGTCGGTGCAGAGCAAGCTTCAGATTCTCTGTCCCCGTCTTTCTCTGCCCTTCCCTTGGTTGTGTGCACTCTCTCTCTCTCTCTCTTTCTCTCTCTCTCAATAACAAAAAATAAAACATTTTTAAAAAAGGTATATTGAGTATATCTTGTAGGCCCAGATTTTCTAATTCTTAGAGTCATCAAATCGGATAAATTTTGTATCTTCACAGGCCAAAGAATGTCTCACAAGGAGACACAAGGACTATACTCAGCAAAAATGTTGGATGTTTGTATCTGCTTCGTTGGGGTGCATTTAAGAGGAAAAATGCCATTATCTAACCCAGGCACATTAATAGTTTATAAGCCACTGGAAATAATGTGGAGATGTCACAAACCATGAATACAAATCACATTCCTAGAATGTTTAGCAGAGATATCTCTCTTTGATAATACTCTAGGAATTTTTTTTTTTTTTTTTTTTAGTTTACCATTATAGCTTGTTTTCTTTTGTTTCAGTTACTTACTTTTAAAATTATTTGGAGGTGCCTGAGTGACTCAGTCAGTTAAGTGTTCAACTTCTGCTCAGGTCATGATCTCACGGTTGGGGAGTTCAAGCCCCACATCAGGCTCTGTGCTGACCGTACAGAGCCTGCTTGGGATTCTCTCTCTCTCTCTCTCTGTCTCTCTCTCTGTCTCTCTCTCTGTCTCTCTGTCTCTCTCTCTCTCCTTCCTTCTCTGCCCCTCCTCCACTCTCACTCTCTTTCTCTCTTTCTCAAAATAAATAAATAAACTTTAAAAATAAAATAATATGAATTAACATCATTAATGATCAGTTTCCTTTTTTTCTATAGCACTTAATACTCACATGGTGGTCAACCCCCAGGCAGTCATCTTGGGCACTAAGTTTTATAAAAATCTAAAGTAAGATGCCAAATAAAACAACTAACACAACCAGTTAAAACAACAGGAGAGTCCTTTGGCCGTGCTCTCTATACAAGCCTTTGTGGGAGCCTTCTTTCTTCCATTTCTCAGTCTTGTGAAGTGCAAGCCATAACGATGCTCAGCTCCCAGGAAGAGTAAAGTCATAGCACCTGGGAATACAATAGATTGTCTCTATGATTCAACAAAGCTTATCCATTTCAGGCTCTGCTTCTGCTGGGACCTGTATACTGTATAATGAACTCAATGAAATCCTCCACCTGACCCTTTGGACTGTAAGATGAAACACTACTAAGGTTTTCTCTCCTAGGGCAGAAAATTGACAGAAGTACAGGTTGCTTGTAAGACCAATCTGCCTGCAGCCTACAGGCAGGTAATTCATTGAAAATTGTTAGAATTTAATGGAATAACTTTTGCATTTTACCCAGCTAATTATTTTTTTTTAATTATTTGCCCTTTCTCCTTCCTGTTTCTTTTTATTTTCCTTGAGTGGTTTTGTTGTTGTTGTTTGTTTTGTTTTGTTTTTTTAAATATACCGACCTTTTTGGGTGATTGGATTTGTTCAAAGTAGGCCTGGATGCTTTAAAAGACTGGTAAATCCTCTCAAACTGAAACAAAACAAATTACACACACACAAACTTAAAACCAAAATATGTATGAAGAAGAAAAGTAAACTATTCTGTTATACAACTATTTTTGGACCTCAGAATTATGTTCATAAAAGCTTATGGCAAAATGAGGGATGAAATCCAGATGACTGATACTAATGGAACACTTGCTTTATGCCTTAAGAATTTATCTGAAATGTTATGGGTACATTGGACTGCATTTTAAAATTTGGTACTAGGAGAATTATATTCAGTGGAAATCTGCAGTGCATCTTTTTTTGCCGAATGAAGTGTTTCAGAGGGAAGGAGACCATGCTTAATAGATCTCATTGTATCTTAACCTATCTTTCTTCTAAATCTTTTTGAGCATCAAGTTTATAATCTGTAAAATAGAGACATTAATTTATGCCTGATAGGGTAGTCAGGAGAATTAAAAGAGTGCTAGTGTAAGTTTGCTTTTTGATTATAAAAGGTCTATATAAATATTAGGAGGCTTATGTTTCAGACTGGTACCTATATTATCTCAAAGTCTTTTGAACACGCTACTGTCATATTATTTTTTGTAAAGGAGATGTCAGAAAAATTCGTGTCTAGTCCTGCTCAGTTACTAAATTCCAGGGCATGACTCTGTGAAAATTATTAGCGACTTTGAACATGGGTTGTTCACTCATTTATTCATGCAATATGTATTGGGTGCCTATTGTATGCCAGATAGTACTGTTGGCTCTGGGAATATAGCAGTGAAAGATAGAGATGGAGCTCATGGAGCAGGCATTCTGGTGGGGAAAGGCAAGCATCTAATATAATGAATACATAATAGGGTATGTGAAAAGGTGGTAAGGGGTCTGCAAAAAATAAAACAGAAGAGATGGAAAATGCAGAGGGTAGATTTTTGCTTTTTGGTTTTAACTAGGGTGGTCAGGGAAAAGCCTCACTGGTAACTTGGAGAAAGATCTCAAAAGATAAGAGCATGCCCCCTGTGCAGATGGTGGGGGCAGGGAGTTCCAGGTAGAGAGAGAGCACTGTTCATGCAGACATCTCCCAGTAGAAGTACGTCTTGTCCAGGAGGCTGATGTGGCTAGAGGCACATCAGTGTGCAAAAGTAACAGAAAATGAGGCCAAAGGTTGAGGTGGAGATGACAGCATAGGGCCTTGTAGGCCATTTTCTGAGAGGGAAAAGGGAATATTTGGAAGATTTCATGTAATTTAGGTTTTTACCCAGTCTTTTGACTGGAGAATGAAAAACAGGTGTCAGGCTTTATTCTTTAAAATCTCTTACAGTCAGGGTCCAAGATCCTGTGATGTTTGATGGTTTCTCTCCCAAGTTGCCTACTATTATTCCAGGAAGAATAAAATCTTGTTCTATCTCTTCTTGGCCCACTACTGGAACCAGCTGTTTGGCAGACCATAGAAATTAGGTCTCCATAACTGTGGGGTCAGTGGGGCCAGTTGAACCTTCGCTTTCCCATGGCTTTCTAAAAATAATTTAAGAAATTATTTTTCTTAAATAATTTTTAGTATTTCTCAGAAATACTAAATAAATAATGATGGTATATATAAAAGACCATGGTGTATGGATGCATTATGTATTTTTTACTTCAGCGCAAGTGAAAAGTCCAGTCCAAAGAAACTTAGGAACCTATCAGAAGATTCTCTCCCCTATTCTTCCAGTTCTTCACCAAGCCACAAAAGGCTTCCCTCTGAATGTTTACATGAGCTGCCTGCCCACTAATAGGTGAAAAATTTGTCTCAATGTGGTATAATCACACGGAATTCCAAAGTGAGGAACATGTTAGTTGGTAAATCCCATAATACTTATAAATTCTTCAAAAAGTGTTTAAAAAAAATTCTAGAGCTAAAATTATTTGCAGTGCTAGTTTTGTGAATTTATTTTTACCTGCTAACTCTATAAATTCCCCAATATATTGTTATTTGGGCAGTAAATATTTTATGTGTGTGATGGGCTTCCAGTACACAAAACTTTTAGAAGGATAGAATCTAGGATGGAGTGAAACAGCTGTTTATTGTACAATCTGATAATTGCTGATGATATTGGTTTTTTAAGGAGAATAAGATCATTTTGCCTTTAAAAAAACGTAATTAAATCAAAGCTTCCTTACTTGGATGTGAAATTTCTATATTTAGCAAGTCATTAAGTTGGGTAGAAAAATAGAAACTATACCTCAAATTGATTTACATTCTTTAAGAAAGAGAAACAGATAACTAATGTTCTCTGCAATGAATTTTTATACTTACAAAAGAAGACATTAACCAAAAGTACCAACATTATAGAAGAAGATATGTGTGGCAGTCACCAAAGGGCATTTGGATCATCTGTAAAAAGCTTTGAAATTCCCAAGAGCTAAGTTTAATAAAGGAAAGATAAGAATGTCATATTGAAATTCATAAAATTGATTGATATTCATAGTTCATCTTGTGCACATGTATAAGACAATTTCCCTGCATCATAATGGATTGAAAAGGACATGTAAGTCAGTATTAAGCCTTGAGACAAAGTAAAAACTAATCATGACATAGCTAAAGGAGCTATTAAAAATAATATTGTTGATTAAACACTATGGAGTACCAGGGACTTCTGGCCAAAAATAATCACTGTATTTATGCTGCTGGTCTGAAGACACCAGGAATCTGGGACTACTGAATATTATGAACATATTCATAAAATTATCTCCCAGGTTTATGTCTGAATTGTTCACTTTGAGAGGTTGCTTATATGTGATTAATAGAAGTAAAGATTATAACCAGACTCTTGGGAAGACTAAAAGTGATGATCAAACAGTTGGTTTTCCTGATCCTTTACTTTATACAATTTTAATTTCCTCCACCTAGCCAATTAGTGAGTGAATTTGAAGCTATTTAGACAAGCATTATTTTTCTGATGCAAATCACTTGTACAGAAAGTTAGGAGACCCCAGAGATCTGAGCCTGACTGCTAAATGTCATGTTCACAGCCACCGTGCCACTGTCCATCACCAGCATGCAAAGCCAACAAGAAGTGCAGCTGGCTTTGATTTAGAGGTCCTTTGGCAAATTGTCTCAGTTTTGAAATTCATCTCCTTTATAACAATAGTAAGTACATACATAGTGCTGTTATATCAGGCGCTGTTTGAATTTACTTAATCCTCACATTGACGCTATCTGAGGTGTTTCAGTTACCTTTTGAAGTGTTTGAAACCATCCTGAAACCTAGTAGCTTCAAGCCGTAATCATTTGATATCAATCACTATTTTGTGGATCAGCTGGGCAGTTCTGCTGTTCTAGGCTGGGCTAGTGTGTCTTCTGTCAGCTGTGGGTCAGGTAGGGAGCGTTAATACTTTCTGCTGAGTTCTGCTATATCTCTGCAGTCTCAGCTGGGACCACTGGGGCTGACTTCACTCGTTCTAGCCCATGTGATTGCTCATCATCCAGCATCATGTTCACGTGAGGGTAGCATTGTGTTCACAAGGAGGATGCAGGGACTTGGAAAAGAGTACTGGAGAGCAAAGTCCCTTGAGGCTTGTCCTTGGAACTTATGCAGTATCACTGTCAGTGAATTCTATTGGCCAAAGTGGACAGAAAGCCGGTTTGTAATTAAGGGGAAGGGAACTAGACTTTTCTTTTTGATAGGCAGAGCCAAAATGGGTGTGGATATATGGAGGAATAAAGGACTGAGCCCATTTTTCCAATGTACCACAGGTGGCCACAGCTCTTTGCATTTTATAGGTGAGGGAACTGAGATACAGAGTTTATATGACTCAGGGTTGTGTAGATTCTGAGTGTCCAAGTCAACATTCAGACAGGGAGTCTGACTCCAGAATCCGTGTTCCTAACCCATGTGCTACATATTTATTTTGTCTGTGCGTTTCCTAGATGTCACTACTGCATGTGTCATGGATCATGGGAAATCATGCTTACTGCCTTCTTTCACATAAAGAACCTCTGACTTTCATGGCACCACCCATTTGACCCCATGCCCTGGACCAAAAGCCTGCAATAAGTAACACTTCTTTCCTCTTTAGTATTTTCTCCTGGTCTTTACTCTTAGAAAAATTATTAAGGTTTTTTAAAAGTGGGTTTTAGCAAAGTATTGCATGTTAATGTGTTATTGTCATTTAGAATACTTATACCTAAGGGTAGGAAATGTTTATTTATAGTTTGATTTGATACATTTTTTTAGCAAATTGTAAAGTACTTTTTTAAATTCTAAAACGAGCTCTTTTACTGCCAGTACATTCCATTAAGGTAGGGACCTCAACTTCACATTACTGTTATTTCCCTAGCAGTTAGCAAGTAGAAGGTGTCCAATAATTTTAAATTGAATGGAGGAATGAAGGAAGCCAGAATATTAAAGATTATTAATAAATGTTTTCTAATCATTGATTTCATCAAGGAGATTATAATAATGTTATACTATGTTTATTCAAGTAATTTTCTGTGTTTTTGCTTAGCCAGTGTCATTTCCTTTTCTCATTATGCCTGTTACATTTTATGTATGTACATGTTTGTGTGTGATGCCCTAATACCATATCCAGATTTTTAAAAAATTCTTTGTTAATTTTTAATTGTTTTTCTCTATAATTTCATATTATGACTCTCTTGATCTACATACACAGAATCTTTCTAGTGCTTGTATTAAAGCTTTCGAGACTAAGGAAACTTTCAACTCACATAGGCCTTTACAAAGATGGAGCTCACTGCCCACCCCTGCTATTGCTCTGTTGCTCTTTTGAAATTGGATCCTTGGGTTCAACCTAGTGCTATGCATTAATAAGAACCCATGCAAATATGAGTGTTGCACACCCCTTGAAGTTCTTTATTGGAAACTCTTCTCAGTTACTTGGTGAGTTGTTTGAGATGCTTTTCTCACTTTACCAATGGGAATTGAGATACAGCCTGGGTAGGCAGCTTGTCAAATACAAAATCAAGGCCAAGGGATTAGGTAGCCAAGATAAGAACTGAAGGAACCTCACTTTATAGCCCATTGTTCAAGAAACTAAGTAATGTAGTTTGTAAGGAAAGAATAATATGGAAAACAAACCCTACCCCTCTTAATCATGAATTGTGTGCGTGTGAAGACTATTGATTAGAACATACTAAAAGGTTGTTATGTGGTTAGTTTGTAGAACTGAGAGTGGATCTGAATGATTATTAATAGGAGAAATGTGTCATGATTCATCTCATTAACATGTATAATTGCTAGCCAGAGGCAAATCTTACAGTTAGAAGACAAAGCGCAAAATGAGGTTACATTGATTTCTTTCTTTTAGAGATTAGAATATAAGTCATCAGAACATATGAGAAGAGCCCCAAGTGAGAAAGCTGCTTAACTATGGTTCTTCCTTTGTTGCAAAACCCATTTTAACCCCAGAATCTGTCTAATCCAGCCATTAGTCTCAAAATGTTTTCCACTAATATATTTCATTACAATGACATTTCTTGTCAGTGAAGATTCTGGGGTTTTATCAAACCAGAAGTAGTGGGATTTATTCTTGAATCTCACCAGCTTAAAAGTTCATGGTCTTTTTAACACAACGAATGCTTTCTTCTTTGACTGTTATTTTAATTATATTTTTACACAATTACACAAAAATTATATTTTACACATGTGTTCATACAGTTAGCTGTGTATTTTGCCAATTTCTTTATTTCTCTCCACAGTAAGGAAAGGAACTGAGTCAGTGTGAAGGCCACAGACCTTTCATCAGCCTTTCTATGTATGCTTCATCATCTGTGGCTCAGAGCTGAGAGCTACAGCCCTCCATGTATCTCACTGCCTGATGCCTCGATGAGAGATCAGGGTGCATACACAAAGAAGGTAAGAAAAGGCGCACATGATGTAAACAACTTCTGTAAAAAACTTAACTAATTTAGAATCCTTTTCTTTCTTTTCAGTTACAGTTTTGAGTATCATGTTAGTAAAGGCCCTAATAGGAGGGAGTGAAATGTGCTAGAAGAACTTGTTGACTGTCACTCATAGAGAAAATAAATAAAATTTAAATACAACAACAAACACACACCTGTGATGACCAGTTGTACCAGTTGTATCTGTTGACAAGGGCTTTCATCTTGATTAGCAGGGGTGAGTGTAGGGAGCACTCTAGAAATCAGCAGTTCTCTTTGTCATTTTCAATTTGTAATTATCAAACTCCTGACTGAGAGGCAGAATAATTAATGTAGTCTTTCTCAGACTTATGACAAGAAATGCCTGGAGCTCTTGTTAAAGACACAGATTCCCAGCTCCACCCAGATCCTGATGAATGGCAGCCTCCAGGGATGTGCCCTGGAAATTAATATTTTTAATAAGTTTGAAGGTTATTTGTATTAGCTGATACCTAAGCGAACTTACAGAGTTCCAAGTCTGTCATTTACTGTGTTGAGATGAAGAGTTATTTCACCAAATCTAAGTATCTGTTTCCCATTCTGCAAAATCAGGGTGATGATGGTACTTCCCTTTGGGTGCTATTATGAACTCCAAATGACATAATGTGTGCAAAATATATATCTCAGTGCTTGGCACAAATATTGATTGTGCATTAGTTGCTCTGATGCTCTAGGTCCGCCCAGTTGGAGGATGTAATGTATATAAATGATCTAGGGAATGTTTGAGGGAAAAGTAGGTGAAGGGAGAGAAGCTCTGACAGGTTAGATGAGGGCTGAGGCATTCTAGCTTAGAGATAATGGAGAGAGTAGACTTACTCACTGGGTGGCTCAGCCAGTTAAACACCTGACTCTTGGTTTTGGCTCAGGTCACTATCTCATGGTTTCATGGGTTTGAGCCCCACATCAGGCTCCACGCTGATGGTGTGGAGCCTGCTTGGGATTCTCTGTCTCCCTCTCTCTCTTCCCCTCCCCAACTCACACTGTCTCTGTCTCTCCCAAAATAAATGAATAAATGTTCAAAAAATTGCCTTTTAAAAAGAAGAAATATTTTTGGAAGCATAAGACATGATACAGTTTAATTGGTCAATAATATTTTCATTTTATAAAGTTTCATTTGGGATGTGCTGATAAGAGGATATTAATGCTTTGTATGACCAGGTGTATCAGATATGCAAATATGTAGAATCCTCATAACATGAAATTGATTCATCTATTCATTAATTTAATACATATTTGTTGAGTACCCACTGTGTGCCAGGCACTGTTTTAAGCACAAAAGGTATATCAGTGAATAGAACAGCTAAACACTCCTGCCCCTACAAAGTTTATATTCTTGTGTATGTTGAGAGGAGGGAGGCAGACACTAAATGGAATAAATATGAAAATTATATAATGATAAGGAGAAATAAAAACAAGGGGTAGTATAGGGAATATGGAGTGTGTGTGTGTGTGTGTGTGTGTGTGTGTGTGTGTGCATGCACATATAGTGTGTGCATGTATGCATGCAAAGTAGGGCCTTGATAAAGACTTTGACTTTAAGTGCTATAGGAAGTTTCTAAAGGGTTTCAAGCAAACCACATTTAAAAAGGATCCCTCTGGGGGCACATGGGTGGCTCAGTCAGTTAAGCGTTGGACTGTTGGTTTCGGCTCAGGTCATGATCTCACTGTTCGTGGGTTTGAGCCCTGCATCCGGCTCTGCTAACATCTCTCTCAAAATAAAGAAATAAACATTAAAAAAAAATAAAAAGGATCACTCTGGCTTCTGGACAATACCTCCCAGGAAGGCAAGGAACTGGAAAGGAGGTTATGAAAGTATGAGAGGGATGATGACAGCATGGGCCTGGATGGTAGCAATGGAAGCAGTCAGGAATGGTCAGATTCTGGATGTATCTAGAAGGTGGAACCAACAAGACTTGCTTATGGATTGGATGAAAGGAATGAGAGCCAGAGAGGAGTCAAGGAGGACTCATCCTGACCAACTACATGTTGGAATTGTCATTTCCCTGAGATGACATAAACTGTAGAGAAGCAAGGGTTTAGCCTACCAGAGGTTAGGCTTTAGTCATGTTAAGTCAGAGTTACCTATTAGCCATCCAAGTGGGGAGGCTAGAAGCAGGCATTTGGATATAAAAGATCTGGATCTCATGGGAAGAATTTGGGTCAGAGAGATAAATTTGGAGTTATAAATCTGTATATGACATTTAATGCCAAAAATAAATGGTATCACCAATGGAAGGCACAGGATTCCAACAGAATCCTGAGACTTGTAAACTGTAAGAGGATGGGGAGATGAGGAGAAACCAAATCAGAAGACTGAAAGCAGCTGGTGACAGGGAAGAAAACTGGGAGAGTGTGTCCTGAAAGTCAAAGGAAGGGAGAAATCAACTGTGTCAAATGTTACCAAGACCAAGATGAGTATGTGAATTACCACAGTATTTTGCAAAGTAACAATCATTTGTGACTCCCCTGAGAACAGTTTAGGTGGAGTAGTAGCACAATGGCCTGATTAGCATGAATTCAAAAGAGAATGAGAGTAGAGGAATTAGAGAGAGTGTACAACAAAGCTAAGGGGGAAGAGTTTGGCCATAAAGGGGAACTTAGAAATAGGCAATCGCTAGAGTGGGAAGAGTTGTTTTTTTAAGATATGAAAAACAACAGGGTGTTTGTAAACTGAGGAGAGTGATCCAGGGGCAAGAAAATTAATGCCATAGGAAAGAGAGAGGTTCTAAAAGTACCGTCCATGCCCTCCTTCTGCTCAGGGCACACCCAAACATTTGTAATCTTCTCCAGTCTCTCTGTCCATATCCTAGGCAGCAAAGCAAAGATCTTAGTTCTTAGACAAACCAGACCACTTATGATTCTCTGAAGCCCTTAGAATCCTCAATATATCTAGTCTCATAGATTTCTGTTTTGATTTTTGCTTTAGAAAAAGGAGAAAGGAAAGAAGGAAGGAAGGGGAGATAAATCATACTATATATATTTTTGGCAACTGGCTTTTTTTAACCCTCTTCTTTCTTTAATCACATTTAATTTTCATAACAACCCTTTCAGATAGGTATTATTTTCTTTTTCTAGATGAGTAAAGTAAGTTCCTAGTCATTAACTTCTTGAAGATCTCAGAGGTCGTTATGAGGAGGAATCATTTCAAACTCAGATCTATCAGACCCCAAAAATATCAATTTCACAAATTTTTCTTAAATAGGAAACTTATGATAGATTCATGGTCTGATTCAACCTTGAAAACATAGGTTCTGGCCCATACTCATTTGCCTACATGATCTCATCATCCATGTAACAGATCCAGCTTTAATTATGTGTGCTTATTAAGCACTCTATGTTCCTTTTACTGAAGACATTTCTTTTAAAATTGAATATGTTTTTCTGTAAAAATTACCATCCTCATTATTCAGTAAAAAAAGATGTAATCCTATGTAGAATGTCATCTAAAGTTACCCTACATTTACTGGAAACATCTAGAAACAAGCCATTTTCTGAGACACAGAGGGAGTCATGTAATTCTGCCTTTAAGATGAGATTAGCAGAAGGGTCTCATCCTGCGTAGGTATTTTGAATATGTGTGGGACAGAAACTGTAAGAGACTGATAAGGGGCTTCTGAGACCAACAAAACTTGAGTTTACTTTTGTGTGCACTCAGATCTCCTCTTAGACAGTTCAGCCCCAGATCCCTTGGCTCCTTCCTGTTGGGATAACTCATTTCTCCATACCAATCTGCAAACTGTTAGATATGGGAATTTCTCTACTGTGTTTCGTCTCCTGAAACTCTAAACTTCTTAGAGAAATGCTGAATCTGCTTCCTCAGGAAGAATTCTCCCAATAGTACATCTACCACTTTCTTTGTAGAGGGAGAAGTCTTTTAGGGTATCCTTGCAACAAAAACGATATGCGCTGAAATTGTTTGGTTCAATAGGTTGGTGGAGCATAGGTAAGTCTTGAAAATCAAACATATATGTCAGCTACCGATTCTTCACAAATGGTGTGTGATAGAAAAGAATGGTTGGGAAAAATTGGGCAAATGATAAGTGCTTTGGAACACACTGATTTTTTTACAGTGAAATAATGAGAGCCATGTTAGGTAGGAAAATAAAGGTATAAGTAGTCAACAGACATTTCTTTAGTACCTACCAGTTAAAGAATACAAAGAAGTTAAATGAGTGTCCTAGAATTCCCAGCCTAGTGGAGGAGATTGATATTTGGGTGATAACATAAAGGACGTAATTCTTACCAAGAGACATTACTAAATGATTATCTCCTCTAATCCCACCCCTAAAGATTCAGGGATGCTCCTGTTTAACAGTTTCACTATCAACATGATGAGATATGCTTTCATGGAGAAAAGAGACAATAGAATCATATTGATGCTTTGTTTTTACAAAAATGGAAATCAGATGAAAAGAAATCAGCAAAATTAAATGTAAAATTGAAAGTTATTTGAGGGGCGCCTGGATGGCGCAGTCGGTTAAGCGTCCGACTTCAGCCAGGTCACGATCTCGCGGTCCGTGAGTTCGAGCCCCGCATCAGGCTCTGGGCTGATGGCTCGGAGCCTGGAGCCTGTTAGCGATTCTGTGTCTCCCTCTCTCTCTGCCCCTCCCCCGTTCATGCTCTGTCTCTCTCTGTCCCAAAAAAATAAAAAAAAAAGATGAAAAAAAAATTAAAAAAAAAAAAAAAAGAAAGTTATTTGAGCCAATCCATAGGTTAATGCCTGGAAGGATAGCAGTAGACTAAGGAACATGAGAAGAATATAAAAAAGTTTAATTAGGTAGTCTTATTTATAAGGCATTTGTGTAAAATATAAACAAATTGCTTTTACTAGAAGAAAGGAAAAAAAATCCTTACAACTGAAATTCGGCTCCATGACTCAGGTTTTGCAAGTCTTTCTTTTTTCCTAAATCAGTTTTTTCCTTCCATTGTCTCCCAGAGGTTGGGTAAAGAGGTCATCCAAGATATGTGGTTTTCTTTTCCTATTTTTTACCTTGTTTGGGAACGAGGTTTATTGGGTAGTATTCACATATTGATAAACTACTAATCTTTCCTTTGTGATGTCCTCTTCAGAGAATTCAAGATATTTTTATAAAGGTTAAAAAATTACTTTTCCTTAGACTCCTAAGAAATATATAATAAAAAATAAGAGTTAAGAAAAAAATTAATGACTTTGTCATCCCAGCTTCCAAGCTTTCATAATGTATTAACCAAAAATGTATTCCACATATTTTATGGTTACACAGTCATTGACCTGATAATTACATGAATCAATAAGTTCTTATTGTTCAAAGAGACATTTGCTTTCTTTTGATGCTTGTTTTAAACTGTTATTTCCATGTTGAATCACTATATTGCACACCTGAAATTAATATTACACTGCACGTTAACTAACTGGAATTTAAATAAACTTAAAAAATAAATAAACTGTTACTTCCACTTTCATATTGGAATGAATATATATATGTTGTATATATGTATATACACAAATGTCACCTATCTAGTAGTAGTAACATTATTATTTATTTTTTAAGGCTTCTTTTGGATGCTTAGTTTCTAATATTTTACAAGCTGGAGACTGGTCTTGTGCAATTGTTTTTTACCTGTTAAGTCATTATTTCCACATTAATAATAGGGCAAAGATATCAGGCTTCAGTTTAGATTATGACAGTACCTAATGTCTTTTCCACATTTGCTTCGACCAAGGAGAAGACTTCCTTTCTTGTTTTCCTGGGAATTTTATGAATTCAATATGTATATTTTTCCAGCTGTAGTATTTTAATTGCAATTGGAAATTACCAGTTGAGGTATCACTTTTCTTATGAAAAGTTTCCTAATACTAAATCCTAGCAGTTAAAGCTGACTTCAGCTACTCAAATGGCATGATTTCTTTATGCTTAACTTAGAATTTTTAAAAAATATTTTCTTTAGTTATTTACTTTGATACTTCTGGGTCAATGAAACATTAAATTCTATATTTTTATATTAGCCACCTTTTCATAAGTGTAATTACCTTTGTGTGTGTGTGTGTGTACGCGCGCTATAACCCTAAATAAATGATTAAGATAAATGGAAACTGTCTTGGTTAATATTGTGAAAGTGAAACCATTTGATTTGATACCTGTTTCAGACCACAAGTGAGACTCCTAGGTTGCAAATGTTTATGTGTCCAGAAAATTCATGTTGGTAATCCATTATAGCAGCAAGTCTTCATCTTTGTTTCCTTCCAGTTAAATTGTTTTCCTATTATACATTTAATAGACTAGCTCAAACAGAAATGTAGGGCTAAATGAAGGTTGAATGCTCATATGGAATCTCTTGTTGCTTCCAAGGACATTAGCAGGGAGCATGTGTAAGTAGGACTGAGGGTATTTGTATGGGTGAACTCTGCCTTGAAGTTAGGGGAGTCACTCAGTTGCCTTAGTTCAAGTTCTTCACTGGTAAAATGCGAAGCAGGATGAAAGGAGCCTGAAGTCCTTTCTAGCTAGGGTTGGAAATGGCCTTAGTTTCTCTACCTTTCCCTACAAATAATCCATTTATTCTTCACTGACTTTGTAGTTAATAAAATCCTTTAGAGCAGCTTCTTCAAAACTAGGAGGGTGAGAGTATTCCCACCTCCAGGGAGCCAGACTTTTAAATCATCCCCATTCTGAGTATTATCTTCTTTGATGGGACTTACTGAGTAGGTCTGAGGGCAGCTATTAGATTGTAAAGTAGGCTGTAGGAGTTAATTATGGATGCTCTCACCTAGATCCTAGAAAAGAATCACCTCCATGAGTATATAGCAGTACCAACTGGTATAGCAGTACCAATTTAATTGATCCCCAAAGGAAGTTACACTTAGCATCTCTACAAAATGATGAAAAGCTGACTGAAATAGAATTTCATTGTGTCACCACTTTATTTTAAATATTGTTTGTTTTCCCAACCATGTCTGTTTATATTGTGCTTCAAAATAAGGTTGATAGACTGTTATGAGCAGTTATCAATCATGCTACACAGGCCATCCAATTTCTGTTTAGCAAAGACAACAGCTAGTAGTAGCATACACAGAATGGGTCACTATCAAGTGTGCTTTCATTTAAATTTGAGAACTGAAGAGTCCTGATGACTGTCCCCAAGGGACACAGTGAGCCAGTGGCACAGATAGGAAAGGCTCCCAGCTGTCAGTTCTAGGAGTTAAAGATGTCACTGTCTCTAAAGAAAAAGTTCTCATGATTTCTGCAGAAGACATCAAATGCACTTACTCCTTTTCTTGTGTGTCATGAAAACTGTGAACATTTTTCTTATCCATCTTTCTTAGTACATGGGTCACTTAGATGATAATGAAATTTTGCTTGCTGTCCTATGATCCTTATAAAATGCTATTTTTCTAAATGGGGATATCTAAGGTTGTGAGAGAGAAACATGGAAAATATTTAAATACTGAGAAATATTAGTCCTCAGTTCTAAAATTTAGTCCTTAAACAAGTAGCTCATTGCATGAAGGTAATCTTTGTGGTCTTCTATATGCAACAAAATATATTTTGAGCATAAAATATAAACATGAAGTAATATGAACTCATTAAGAAGAATAATCATAAGAGAAAGTTATATGGTGTTTATATGTGGTTATATAAGATTGATCATGTTGTGCATCTGGCTACATATCTGAGATATACAGAAATTAATGAACAGGGTTCTCTATTACAATTAGAAGAAAGGGACTAACTTTGTATTTAGAAATAGTACTCAAATTATACTCTAGAATAGTTTCAGGAGTATTATACCATGAATATATTAGTGTATCAAAAGTTTTGAAGAAACTTTGAGGGAAAATGTACTCAACTTCTATTTAATTTAATTTAATTTAATTTAATTTAATTTAATTATTATTTTTTCTCACATACAATTTTAATTTTTTCTGTTTTTTGTTAGTTATATAACAATTTCTTCTCCCTCAAATGAATCTGAAAAGTTGGATAGAAAAAGAGTAAGTTATAAGAAAATTCTATAGAATTTTGGAAAAGATAAAAAAACTGCTTTACCTTCCAACTTTAATTAACGGTAGCATATGATTTTAAGCTTATCATGTACTAATAATGAGGTTTTTAAAAACTTCATCTTGTGGGAAATCCAGTCCAAAAAGAAAATAACAGTTTTAAAATCCAGTTCAATGGTAAGTGCATATTACATTATTGCTCAGTAGTTGGAGAGTTCAGACCTTCCTCTTGTGCTGTCATTGGCTTTACATCTCCATGCTAATGCATCCTCTGAAAATCTGCTTGCTTCATTTCTGCTTCAAACATTATCATCAAGGACAAGAAGTTTAGAGTCTGCAATTTCAGGTGATTATGTTTATACAGTTGGGAGAATAGTGGAATAATCTAAAAAACAGCACACTGTGTATGTGCGTTGACTCTTACTTCCGTAGTGAATGGATTTTTATGCTCCTAAGATGTCATATTACTGTCGTCAGACCCTAGTCATCCATTGATAATGACAATTGCATTGATTGCTTTAGCATCAGCTGACCTCCTATGACTAAATACCTTCATATAGCAGACAGTTCATTCAAAAAAAAAAAAATCAGACATAGAAGTGCTGATATTCTATTTTCTTTCAATGCCCAAAGTACCCACAAATTTTAGATTGAAATGTTGTCTTGAGATAGAGCTTTGCTTGAGATAGAGAAATGGAACTTTGTTCCAGATGTTTAAATAGTCTTTTTAGGCCTCATGATTCTTTCCGTAGACA
The DNA here is from genome assembly GCF_023721935.1 of Panthera uncia. NCBI lineage: Eukaryota > Metazoa > Chordata > Mammalia > Carnivora > Felidae > Panthera > Panthera uncia. The sequence continues at coordinate 43,181,723 of NW_026057580.1, read as the reverse complement.
CTTATTTTTATAAGAGCCACTTAAGCAGTTTATGATTGCAAGCATAGCTTCTCCCAGCTCAAATTTAAGGCCTGTCTTTCCCCCAGGACTTTTATCTAAGACTGATTGATATTCCCTGTTTCTCTCCCTCTAGCCCACTCCCCTTCTACCCTAAGCAGTTCTCATTTCAGGAAGTTAATCATGAAATCTATTAATTATAAATTGAACCAACTCATGTGATCTCCATGTTGATATGAAAAAGTAAGTAAAGCCTATATAGATCACAGCACCAAGTCAATTGAAGGGCAAGGTAGTGATGTCTGTAACAGTTGAGACTGCGGAATAAAGCAAATGTGGATTTGTTTGAATTGTAAATTTGTCACATTGTTATGTGATGTTGGTCAAGGGATTTCTTTTCTTCAAGTCCATTTCCCACATTCATAAAATGGTGTTGATAATGCTTCCTTCATAACATTTTTATGATAAACAAATGAGATATTTTTAAAAGGCTCTTATAGTACCTGACACATTGTATGTATATTATTATTAATTATTATTACTGTTATGCCATTATGCTAAGTCAGTGAAAAAAATTAGTCAAAATAGATTGTTAGATTCTGTTTCTGAATATGCTAAGAGAAGACAGACTTCTCCTGCTATAAACAACTAAAAAAAAAAGGAGTAAAATATATGAAATAATTGTCTTGAAACATTGAGCCACAGGCAGTGTAAAAATGTGATTCCTGAGAAAAGAGGACAAAATGATATAAATCCTACCCTAGATCTACCCTGGCTTTCTGCCTGGAGGCATATTTTGGAATGTGGTATATGGACAGGTATCTCAAGCAGAACAATTTAGTCTTATTGAGTTGAGGAGAGCAATATGAGAATTCAATGAGGCTGTGTTACTTGGAAGTTGAAAAGCAGAATTCTGAAAAGGAGTAAGCCAAGCCAAGAAAGACAAAAACAAAACAAAACAAAAAAAGTTTTAAATCTGTATAAGAGTTCACTTGACCCTTTGCTAAATCCTAAAATGTGCACAAATTTGGTGAAACTATACAGGTGGCACAAAGAACAATGAGAAAGGTATAACCTGAACATTGACAGGGAATTTTTGAGCTCTGGCCAGCCAGAATGGAGTGTTTATTGATCACTGGGAAATCATAAGCAACTCAGAAAGGTCATGCCTTTAGTAGTAAAGTTAAACTACATCTAGAGTAAGTACTGCTCTTGACACACCCTAACTAAGAATAGGAACCATTCTTAAAGAATCAAGCAATCCACAAATAACTAAACTGCTTGCTAGAGCAAATCTCAATCTTCTTAAAAAAAAAAAAAGATAATATTGAGATACTCACTGGCATTACTCACAATCCATCATCCAATCAAAAACTACTATATGTGACAAGAACCAGAATAGGGTGATCTGTAACCAGGAGAAAAAAGTTTACAGAGATAATAGAATTAGCAAAGACTTTTAAATGGATTTTGTGAATAGTTCAAGAACTTAATGCAAATAATAATAATCCAAAATGAAGAACACAGAGGGAAAAACACTGAAAAAAGTAGTAAAGAATAGTTAGATCCCAGGAGGTGGGGCCTGAAAAAAAGTGGGAAGACCCTGAAGCCAGATAAATGCAACGAAAACCATGCTAAAGCACATCATAATCAAATTGCTGAAAACTAGTGATGATGAGAAGACATTAAAAGCCATCAAAGAAAAAAGACAGGAGAAAAATAATTAAGGGTGATCTGAAACTTTGTTTTCAGAAGAAGACAGAAAAACATCTCTAGAATGCTGAGAGAAAAAAATATCCAGTGAAGGTATATTTTAAACATGGAGTGGTGTCTGGCTGGCTCAGTCAGTAGAGCATGCGACTCATGATCTCGGGGTTGTAAGTTCGAGCACCATGTTGGGTGTAGAAATTACTTAAAAATAAAATATTAAAAAAAAAATCCATGGAGATAAAGGAGTTTTTCAGACCCACTGAAGCTGGTAGAGTTTATTTCCAGCACATCTGCACTACAAGAAATGTTTTAGGAAGTTCTTCAGATGGAAAGAGAGGACACCAGATGGAAACTTGCATGTACATAAAGGAATAAAGAGTGCCAGAAATGTTAAATATGTGAGTAAATAAGAAAGGTATTTTTTCCGATCCAATTTAAAGCACTTCTTTAAGACATAATTGGCTGTTTAATAAAGTTTATAACAATGTATTGAGAGATTTTGAACATATGTGGAAGTAAAATGTATGGTAACAATAGCATAAAAGACAGAAGTTAAAAAAATGGAAGTATACTGTTCTACATTATATGGTTCTTACATTATATGTGAAGCAATGTAATATCACTTGAAGATAGACTGTTAGAAGTTAAAGTTAACATATGTAAGCTTAAAGCAATTCATAAAAAATAAAACTAACTTATAAGGCAATAGGGAAGATAACATGGATAATTAATTAAATTCAAAAAAAGGGGAAAAAAGGGAAAGAAGAGGAAAAAGGAAGAACAAAAAAATAGAAACAAATAGCAAGAGAGTAGATTTAAATTCAACCATAACAATCATTACATTAAATGTAAGTGGTTTAACTAGTCTGATTAAAAGAGAGAGTATTAGATTGGTAAAAACAAACAAAAAACTATTATTTGTTTTTAGTAGTTTAAGCAGCTATTTTAAATTCATTGTCTGATCTTTCCAACATTTGTATCATATCTGAGTGAGATTCTGCTTCTTTGTCTTTCATACAGTGTTTTATCTCACCTTTGATATATCTTACAATTTTTTGTTGTTGTTGAAATAATATCTGATGTATCAGTCAGTAACAAGAATTGAAGTAAATAGACCTTTATTTTGAAATTTTATGTTGACTTGGCTAGGAGTTGAGCAGTATTTAATGTTTGCTTTATCTTTTGGTGCCAGAAGCTTCAAATTCCTCTATGTCCCTGTTTTTGTTTGCCCTGTTGACTTTCAGATTCTCTAACTGCTCCCTCCTTCTCAGATAGAGACTGTGTCTTCCAGGTCTTTTAGCTGCAATCCAATTATACTGGAGCTCTGTTGAGGCAGTGGTGTGGGGGAGGGAAGCATTCTATAATCTTCTGATTAAATTTTAGTCTTATACTGAGCCCATATCCTTGGGCTGTGACCTACACAAGTGTTTCTTCCACACTCCCCCACACACTTAGGTGATACAAGAAGACTTGAAAGGGATGGAGTGGGGGATATTTTCTCTTCCTCTTGGTTGGATGAGTCTCAGGTAAAGTCCTCTTCCCTGGAGAATAGGTCTTGTGAAAAATGCTCTGGACTTATTTCAGAATGATTACTCTTCTTTTCTGCCAGAACCGAGAGGTAATCTTTCTCAGGTCTTCACTATGAGAACATGATGGGATTCCTGGAGGCAAAAGTCTGGAGGCCTCCCCTAAAACTACAGTGCCCAAGAGTTTCTCCTTATCAAGTTAATCCACATTCAGCCTCCAGTATTACTTTAAAATTATAACTTAAGCATGCATACTAGTTTATGGCTGTAGTGGCTATGCTATGCATAAGTAGATCTTAGCTGTGAATCTCTAAATTCACCTAACTCTTGAGGGACGCCTTGGTGGCTCAGTCGGTTAAGCTTCCAACTTTGGCTCAGGTCATGATCTCATGGTTTGTGAGTTCAAGCCCCGCGTTGGGCTCTGTGCTGACAGCTCAGAGCCTGGACCCTGCTTCAGATTCTGTGTCTCCCTCTTTCTCTGCTCCTCCCCTGCTCATGCTCGGTCTCTCTCTCAGAAATGAATAAACATTAAAAAAAATTTAAAAAAAATAAATTCACATAACTCTTGAGATTTTGGGGTAGTAGTTGTCATGCAAACTCTGTTGGGTCCAGGAAAAGTTGTTAATTTTCAATTCATTTTTTTCTTATTTTAAGGATAGAAGTGACTTCCAAGTACCTTACATGTTAGGTCTGAAACCAAAAGTCTATACTTTCTCTATAAGGAACATACTTAAATATAAAGGCAGATAGGTTTAAAGTAAAAGAATTAAAAAAGATAGCTTGTACACTAGTGCTAAGAAAGTTGAAATACTTATGTTAATAGCAAACAAATGGACCTTAGAACAAAGAATATTACCAGGAATGAAGAGAGAAATTTCATAATGATAAAGGAATAAATTCAAGATATATAGTTCCTAAATGTCTATGCACCAAATAACAGAGTTTCAAAATATCAAAGCAAAACTTGAAAAGAAAAATAAACCACAATTTGGTTTCAGCACTCTTTCCTTGGTTTTTGATAAAAAAGAAGATAGAAAATGAATAAGGAAGTAGAAAACTCCTTCCTCCCCAAATTGAAGTACAGATTCAGTATAATCCCAATTAAAATCTCAATAGGCTTTCTTTTTCTTTTATAGAAATTGGAAAACTGATTCTAAAATTGATATGAGAATGCAAACAATCTAGAGTAACCAATGCAATTTTGAGTAAGAACAAAGACTATGGACTTAAAATACTTGATTTCGGGGTGCCTGGGTGGCTCAGTTGGTTGAGCATCTGATTTCAACTCAGGTCATGATCTCACAGCTCCTGAGTTTGAGCCCTGCATCAGACTCTGTGCTGACAGCTCAGAGCCTGGAGCCTGCTTCGGATTCTGTGTCTCCATCTCTCTCTGCTCACCCCCGCTCACATTCTGTCTGTCTCAAAAATAAATAAACATTAAAAATTTTTTTTAAAAAAAGTTTGATTTCAAGACTTACTACTAAGCTACATTATTATGAGTATTGGCAAAAGGATAGATATATAAAGCAATAGAACAGAATAGAGAGTGTAGAAATAAACCTATGCACAGAAGATCATTTGATTTTTGACAAGGTGCCAAGGTGACAATAGGGAATATATAGTCTCTTCAACAAACGGTGGTGGACTAATTGAATAGCCATATGAAAACACATGTACTTGGTATAAATATGTATTTATCATATACATAAATCAATCCAAAAGGGAATCATAGACCTAAAGGTATAACACTTCTAGAAAAAATCATAGGGGAAAGTCCTCATAAAACTGGGACAGGTAAAGATTTCCTATATTGAACATTTAAAAGAATGAATCATAAAAGTAATTGATAAATTAAAAAAAAGTAATTGATTAATTAGACTTCCTCAAAATTATTAAATTCTGTTCTTATAAAATAAGAAAGCCAAGCTACAGACAAATGAAAATATTCACTATGTATGTGTGTGTATATATGTATATATATATATATATACATATATACACACACACACACACACACACACGCACACACACATATGTTACAAAAACTTGTATCTAGGATGTATAAAGAATTATTACAACTCAGTCATAAAGAAACTGACAACCTAATGAAAAGTAGCAAAAGCGGCGCCTGGGTGGCTCAGTCAGTTAAGCGGCCAATTTTGGCTCAGGTTATGATCTTATGGTTCATGATTTTGAGCCCTGTGTCTGGCTCTGCACTGACAGTTCAGAGCCTGGAGCCTGCTTCAGATTCTGTGTCTCCCTCTCTCTCTGCCCCTCCACCCCCTCTCACTCTCTCTCAAAAATAAATTTAAAAAACCATTAAAAAATTAAAAATTTTTTAAGAAGTAGCAAAATACTTGAACAGACACTTTAGTAAAGAATATATGGGAATTGTCAACTAGCACTGGAAAAGTCATTCAGAAAATGCAAATTAAAATCACACTGTGATGCCATTATATACCTACTAGAATTAAAAATACTAAAATTAAACAGATTAACACCACCAAGTGTTGGTAAGGATGTGGACCAAGTGGAAGTTTCATATAAGAATATAAAATAGAGCAATAGATTAAAATAGAGTAAAATTCAAGAAATTATTTTTGACTGATCCTATTCCTAACTTTCAACAGATTAGCAGTGGTGGGATTCTGGGCTTCTGTGTGTCTATCTGTCTACCTACCTACCTACCTACCTACCTACTTATCTACCTATCTATCTACTACCTATCTACGTATCTATTTTACTTAATCCTAAGAACCTGGTAGTATACTATTATTATCCTGAGTTTACAAGTGAGAAAAATGAAGTTTAGTGTAAATACATTTACTGCTTATTTGTATTTTCTAGTTTTCTATAATGAAATACTTGCTGATTATATAATAACAACATTCTTACTTTGGGATGCCTGGGTGGCTCAGTTGGTTAAGAGCCCAACTTCAGCTCAGGTCATGATCTTGTGAGTCCTGAGTTTAAGCCCTGCATCCGGTTCTGTGCTGACAGCTCAGAGCCTGGAGCCTGCTTCAGAATCTGTGACTCCCTCTCTCTCTGCCCCTCCCCCTCTCATGCTCTGTCTCTGTCTCAAAAAATAAACTTAAAAAATTTTTTTTAAAATATACTTACTTAGTTTCTACTAAATATTTATTTTTTAAAAATTTATTTTTAAGAGAGTAATTTCTAACAGTGAATTTTTTTTTGCTTCTATTTTGAGCATATTTCACTTCAGAGATGGGAGTAATTTTTATCAGGCTAATTGCAAAACAACTTTCTATAAATAGAATTCTATTTTTACCTTCAAGTTTTTTTGTTTTTTTGTTTTTAGATGTTTATTTATTTTTGAGACAGAGAGAGAAAGAGCATGAACAGGGGAGGAGCAGAGAGAGAGAGGGAAACACAGAATCCAAAGCAGGCTCCAGGCTCTGAGCTGTCAGCACAGAGCCCGATGCCGGGCTCGAACTCACAGACCATGAGATCGTGACCTGAACCGAATTCCGACGCTTAACCGACTGAGCCACCCAGGGGCCCCAACCTTCAAGTTTTAATATTAAATTAGAATTTGTTTTGTAAAATGTTTGGGGTATGAAAAAGTAACAATAGTGTTAGTGAATAATAGTGTTAGTGAACAAAGGAGGCTTCAATATTGTGAAGGATGGTGCTGGAATTTTATAGAGGTTAACTTTCTCAGAGTCCCACAGCAGGCTACTAAGGGCTAAACCTTTCTATTGGCCACACCACATGCATGATACTAATAAAATCATCAAACTTGCAGAATGGGGATGTGATCCTCCTTGTTTTGTTTCTTTGCCCACGGTAGCATAAACGTCTAAAAGTACAACCAGTGATGTCCAAGGAACAAGATGCACAGAATCTAAACAGCTGGTCTGCTTATTACTAACTGCCCGCATCCCTGTCTCACCTCCAATAAACTGTGACAAAGCAGTGCTCAAATCTACTTAGCTGGATCTGTTCTTATCACTCTGGACACTGCTATCTTACAGAAATACACAGGTTGATGTAGACTGAAGTAAGGAGCAGGCACCAGCAAAGTTACCAAAAATTGAAAATGCTGCAGTAAATGAACTGATTGAGGGAGTCACTGACTGACAGGGTCAGAACGTATAATTAGATTCTGGGCAGGTAGGATGGGGGTGGGGGGGTGGAGTAACTTACTAAAACTCCTTCTGAAGGTCTCTGAAAAATCAGGTCTATTTTCATTAAAAATGTTTAAATTTGTTCTGTGGTACATTCTGTAACTGTTAATACCTACCTTACCCACCTGTATTAGTGAGATAAATATTGAATCTGAAACATAATATGTAAGATTAGAGTTTCCTTTCTGAAATGTGTCAGATGTTCTTCATTTGAACAAGTTCCTAAAATATATTGAAAATATTTTTCACTGAAAAATATTGCTAGGAACTGGCTTTGGAAGTTAACTTCCTTGCTCTCCCCAGCTAAGCCACTTCATCTTCAGAAACATCTATTTCTGAATACTAATTTGATGAAAACCATTCTAACAATGTAAAATAAAATCACACCAAAGGTTTTCTTTAAACATATGGCTGTGCTACCTCATGTGAGTGTTTTTCATGAAACTACGTAAGGTGATTCTAGCAGATATTTGAGTCTGAACACAATTTTATTAGGGTTTTTAACATTCTTGAAGGTTAGATAAATCTCAGGAAATCTGTACGTGACACATCCAACTATTTCCTTGCTGTGGTTTACAATGACCAGGGCTGATGTCAATCTTTCCTCACAGACAAGGGGGAGCTTAACAATGAGTAGATATACAAATAGAATGTAAAATTTAATGTGGGATTTAGTCCTCATGAGCTTATGAGTTATACTTGAATTATTTGCGGTCAAGAAGAAATAATAGTATTCTGGAAGTTTCTCTGCCTCCAAAGGAAGCCCCAGGCAGCATATCCTATTGGTTAATAATTAAATTATTAATCTGATGTTATCATATGCAAAAGGACCAGAAAGAAGACTAGGCTTTCTTCACTGTAGTACAATCCTTAATTATACCAGAATTCAAATAAACATAACTTTCTCTTTCTTTCACTTTCTTCCTTCCTCTCACCCTCTTTTGCTTCTTCTTTCCCACATTTTCCTCTCTACTCTTTCCTTTTTCCCTTTTTGCTCCCTCCCTCTCTTCCTTCCTTCTATTGTTTCTTTTTTTCTTTTCTTATAAAATACTTGAATGAAGACAGAAAACAAAATGGGAATATTAGAGACTTAACTGAAAAAATAGTTATACTAATATTGTCTCCATGCAATGTCCTGAGGTTAGTAAATTCTGACAAAGACTTTTTACCCGGCCTTTCTTTAACGCTGTCCCAGGAATAACAATTTTCTTTCTTTTTTTATTTTTTTTTTATTTTGTAAATGTTTATTTATTTTTGAGAGAGAGAGAGAGACAGAGCATGAGCAGGGGAGGGGCAGAGAGGGAGACACACATAGAATCTGAAGCAAGCAGGCTACAGGTTCCAAGCTGTCAGAATAGAGCCTGACACGGGGCTTGAACCCACGAATCATGAGATCATGACCTGAGCCAAAGTTAGATGCTTAACTGACTGAGCCACCCAGGCACCCAAAACAATTTTCAAATAAAAACTTTAGGGCCTTATGGGTCCAGAATCATACAAGACTTTTTGATCCTCACAAGAGACTTACATGATGGATCAGAGTTTCATTACCTGAGCATTTTTAAAAAATAAGTTTTTAGCTGTAATTCACATCAGATCACATCTCATGCTGATCTTTAGAGAGAAACATATTCTGGGAAGAAGAAAGCCCACTGGTTTGCAAAAGAAGCTTTTTCCTAGAGCGCAGATAATCTTCTTTTCTGATAGGAGGGAAAAATACACTTTAGATTTATTTGATTTGTATCTTATATTTAACATTCCTTAAGTCGTTTCCACAGTGTTGTCAAGAACAGGCTGGATTCAATTGTCATTACAATTTGATTTGTAAGGGACTTTATAAAGAAGAGTGACCCCACGAGGAAGTGGAGGTGTAGCATTGGGCTGAAGGTGACAGACAGCTACGGATGGGTGTTGGGGGACTCATAGATTAGGAATGTCCCAGGGAGGGGAAAGCTTCAAAAGAACTCATCACTGAAAGAAATTAAGTTAGCACAAAGTGGATTGTTGAATGTACCTTTTTTGGATTGGAGGATGGGGGTATGGCCATTCACATTCAGGGGACTGTAAAAGAGAAGCCAGCTCAGGTTTCTAGAAAGTAGTCAGAATGATACATTTCTGATGAGTGCATTGTAACTGAAGTGAAGTCAGTGGTTCTTGGCTCTTTCTTAGCCTCAATTCACCTGAAATATATTCTTAATGGTTAAGGGGCCTACAATGGTGGAGACCGTTGGCAGGGTAGAGCAGGGGTAGGGAGCTTCAAATGAATCAGAATCTTGGAACAGTCTCATGTTGATTCAGATATGTCCTTTTTTGGGGATGGAGGTGGCTGTCATTAAGCTTTGTTTAAATCAGACGAGGAATTTCATCATTCTGCTCTGGAAAGGGATTGCATATAAAAAAGGCACTTTGATTAAGCTGCTTAGCTGGCAGGAGAAGACTTGTATCCAATACCTGGTCACTAAACTACCTTTAAAGAGTGTGGCTTGTTGTTCATCAAAAAGAGTTCTGTATACAAGTTTAGGGGCAGAGAAGAATTGCTGCACTAAACGGAGGGGAATGGGTTGGGAACCCGTGTGACACAATGAAGAGAGCCAGGATTGGTGTTGAGGGGAGAGCAAAACCAGAGAGAACACAGTTAACAGTAATTTTTGAAATGATTTTCAAGAATTTACTGAGTTTCTCCTATAAACTCCTTAGTAAATTTTTCATTGCTCACTAATATTTTGGTGCAAATGGGGAAAGTGCTGGGGGATGATGACAAGCACTTAATTTCTCTGGACCCATTATCTCATTTAAAAAATCAAGATATCATGGGTTGCCTGGGTGGCTCAGTCGGTTAAGCGTCCGACTTCGGCTCAAGACATGATCTCATGGCTGGTGGGTTTGAGCTCCGTGTCGGGCTCTGCTGACAGAGCAGAGCCTGGAGCCTGCTTTGGATTCTGTATTTTCCTCTCTCTCTCTCTGCCCCTTCCTTGCTCGCACTCTGTCTCTCTCTCTCTCTCTCAAAAATAAATAAACATTAAAAACAAAGCAGGATATCATGATTCTAACCACTTAACCTCTCTCCAAAGCAAAGTTAATCTATCCTTTAATTCTATGGGCATATAGCCAATGGGAAAAAGGTTACAACTATAAGGGTTGAACTGATGAAGTACATGGGAGAAAGGAGTTCTTCCTTTTTGTAAAAAATTACTTTTTTGCCATAAAAATAATCCTTCTGCCCTATTATAACCATTGTTATTCTTTTTAAAAACCTTTTAAAGATTTAAAAAACATTTTTTAATGGTTATATTTGAGGTGGAGGAAAGGGAGTGGGGGAGGGGCAGAGAGAGAGGGAGACGCAGAATCCAAAACAGGCTTCAGGCTCTGACCTGTCAGCACAGAGCCAGACACAGGGCTTGAACTCCTGAACTGCTAGATCATGACTGGAGCTGAAGTCAGATGCTTAGCTGACCAAGCCACCCAGACACCCCACAACCATTATTATCGTTTAGTGTATTTTCCCAGTATGCTGTTTTTACTTTATACAATTATAACTATAATGAATAAATGATATTGTGTCTTCTTTTTTCAATTTCCATGTGCAATACTTATGATAGTATCTATATTTACATGTATCTCGGTCTCTATGATTTATCATCTATTTATCTAAGTATCAGTCCATCAATGTTTTTTCTATTATCTATCAATAATCTCTGAACTTAGCTTTCTAGCTCTCTAGAAAATTTACCTGAGGTCCGCCTCCTAGTTCTTATTTAATGACCTTTTATTTGCTTTAGTTCTGATACAGTTTGTTCTAAAGACCATGTTAATAAATATATTTGCTGGTGCATGATCTTTATAACCATCAGTTAAAAATACTTTATGTAAATCTGGAAGATTTTCCAAAATGTATCCACTTACTATCACTGAATATAAAGTTGTTTGCAAATCTTCACTATTTTAAATAACTCTGTAGTGTACAACTTTATAATATAACTTTGCTTATCTTTTGGATTATTTCCTCGGGATAGTCATAAAGATGAAATCAACTGCTATAAATTTTTAAGTGAATCTTTATGATATGTGGTGCTGAATTAAAGGCAATAAACATTCACGTTTTTATTGAATCAAGTCAAAGACATTGTTTATCTGTGCTCCAGTTTTTCTTTGAATCCAAAAGTTTCTCAGTGTATTTTTTATAGCTGAAGGAAATTTCAGACATATATTTTGTGGTAAAGAATGGTTTTGTTGTTTGTATTCTCTCCTTGCTTTCCCCACCAATACCCAGAAATGCATGGAATGTGAAGATTTATTCCAAATTTTAAGTACTTCAAATCTTACTTGACCCTGAAGGTATAAGTGAAATGACAGTTTTCTATTTAACTGGATAGCCAAACTCTAATGGGATAATACCTAACCCTGATAATGCTTGCCTGGCTGCCTGACTAGATGAATGAATAACATCACCTGCAAACATAACAGATTTTCTTTATTAAAAAGAAAAAAAGGAGTTGCAACACTGATTCTCCTTGCTGTTTGGAGCCTTCTTCCCTTGCCCCTAGTAAATCCTCTTTCTGGGACTAAGATGTCAGTTTAGAGGAATGAAGTTTCATATGGCCCAAAGGGACAAGCTGGACTGGCAGAGGGGATTGGCTCAGGTGATAGTAGGTTACATTTAAAGGAACCAATCAGAGAAGTTTAATCATTAGACTTGTCCTTTTTCCTTTTAGCTGCTGAATAAATATGATTATTTCATTGTATAACAAGAGGAATTGCAATATTAAAACTATTGATTTTGAGGATATAAAAGTTTCTATTGGATATAGGCTCCTCTCTGGAAAACAACAACAACAACAACAACAACAACAACAACAACAACCCTGCAACTTATTTTTCTAAGCAAAACAATATAAATTGAGACAAACACTCCCCTTCCCAATTACTGTCCCTAAACAGAACACACTCATGTACATAATAATTATTTTCTTTGTACTAAAAATTATCCATGTTGTAATGCTGAGCTCATTGCTATTTTATAATTGTTTTAATGTTTATTTATTTATTTTGAGAGAGAGAGAGAGAGAGAGAGAGAGAGAGAATCCCAAGTAGGCTCATTGCTATTTTAGAATACATATTTTATTATCAGAAAAGTAATTTTGAAGCTATATATTAATGCTTAAAATTTACTCAAAATCTGTCATTTATAAGGCACTATAATTAGTCACATTGATGAAAACAGATTATAATTTCAAGAATAAATTTTAGGATGATATTAAATGATAATGCTAAAAGGACGTAGATGATACATATGAATATCAATATATTAAATTATACAGTATATTATATTATATATATATTATATTATACTGTATTTAAATATAAAGGATGCTTTAATAGTTCATCAACTTGTGATACAGAATACACTTTCTTTTGGAATTCTTTTGAAATTGCAGGTAGTGATTTTTGATTAATGTTCTTAAAAAAATAAGGTTGCTCGCACTCATGGAACTTGGATAAAGGTGGTATTTGATTCTTAGCCTATAAAATGTGTGGCAAGAACCCTGCCAAGCATATTGCAAACTTAGCTACAGGCTGTAGAGAAAGAAGACAGTAATTGCTGCCAAGAAGGTATACTGCCTCCTAATCTGCCACTAAATTTTTACATCCTGAACAAAAAATTTCAAGTGTGTGTGTGTGTGTGTGTGTGTGTGTGTGTGTGGTGTGACAGGGAATATAATCCTTACTCATTCCATTGTTAGGTTAGAGACAGTTGCTTACTTGTAAAAATCCCTATATGATTAAACATTTGGAAGATTAATATTGCCTTTTTCCTCAGTATTTATTCTCCATTTTTCTATAGGGATAATTCCTTGGAAAATTCACACTTTGAGACTAGTTAGACTTATACTAGGCTGTCCAGTATAGTAGCCACTAGCCATATGTGTCTATTTATATTTAAATTTAAATGAATTAAAATTAAATAAAATTGAAAATCCAGTTGCTTGGTCCCACTAGACACATTTCAAGTGCTGTCAATAGCCACAAATGGTTAGTGGCTACTGTATTGGACAGTGCAGGTCTAGGGCTGTAGAATATTTTTGTCATGGTAGAGAGCTCTGTTAGTGCTGAGAAAGACTAAATATTTTACAAAATATCCCCTTTTTAATTAGAATCCTATATCTTGCTTGATTTTTCAAATTACAAAGAGTAAATAACATAGTAAAAAAATAAAATAGTAAATAATAAATTACTTTAAATGTTACTTTAAATGCATGAATTGCATTTATTTAGTGTGGCATATGTGGATTTATAGTAAAATGAAGACAACTTTTATATGGACTGGTAAAGCACTCTCAAAAGAAAATTTGATGATGTGTACAAGCTGGGCTTGGGGCAGCATTTTGTAGGTACAGATGACACTCACACAATTCACAGAGACAGCACAATCTCAAGATGAACTCTAAATTATTTTTTCCAGTGCATTTCTTTCTGCCATCTTAAAATTATAATTTTTTTCTGCTTCATTTCTTCAAAAGAAATTATAGAACTAGAAAGGAAAATATAGTTCTCCACTTGAATAATGATAATATTTTACCCTTTTTTTTTGAATTAGATGTTAACTAATCATAGTTTGTATATTACAGAGATGCTTTTCTAGTCCAGATACTACCAAACAATGACCAATTGAGGCTTTACCTGGATGACCCCTTTTAAATTTCAAAAGTTATACAAAAAATATTTTTTAAAAAGAATGTCAATCTCAGTTGATAACAACAGATCATAACATATTTTGAATATTACCTCACAGCATAAAAAATCAATAATTATGAAAGAATAAAAATATTTTGGAAGAGAACATAAGAATATCTTTGTGACTCTTGGGGTAGGCAAAACTTTCTAACTGGAAAGGAAAAAAAAATGATAAAGCATATTATGTTGAAATTAAGGACTTCTGTTCATTAAGACATCAGGAAGAGATTGAGAGGGCAAGACACAGACTGGGAAAAAAATATTTGTAATATACACAATAGACAAAGGATTTATAACTAAAATATGGAACTCTTGTGAGTCAATAAAAAAAGAAGCAGAAACCCCAATAGAAAAATGGGCAAAAGTTATAAACATGACCTTCAAAAAAGAGGATATCTAATATATGTTACCTATATATGAAAAGCTGGATCAGCTTTATTAGTCATCAGGAAATGCAGAGTAAAACTGTAACATTAGGGGCGCCTGGGTGGCTCAGTCGGTTGAGTATCCGACTTGGGTCAGATCTGATTTCACCGTTTGTGGGTTTGAGCTGTGCTGACAGCCCAAAGCCTGGAGCCTGCTTCGGATTCTGTGTCTCCCTCTCTCTCTGCCCCTTCCCTGCTCACACTCTGTTTCTCTCTCTCTCTCTCTCTCTCTCTCTCTCTCTCAAAAATAAACATTTAAAAAATTTAAAAAAAAGCTGTAATATGATCTTATGACATATCCATCAAAATGGCAATGATGAGAAACACTGAAAATACCAACACTGAAAATACCTGCTGGTTGAAGTGTAAATTTGATCCAACCTATTGGAAACCTGTTTGGTATTAAAAGTGATCATATGCATAGCCTATTACCAGTAGTTCCACTTGTAGGTTTACACCCAACAGAAATATGTACACATGTTCACCCAAGGGCATTCACCAAAAGGCATGCACAAGAATGTTCATAGAAGCATTCTTCACAAGCACACCAAACTGGAAACAACCCAGGTGCTCATCAAAGAATAAAATGGATTTATCCTGATCTATTTCTGCAGAGGAATACTGCACACTAGTGAGAATGGTAGTGCAAGTATGCAATAGCGTAGGATACGTCTCATAAATATAATATTAACTAAAGGAAACAAGACACATTAAGGTACACACTTAAGAGTCCACTTATATAAAATTCAAAAGTCATATAAATGAATCTATGGTATTAGCTAAATCAGGATGGTGGTTACTCTTGGAGGAATAGTGATTAAAGGGGAGTTTGGTTACATGGTGTGTTCACTTCGTATAAACTTACCATGAGCACTTTGCTATGTGTGTGTAATTTTTCCACACATCCAATTCAATAAAGTATTTATGTTAAAAAAAATGAATAACAGGTCATCAATTTATGACTTTGTTACAGAGAAGATATGCATTTGGACAAAGGGCCTTTGGCAAAGTTCCTGTGCTGCTTGCTAATAAGTATGTCAAAAAAGATACAGGTAGAAATTCTAATTATTAATATTCACTTTTCTCTTGTGAGAGGACCTGTATTAGATAAGAACATGTCACATAAATCTATAGGAAAAAAAGCTTCCTGGGACTTTAGAAAGCAATTAAGGAAAACTTAACTGACTATACCTGGGACTCCTCAGCAGGACTTTTATTTTCTGAGCCTACCAGAGGCTCATGGAAAGTCTTCTCGTTGCCTCAGTACCAGGACAAGGCCTTCTGATGTCACGAAATCAACAGCTTGAGCAGGGGGAGAAAGAAGAGCCTGACTTATTAAATAAATGTTTTCTGTTATCACATATGGACTTCAATAACCTCTCGAGGGCTGTCAGAATTATGGTCTGAGAAAGGATTGGTGCGTCTGCTTACTCATGATACATCAGTGTCAGTTCAGAGAACTCAGAGCAGTGGTACAAAATGTACTCAGATCACCGTGGGCCTCTTCGCAGTGAAATGTCAAGCTGCATGTCCCTGAGCATTTTGCACTTATACATGTTCATACATGCATTCATTTGGTTAGTTAATTCATTCAAAAGATGATTAATGGGGGGTCTACATTGTGCAAGTCATTTATACAGAAAGCAAAATGGAACTTAATGCTGCTGCTGGAAATTAACTCTATTTTGAATTCTCTTGGGATAAATGTCATGCTTCCAATATTCTTCTTCTCTGGTGCCAAAAATCTGCAAGTGAAAAATTGTATGCTCAATTAAGTCCAGAAAACCAGACTAAAGCTCCCAGACTGCACTCCTCACAGTTTGTATACTTTATGCCGAGACAAGTTAAGTTCATTACCTTCTAGGACATTTCTAAGTATTTAATATACACCAGAGAAAACAAACACTACTTAATATTCTCTGAAATTAGCCGAAGGGCATTTACAATAGGAAATCTTCCTAAAGGTATTAGAAAGGAAATTTTTACAGGGCAATTTTATTTTCAAACAGTAAGTTGCAAGAGTGTTTAAGAAGAATCACTAAAATGTATGAGGAAAGTATTTGAAATAATTCCAAATATAGGAACAGAGTACTTTTTATTACTTTGCCAAAAGAAAGATTACTTTGTTGTTGTTTGAAGGACATGACTCATTAAAATCTACTTATATAGGTGATGAATTTGTTGGGTGAGAAGCTCCCAACTTTTGGAGAGAGAAATGTGATAATTTTCTGAATGCATCTGTCCGTGGGGTTGGGGTCCATGAAAAAGAAATTTAAGCCTGGAGAACACATTTCATCTGTGAATATTGAGAAGGAGCCCCACTAGGCCCACATTTAATCTACATTCACCGAAAACACTTGTACCTTTTACACTCTGCTTATTCATGCCACTGGATTAACTAAGTACATAAGCTGCTGCTTTCAGCTCTGGTTCTCCTGTTTTCTCCCGGTAAAGGTCATACTGACTCATACACGAAACCTTTTGTTTATATCTCAGAGGTAGCTAACCCCATTGCACCTGCTTTTGAATATCTGGCAAGAGACAGGCTTGCAAATGAATATGAGTCTTTCAAGAAGTTGCTTATTTTAAAATGAAATTAGCATTTCCATAGGTGCCAAACCACTGGCAGAGGAGAATGGAGACCTCTGTTTAAGTGAAAACAGGTATATTGTGGGATTGTGGCAATATCTGCATATTCACCTTACCTTATGAGTGTGCCTCTAAATGATTGCTGTATGGATGAATGAAGAAATGAACAAAATAGTTTCCTTTGCCCCTTTTTTACCCATTTGTCAACATTTTATCTTGTTGATAGAGACCTATCTTATGACTGCATCAAGGAGGAAATATGATTGAAGTACATTTTTTTTTTCCAGAATACTACCTGCCCTTCCCCAAACATCAGTTACATGTTTTACATGGACTAAAATCCTTACTATCACAGTGACTGATTTTCAACTATTAGAATGATCTTCCTTTTAGACTAAACCAGTGTGTAAACCTTTCAAAAGATATGTGAGAGCCAAAAGTGATAAACCTGGAGGACACGGAGGATTAAATGTGGTGTGGGGGAAACCACTGATTGTAGTACCAAGAAGTATTGACCTAATAGAGAACCATTGGAGCTTTGGGACATGGCAATACCATGGGCAGATGTGTGTCTTAGAAAGAAAATTCTAGTAGTCATGTGTAGATTGATTTAGGAGAGAATCTTGAGACAGGATTATCAGTTACAAGGCCAAAAGGTAATATAATACAAGCAAAAGGTAATATAGGCTATTAGCCATTCAGATAGTGATTACCGCTGTGTGATTAGTGACTGGAAGAGAGCACTGGGGGAATTCTAGGGTATTGATGAGATTCTGCTTCTTGTTCTCGATGCAGGATATTTGGAAACATTGCAAAAATGCACTGAGCTGTACATTTTGTGCATCTTTCTTTATATTTGTTGTAGTTCAATAAAAAATGTAGAAGAAAGATAATGATGCCTGAATTAACTCAGTGGGAGTGAATAAGAGGAAGTAGATTCTAGAGATAGACACAAGATTTGCAAAATGAGTGGAAGAAGAGAACAAAAGAGAGAATAAAAGATAACTTTGTGATATTTAGCCTTAAAAATGGAAGATAGTTATTCAATAGAGTTAGAAACCTTGGGAGGCGGAACTTCCTTTTGGAGGGGAATGATGAGTTCCAATGAGATGCCAATGACATATTGGTATGAGACTATGCAGTAAGAAAATATCAGTGCTATTGGGAGCTCAGCTGGTTAAAAATAGGAGCTTTTTGGAAGTTATACAGGTGGGGGGGAAAAAGCAAATGGTTGAAACAGCAGAAATATAGGAGAGCCCTAAGGAAGTAAGGGATGAAGACAATTGAGTACTAAAGCCTAGAAAATTTTATCTATTTTAAAATTTTGCCATAAGCCAGCTTAGTCTATAAAATAGCAGTTTTGGTATAGAATGTGTAATATTTACTGTTTTATTTTAATTTTATGTGGTAAGATTTTGTCTATTGAGTGTATTTTCTAAATTGTCTTCGATGAAGATATGTATTTTCACAATTATGTAAGAAAAATTATACAACGAAATAAACATTTTGTGTGGAATGACAAAAACCTGAAAGTGGCAGAGCTGTTTAGATAATACCTGGGAACACAGTTACTCCTCTGCTTTTATGATTGTACATTTTTTTTGTTTATAGAAATATGTATTTTTAAATATTTATTTTAAATTTTTTCTTCAAAAATGCCCAACCAAACGAGGTTGGTAATCTTTCAACATGCCAGGTTAACATCACTATTTGTACCTTCTTCACATTAATTTCATTCATTTGCATACTTTTAAGTAATGGAAAAATAGATATATGGATGAAATGGAGAAAGTAATGGAAAAATAGATATAGCCTCAGTGTGTATGTTGTGAGAAAGTATTATTATAGTAAAATAATTTAATTGAGAATTATAAGTTGTTTTTTGCTTTTTAAGTAGGCTCCACATCCAACGTGGGGCTTGAACTCACAATCCTGAGATCAAGAGTCACATGTTCTACCTCCTGAGCCAGCCAGATGTCTCTAAAAATAAGTTTTATTTAAAAATTCAGGTGTTGCTCTTTTATTTTTGGATTTAGTTCTGCTCAAAATGGTGTAATCAGTTCATTCATTGAAAGAGGCCTTATAGAAGATTCATACAAAAGTCATGAAGGGAAAATACATTCTAAAAATGTATTCTAAATAACCCTAAACTCTTCTAAAAGGTTTCCATTATCAATATGAATTTTCTGGAAATCCTTGCTATTGTGTAATATACATAAGTCTTTGTGGTCACTATAAATTAAATCTTCTGATCATGATTTCTTTGGGACTGATATATATGCTGTGCTGACCCCATTTAAAACTATGTGGCACCTAGGGGCGCCTGGGTGGCTCAGTCGGTTGAGCGTCCAACTTCGGCTCAGGTCATGATCTCACAGCTTGTGAGTTCAAGCCCCTCATGGGGGACTGTGCTGACAGCTCAGAGCCTGCAGCTTGCTTCAGATTCTGTGTCTTCCT
This sequence comes from Panthera uncia, assembly GCF_023721935.1. Classification (NCBI taxonomy): domain Eukaryota; kingdom Metazoa; phylum Chordata; class Mammalia; order Carnivora; family Felidae; genus Panthera; species Panthera uncia. The sequence goes on along the minus strand of NW_026057580.1, from coordinate 43,162,139 downwards.
CTCTCTCTGCCCCTAACCCACTCGCATTCTGTCTCTGTCTCTCTCAAAAATAAATAAACATTAAAAAAAATAAATGAATAAACATGTGGCACTTAAGCTGTCAAGAGTTTGCTCCAGCTGTCCCATACCAAAGACCAGTGACAAGGAGTGTCTTCCTTGACAGTGTCCCTGAGACACTACATCTGCCATCCCCATTAAATAACCCAGGTAGGAGGGCTGGTTTTCTGTAGCCTTTTAATCCTAGTAAGGAAGGCTGGTTTATAGGATTTGGTGTGTTTGATGTATGGAGAACATTTTCTTTGAGAGTGCAAGGTAGCTCCTGAGATTTGTAATAAAAAGATTTGTTTGGATTATAGGTTTCTGGAAAGCAAGATTTCTTTTTATATTCCTTAATGTCACCCAATACAACATTCTGTATGTTTCATGAAAGACATGCTCACTGATTGTCATAAAATGAAAGTTAATTAATACTTTCAGAATTTCATTTACTTATGGAAAATATCCTTATATCTTTAATTCCCCCAAATACATACCTTTTACCTTTGAAAGTAGGGAACTACAAAATTTTATCAGATGGACCAAAAATATTAATAATCAATCTAGGATCAATATACATAATGACTATAAAATAAAAATTGAGGGGGCGCCTGGGTGGCTCAGTCGGTTAAGCGTCTGACTTCGGCTCAGGTCACGATCTCGCGGTCCGCGAGTTCGAGCCCTGCGTGGGGCTCTGGGCTGACAGCTCAGAGCCTGGAGCTTGCTTCTGATTCTGTGTCTCCCTCTCTCTCTGCCCCTCCCCCGTTCATGCTGTGTCTCTCTCTGTCTCAAAAAAAAAAATAAACGTTAAAAAAAATTTTTTTTTAAAATAAATAAAATAAAAATTGAGAATTTTACTCTGTATTAAGTAAAATGATTTTTATATTCTTAAAAGGATAATATGATAATGTATAGCTCCTTCATGGTTTGTTCTTTTCAATACCCATCTACTAAGGTGCTTAAATATATCACCAATATAAAATGTCCAGTGCACAATTGCCACATTGGAATAGAATATCCTAATTTTACTCCCCATCTATTCCCAAACTTGTCCCTATTTTTTAAAAATCCTTCAGTACAATGAACACATTCATTATCACCCCCCCCCCCTTTGTTTCTGAGGCAATGGACTCTTCTCTAAGCAATGATGATTCAAGATGTTGGAGGGAATAAGGCCAGGACTGTCACTAGCCTTGCCTTTCAAAATATTCCAATCACATATTAATCCTTTTCCAAATAGATTCCGGACAAATCCATTTTGACCCAGAACCAGAACAATGAAGCCAAATCTAGAATCATCCATTTTGGCTAAGGTTGCATCACTGGCAAATACATTTTTCAAAATTTCGTTTTGTAAGGAATTAAATCCAATTCCTTTCCACATGGGAAAAAGCCAATAACGAAAGCTGATGATTGTAAAAGTGAGACCAAAGAGCCACAGGACATATTTATTTTGGAAAGAAAGTTAAAAGACTAAGAAGTTAAGCCATAAAACATTTTACACCAGTTTAGATTAAACCAACAGTTTAAAAGATAAATATTTTGCATTTTTTATGCAGATGTCCAAGATAAAAATAGCTGTTGTGCTAAGAAAATTTAAGATTACCATAGAAAATCCTCCATAAATGAGTATATGCAAAATGGAAAGCAGGTCATTTTATACATTTTTTTTAAAAGTGTTTTTCAAAGATAATTAATTCTCAAAAATTACATATATCCCACAAGGGGACCTTTCAGAGTGGGGCCAAGGAAATGAATACCCTGACCTTGTTTTACTCTCTTCCTCTGATCTCATACTGAGGCTTTATCTTGAGTGAGCTGAAATCTAACTGGAATCCAGAGTATACCACAGGGGCTAGAGGTGTGGTGAGGGAATGGGGAGGAAGAGCATGTTGATGTCATTCATTGCAGATCTATATTCAAGGTAGGGAGCAGGTGGAGGTTGGAGAGTGGAACTTGAGGAGGGAATTAAAGACATTTGGGCCAGACCAGTAGCCAGTGACCAGATAAAACTAAAAGATCTTGCTTCCCATCCTCAGAGATCCACTTACCACCTCCAAGACTAGGAATTTTTTCTTTTCCTCTTGTTCTCTAAACAGGCTTATTTCTGCTATTCTGATCGCTTTATTCATAAAATAGCCCTTTATGAATTTGAAGATAATAATGATTTCTCCTAGTTTTATTTTTTGCAACTTGAGCTGAAGTTACACTCAGAACAACTCTTATCTTTCTCTCCAACTGCCCTCTGGACCCTCTTTTTTTTTTTAAAAAAAGTCTCCATCTTTTAAGAATCTTGTTTGGTATTGACACATACTTGAATCGTTCTTGTGTTTGCACGCACAGATGTGTGTGTGTGTGTGTGTATGCGTCTGCACGCACATTATTCCAGTTTCTAAAGTGCAATACATGGAAATGTATTTTCAAGAAGATTTTTCTTTTTTTTATTTTTTTATTAGTTTCTTTATTTTTTATTTTTTTTTAATATGAAATTTATTGTCAAATTGGTTTCCATACAACACCCAGTGCTCATCCCAACAGGTGCCCTCCTCAGTGCCCATCACCCACTTTCCCCTCCCTCCCACCCCCCATCAACCCTCAGTTTTTTCTCAGTTTTTAAGAGTCTTCAAGAAGGTTTTTCTTATCAAGGCCATTCTGAATTGTAATTCAAGTATTGACAGTCTGACCTAGTTTAGTAACACTTGTAAATTTGAGAGCATATTCCTCATTCATTTTCTGGGTTATCAAATAGATATGTTGAGAAAGGTCAGCCTAAGGGATAACTCTTATCAGCCTTTAGGTGATAGTATATCACCTATAGTATATATATAATTATAATAATTGTATATAATATATTATTTATGTTATAATAATAATAATGATCTCAAAGCTAGACATTGACTGTACAAAGATTAGAATCATTAAGATTATCCCTTCTAGTTGGAGATGAAAATGTCTTTAGAGCTGAGACCAAGTATGTTTCTTGGAATAACACTTATCATTTCTCAATACTTACCCATTCTTGGCTACTTTGTGACTGTCATAGACTGAAAGAAATGAGTTTTGATATGATTTTCTCTTCATAATGTTTTAGTGTTATTAAATAGAATTCTCTAGGACAGACTCAGTCCTAGACAACATATTTATCCACACTTTGGTTAAAGTACAGATTGAACTCTTATCAATCCTCACATGACTCAAAAGTTATATAACAGACACTTTAGTGGCCCTCTCGGATCCTTTTCACCAGCTCTATCTTCTAGCTTTCCTGTGTGTGGTTGCTAACTGCTTGTACCTGTGATCTTCAAAGCCTTGCTTTTGGACAATGGAGGCTTCTTACACATGAAGAAAGCCAGAAGGCTGGGAGTTTAAAAGAATACAATCATTATATAACTCAAACATGTTAAGTAAGTTGATGTGATATTTTCTGTGTAATAGAGGTGAAGAGTCTGTGTTCTGGTACATAATAATCTCATTTTACTTAGAATTTATGACAAACAGGGTTTGGTGCAGGAAACAAAATATTATGCATTTTGAACAAAAAGTGATTTAAATACAGTGAATTGTAATGGTAATTGTTGGAAAGGCTATTAAGCAGATGCTAAGCTAGTATCCCAAGAATGACTCACAGAATACCACAAGATTCACCTGCTAGGGAAAAGATGGGAAATCAGACATCGCCATTGAAAAGAGTGAGTTCAAGAACATGCTAGAGCTGAGTCAGGAAGGAGCAGTTGCTACAACTACCTGAGCAGTATGTGGAACACACTTGTCTCAGTGCAAATGTCTCAACACCCGTGAAGTTGGTGATTAGATGCTAGAAACTCTATAAATATTCCTGGCAGCAGAAAACAGCCAAAAGGATTATAAAGATAAGATGGCCCACATCTGATTTGTACATTTCAAATACCTCATGATTACTTCTGATTGGTACACCAAAATCCTAGCTGCAAAAATGTCTGAGAAGTAGAGTTTTAAGATTTCCAGTCATTGGAGTACTAGACAACATACTTGAAAGGAGATGGGAATAATTGCTGAGTGCTAATCTGGGCCGTTGTGTTACATAACTCCAAGGAGCATTATTCAGCATGTAAAGGGCCACCTTGCACTGACTGTATTGCTTACACTTCCAGTTAAAGATTCTCTAGAATCAAGTGTTTGATTTCAAATGTCACATTTTAAAATACACATGAAAAAAATAGTGTGTGCTCATGGTAGCCATGACAATGGTAAGAGGTTTTAAAACCACATCAAAGGAAGGAAGAAATTGAAATAGGAATTAACATAACAATCTATAAACATCTGAGGAAGCAGTTATAGGCTTGTTAGGAGTTTCAGTTTATGGCAAAAGAAAGATCAATAAGGATAAGTTAACAAAGAAGCAGGATTCAGTAGCGTTTTTCATTTGAAATTTTACCCAATGTTCCTTTCAAATCTAAGATTCTATAATCATTCTAGATATTTATAGATAGGTCTAGGTCCCTCAGTACTTTTTGGAAGGTTCAAAATAAAGTATGATTTCAACAGCTCCTTTATTTTCATTATTTGTAACCGGAATTCTACATCTTTTAAAAACAAGGAGGGATGTGTGACATTTTCATTTGTTTTACTATCTCTGTTCTTTTAATTTTTTCAAAAATTGACTTTTCCTTGTATGTACTTAAATAATGCCTTTATATCCCATATGTCAAGAGAAATATGCTCTGAAATTAAAAAGGCATTATTCATTAATATTTTCATGTTATTTTTGAGGATACTTAATTGTTAAGAAACAAATATTATAGGAGAATTTGGAAAAAAAGAAGTAAGGGCATAGATCAGTAGTTTGGGCAATTGCAAATCAAAATGAATTTTAACAGGAAAAAATGCAAAGTATATTAATAATTTGAAAAATAATAATCCAAACTCAAGTATTTTATGGGCAGAAGAAACCTAGACTACTGAATTGCCAAAGAGACATAGATGAAACCAGAGAGCAATGATTTTGCCGTGTGTGGTGTCAATAAATTAGGACTGATGTAACTTTGGCCTGTTAAGGAGGGATCCTCATGGACCAGGGTGGAGATGGTTTTACAGTTTCAGGAGTGCAATAGTCAGCTTTAGGCAACCCAATTCTAGAAATAAATGACAGAGAAGTGAGGAGATTTAAAGAAATTATTAGATTAAAAATAATTAAAGACCCTGAATATGGATACACAGGAATGGTAGAGAAATTGTATGCAAAGTCTTGGAAAGTAATGTTTCAAAGGATATAGACAAATACCGTAAATAAAATACCTAAAATTAAAATCCATTTCATGTAACTAATCAATCTGAGAAACTGCAGTTGGAATATATACAAAAGAACACTTTATATGAAAACTCTTGGGTTGAGCAATAACTAAAAGATAATCCCCATCCTTTTAAGGAAAAATAGGAAAAGAAATATTCATTCTAAGTCAGTAATTGCCTAAGTTAGCAACAAATTACAAATCTCATACTTTCCAATGTACATTCATTATCTGCCAACAGAAGAAAACAATATAAGTAACATCTTGAAAATATGTATGCAAAATACAACAAAATTTACATCGAAACAGTTGGCACATAGACAAAGGTGATATTTAAATACAGCAACTCTAATTTTCATCATCTATGCAATATAAAGAAATAAATTTTTTTTCTTGAAAATCAAGGATACTTTACTTTTCATAGTATACTTTAGTTCTGTTTCCTTAAGTGACAGTGTTCATCAACCTAACCATAAATGGGGCAGTGGTTTTCCTAAGTAGCTAAAACATTTTTCAGATGTTAAATTGAACCTGCTTGTTTACTATTGTGGTATCCTGAAAGTAATTCGCTTGCTTGACTACTTACCTTTAGGCTGTGTCCCTTTTTGATGGTAAAACATTAGAAAAACTGGTGATGAATGTTTTGATCAACCAGTTTTTTCCCCCACACAACAGTTGCTCAGATAGAAAACATTGATAGGTACAGGTGAAAAAAAGAGAGGTTTGCAGGTCCCCAGCAGTCCAAAGATTATCGGCTTGTCACTATGACTTTGGGAGATGAGACTTTCCCTGATGCGAAAGCAGAGGAGACCTGCTGTCAGTGAGATTGGCTAGTGTGCTGCAAGCTCAATAACCATGTGAACATGTACACATGTACCCATACAGCCATTACTTACTATGTACCAGGCACTTTATTTATTTATGTGTACTCTCTATATATCATCATTAATTCTCTCAGCTTTCTGAGGTAGACAATATTATTATATTATCTCCGTTATACAGTGAATGAAATTGAGATGCAGAGCAGCCAAATGGCCTGCACTAGACCAACACAGTATTCAAACCCAGGCTCTTAACCATTAGTTAAATTCTACTGCCTCTATTAACTTGGCATTAGAAAGAGACCAACTAACATTATTACTTTATTATTCTGAATATAAAAATTTGCTTACACTTAAAGTGGAAAAAGGAATTAACATTAAGCTATTTTTTCCCCTTTGTTCAACTCTTCTGGACCTTACTGCTTAACAGATGATGCATTCTTTCAGTTTTCAGTTGATATGATCTAAAGGTTTTTCCCAATGAATTGATATGAGCGGACATAAGATGAATTGAGGTCAGCGGCTCTTCCTCATTTGAAGATGTAGCTAGAGCAGAAAATCACAGGGAGCCCATCATTTTCCATCTGGCAGAGCCATATTTATCATTCAGCTTCATCTGAGTTCATCTGGTAATATCAGTGAAGAAATAGCTTGATCAGTCAAAAAACTCTCCTTGGTGGGTTAACTAGGTCCTTAAGCCAGACTCTGGTTTTACTGATTTGACCACTTTATTAAAAACTACATGTATATTTTTAATGGCATATAGACCCAACTGGCATAAGAGAATCTCATTTGTAATAATAGCAAGATTTAGACCTCATTACTGTTCTAAATGCTAGGAGGGGTACTATGGCAAAAAATAAATTCATTTTAATGTTTGACTCTATGTTCTCGCAGACATTAAAAAGAGATAGTGGTCTATACATTGGGTTAAAAATTATTTCATATTAAGTTCTGAAATTTTAAAAATACCTATCACATCTTCACAAATCATGATGGCAACTAACATTAATTGTTCGCTATAATCTTGCTGGAATTTATTACATCAGTGCTCTCTACAATGTTGAGTTTGAAGTTTCCAATTATCTAAGTTCCTTAGCCAGAAATGATGGCTGTTAACGTATTTCTCAGAACTTTTGTATGTTTCTGTTTCTAGCATATTCTGTACAAAAGTAAGTAATAGTGTATGAGGCAACTAATTTAAAATGTAACCCATGTCCCATTTGGAGTGATAGTTTTAAATTCTGGAAGCATGCTAGAATCCCCCTGAGAGACTATAAAAAATAATAATTCTTGGGCTTCATCTCAAGAGATTCTGATTTATTTGGAGTAGATCCCTAGTAACAGAATTTTTTAAAAAGTGCTTCAGGTGAAGATTGGAAACAATGGCTTAGAGTTATTCTTCATTTCACAAGACTTTGAGATGTGTGTTCTCAAACATTTTTCAAAAGGATGATGACTTGTCTGAACCATTCATAAGGTATTACAGTCAAACTTTTAATCGATTGACTTCATGTTTTCTTCTTAAAAAAGAATTTTCCAACAAAGAAAATGTACACTAATGAGATCAACAACAACAAAAAAAGCATATTGGAAGTTTATTCACATATTTAATTGAATTCTGTGTAGCATACCTCTACTGAGGCAGAGGACACATAAGAACCAGAAGGCATTATCTTGGCTCTGACTGTATTAAATCTATAATTTAAGGAGGAACTAGAGGAAAAAGCCAGGGCAGATCATCTGATGAACGAAAGAGGGGAGCTGCATGGCGTGTTAATCTCATGATTAAGAATATTTCCCTTCATTCCTAGGCTGAATCATTTGCTTTCTTTCTCTTGTTGTTTTCTTTTTCTCTGCCCATTCCTTATCACTCTCTAAATCATGAAAAGACTCTTTTATTATCAATCTAGAATCTTAGAGATCATGACCAAAAATTTCATGTCAGAGCAGTTGGATGAATGGATCCAACTTTTCTGGAATATTTTTTCATTTGAGTAACGAAGTCCTTCATACCTGTGTCCTATGAGCTCACTGAATTCTGTTTCATTTTATCTTCTGTCAATGCTCTTGAGCCAAAGACCACCAGGAAGACATTTGTCGTTGAACAAGTTGGGCTTATTATTAATTGCAGTGAGAATATCGGGAACCATGAGGTTTCTCAGTGTAGTGGATGGAGCAGTGACCCCCCACCCCCAAATTATATGTTCAAATCCTGATTACCAGAACCTGTGATGTTAATTTTATTTGAAAAGAGTCTTTTAAAATGGAATTAAGTTAAGGTTGTTGAGATGAAGAGATCCTGAATTACCTGGGTAGGCACTAAATCCCATGACGGGTGTCCTTATATGAGACAAACAGAGGAGTGAGTGATATGACCATGGAGGCAAAGATTGAAGGAATGCCAACAGCTGTCAGAAAGTAGAAGAGATGAGAAAGGGAGTCTCCCCTAGAGGTCCCAGAAGGAGTACAACCTGCTGACACCTTGATTTCAGATTTCCAGCCTCTAGATTGTTAGAGAATAAATTTCTGTTTTTCTGTGCTACTTTGTGTGTGGTAATTTGTTATGGCAGCCACAGAACATTAATACACTCAGTGAAAGGGTGTTTGAAAAACCTACTATAGGATTTGGGCTTTCTTTGGGGATTTGGAGAAGGGACTAAATAGCAAGTCTAGATTAGATGCTTAGGGATGATAGGATATGAGGAAACAGGTCTAGATTGGGTATTTAGGGATGATAGGGATGTCAGAAAGTAGGACTAATTGTATGATTGAATACCCTTATAGAAAAGGAAAACTAAGACAAGGATCAATCTGAAATGTGTAAAGTAGCAGTCACCCATTTTGGCCAAGAAAAGAGGTGTTTGATAATTTGTGGCTGCCACGATGAACCTGTTCTTGTCTTTGCTTAGATAAAATTATGACATAGCCTTACCTTTTCTCATTTTATTGTGGCTTCAGAGTAACCTTTTCTGAGGTTCGTATTCTGTGACTTGTTTATGTCCAATAGGAGAATAGCATGACCTAGGTGTGAGTGCTAGGACAACTTCAGAATATTAGTGGTTGCTTAATTATTCTATCTTGATTTCTTCAATAATTGCACACATTTGAGACCCCTTCTATCTCTACCTGCTGAAGGAGCCAACTAGCCAATGGTTAGGAAGTAAGTTCATGCACAATTGGCATTTCACTGAAACCTTTCAGTATTGTTTTTGCTGTTGTTGTATTGTTTTGTTTCCTATTTGGAGGGGAGAGCAATCATATTTTATAAAATAATAATAATATTATTATTAGTTCAAATTGAGCTCCAGTACTTTCTTAAAGTGAGTTTATACTGAGTTTATTTTGTGTTCTTAGGAATAAATTCTTCTTTGGGATTTTGGTTTTTTGATCAGATTTGCATTGTTCTTTAGTGAAGTTGTTTTTGTTTTTTGTTTTTAATTTTTTTTAATGTTTATTTGTTTTTGAGAGGGACAGAGACAGAATGCGAGTGGGTTAGGGGCACAGAGAGAGGGAAACACAGAATTGGAAGCAGCCTCCAGGTTCCGAGCTGTCAGCACAGGGCCTCACGTGGGGCTCAAACTCACTAGCTGTGAGATCATGACCTGAGCCGAAGTTGGACACTCAACCAACTGAGCCACCCAGGTGCCCCAATGAAGTTGTTTTTTTAACATCTATTACCTGCTTGTCCAATGCATTGCTTTGTCTGCCTGTCTGTCTGTCTGTCTTGAATGTTATTTGTTTGTAGGAGTAACAGTCTATAGGGAGAGAAAGGGACTATAAATCTCTTCTCAGGCCAGCCTAGGGGTTGACAGGATCAGAAGATTTCTTTTCAGCATCCTTTGGACAAATTTGGTCCCAGATCACCATTTCAAAACCTTATACTTCTTCTTCAATCTTGTTTTTGTATCCCTGAGAATTGCTGTTATTTTAGTTTTATTTGCCCAGAGTCAGGGTTTTATGATCCCTGATGGGTGACAATTGGTCTTTGACCAAGCTCCAGTGACAAAAGTTCACATAAGCATAAGTCTCACCAACACTTTGGTATTACTCATGGGATCTTTTCAATCTGAAATTGTGCTTCTTCCAGGCCAAACACCTGATTCGTTTATGATTCTCACTGTAATGCTAACTCTTATGCATGCTGTTCTCTCACAATTTTACCAAAGACAATTCTGAATTATAGTGCTCACTCTGGGGACCTTTTGATATAGACAAACTATTCATTTGAGAGGAAGCTTAGACAAAAAAGAAATAAAGTTGTGACTGTCCAATGGTCTACTTTCTTTAATTGGCATAGAGAGGCTTCTCAATGCAATTTGGACTAAAAAAATTGCCTCCCTAGAGATTTTTTAGCCAAAGTTGATGCTAAATGTGAGAAACATAACTCCTCTTGTGGAACCATTCCAAAGCTTCCCTTCTATATTTGACTCTTGTGCTTACAGCCTTTGCTTTAACCCTCAGAATCTTGTTCAAGAGTTTTAGAGTTGATGGCCCAAAATTTCTTGTCGGAACAGTTGAATGAATGGATTGAATTTTTCTGGAATATTCTTCCATTTGCACACTGAGGTCCTGTTTATTTTCTCTTTGTGGGAACATGGTAAATTGACATATCTCAAATTCTTGAGCAGTTGTGTTGTAGTTACATGACTGTATTTTTGCCAGTGTGATATAGGGAAAGCACATGCCGCTTCTAGGCATGGCTATATAATTCCCTGCATAATCATCCCATGCTCACTTTCCCTTTCTTTGGCAACCTTGTCTAGCCCTATGTTTAAGATGGCAATGTCACAAAATGGAAGCCTAGATCCTGAGTCATCATTTGGAAGAAATGTACCACGAAGAGCTGTAAGACCATGAGCTATAAGACCATAATGTAGGTAAGAAATGTATTGTTACTGTGCTAAGGCACAGAGATTAGGGATTGATTGTTTTAGTAGCTAATGTTATTATTCCTCACTGATTCAATGCCCAAGAAGTAATAACTTCCTGGCCCCATATTATTTGGACTGGATAAAAAAAAAAAATAAGAAGATAGAAAAAGACATTTAAGAAAATAGGACATTATTTAGAGAAATAAAACAGATTTCTAGAAATCTAATCAGGTATCTCACTTCAGAAATTTTAAACTTAAAGTGTGATACATTGATAAAGTTTTGTCACATAGATGAAAATTACATATTTAAGTATAAATAAATGACATTTTGGGGGGAAAAGAGCTAATTCGGCTTAAGATTTTTTAACGTGGCCTCATTCATTTAACAGACATTTATCTGATACCTCCTATGTGGCATGCACTTTCCTGACTACTGGGGATATGTGTCAGTGTAAGAAAGAGATAAGACATTGATTATATTCTAATGGAAAAGGAAAAGCAATAAACAAAATAAATAAACCATTACAGTATTTACCTTTTAGGAAGTGAGAAGAATTTGGAAAAAAATAAACAAGAGAAGAGCCTGGGAGGACTAGTAGAAACTTGCACTTTTAGATAGGGTGTTCATGGAAACCCTCATTAAGGAGGCAGTTTATGAGCAAAGACTTAAAAGAGGTGAGGAAGCAAGCCCCCAGAGAGCTCACATTCCAGACAGCAGGACCAGGTGAAGACCACGAGATGGGAGTATGCCACACAAAGTAGAGGAACAGTAGAAGGGATCCATGACTAGAATGGGCCAAAGAAGGGAGGGCCTATAGGAAGTGAGGTCAGATGAGTGATGGAACTCAGATCCTGACCAACCTTGTAGACCCTTAGAAACGTTAGGTTTTCACTCTGATGGGTCATAAAGCCACTGGAGGATTTTTAGCATGTGGCATCATCAACTTTTCATTTTAACACAATCACTGTGACTACTGGGTTGAGATTAAACTAATAGTGGGCAAGAAGGAAGAGGAGATACTGGTTAGGAGATTATAACTATAATCTGGATGAGAAATGATGGTGGCTTCGGGCAGGGTGGTAGCAGTGAGGGTGGTCAGAAGTGGCTAAATCCTGGATATACTCTATTTGTACATCTAGCAAGATTTGCTTTGGGGCTGGATATGATGTGTGAAAAAAAGAGAGGAATAAAGAATGACTCCAAATGGGAGGATTGATTTGCCATTAATTAAGGGAAAGACTATGGAGAATAGGTATTGCGGGGTAAGAACAGGATTTCAGCTTTGGTCTTGTTAGGTTTGAGATGCCTCTTAGATATCCCATATTAAAGAAAACACTCACAATTTAGCTTTACTAATTTATTATCTTTAATAATTTGTGTTTCTTATTGTGTTATTCTTTCTTTCACAGAGATTATGATCTTGCAAATGGGGATAATATTTTAGATTCATTCTGTATCTTCTACATTGTCTAGTAAAATTGTAAAGCCCAAAGTTTCTCTGTAAGTCAGTTGATTTATGATGTGAAGAATCAGATTAGTGTATAATAAATCAGACATATGAATTCTGTTTCATATAGACTGTCTCAAAATTCAGTTTGGTATTGTTTATGTGTTAGCAGGCTCATGTCTCTTATTATTCAAAGAGCATAAGAAAAAAAAAAAAAAGAGGTTTGGCAGTCAGAAGAGAAAAGCTCTCCAACAATTAAATCCTGCATGGAAAATGTTACCAGAAGTGATTCCTGTACAATACACACATTTACAGGAAGAATCTAATTTGTATTTAGTCTGTATTTCAGCTCATTCACAATGAGAACTCATGTCTTAGGAGCTATAGCCAGGAAATATGCCAGAGGTTCAGGGACTGAGCCCAGCTAGGTGGGACCCTGGCAGGGCCAGGCATGTAAAAGCAATCTTTACTGCATCTCACAAAGTTGATGATGGGATTTTACTACCAAGCCAAGAGTTTGAAACCAAATTATGATGAAATGAAATAACTGAAGTAAATGGTTCTTTCTTAAAAAAGCTTTTCATATGTGCTCTAGGAAGAAGGGGTTTATTTTCTTGTTTCTGTTGTTGTTATCTTTGAATAGAGCATTCTGCAAATAACTTGATTCAGGAATAATATAATATGTGCCTTGTGAATCAAAATATGAATAATGCCAGTGGATACCAAATTAAACTCCTTTCTAATTGCCTCACTCTCTGTTATTAATTCCCTGACACACTGAGTGTTTAATATGTACTGATTGACTTGAATTAGCTTGGTACAAAAGGAAAAAATATGTAGGGAAATGAGACTGACTTTTCACCTTTCCATGGGTCAGGATAATGGAGGAAGAGCACTTAGAGAAACTTAAAAAAAAATGATGCAAAGGAAAGATTCTACTTATGAAAATTTGGAAACAAAATACATGTGGTATCATTAAACTCAAAATATAGCTAATTTTAGCTAGAAGATGCCAGTTATGTTCAAACCTAACATTTCATGGTTAGCCTATTAATTCAATTCCAGGTATTATTAGGTTTATTCTGGGAACACAGTTGAATCCAAGGATATGATCTGATCTTAGATATACTAGGATATTCCTTATGTTGATATATATGTCTCCAAACATAACATATGACTAAGGACTGATATAAAAGTATATGCGCATTCTTTCCTTCATTAGTAATATTATGGAAAATTCTCATGAATTTGGACAGAATGAAAATTTCCCTCATTCCCTCTCCCTCTGTTTATTATTCCCTTAGTTGTACAGTTTGATTTATTGTAAGATTAGTTTTGCCAGTTTAGAATTAGTTATAAAATGGTAATTAATAGCAAGCATTTTGTTGTTTCTTACTTTTTGTTTTCTAGGATGAAAGATTATTACATGGCATAGCTGTTTTAATCTGGAATGAATTCATTTAGGGTACTGGGTTTGTGGGTGGGGGCAGCATGGGGCCCATCAGAGGACACAATTCTACATTTTCTGATACTCTGCAATCTAGAGCCACTTATATTCTAAGGCAGAACCTCTCCAAGAAGTTAATGTGAACAGAGCTACCTTTTTCTGGTATCTTCTGCTGAATTTTGTTGTCTTTGTGCTAATAAAATAAAGGTTGGGGAAAGGGTAAAAGTCTGCAAAAGCAATTACAATCAAAATGAGTCATAGTGCTAAAAGGCGAAGTTGCTTGTCTACTTTTACAGTACAGACGTCATTCCAGTGATTCTTAACTAATTAACAATCTCACCGTGGTCTTTTCTTACCGTCACAAATTTATTAGACTTATGTAAGAGAATGTTTTCATTTTGAATTTTACATGTGAGATGATAAGAAGTCGCCAGAACTTTTTTTTTTAAAGAAACTTCACATTATAGTGTCATTTATATTTTATGGAACTTGAAATATCTCTAAAATGTGCTTATATAGAATTGTGTCCAGTTGTATCTCACAGTTTCTGCATATGCAGACCTGTGCCTGTTGTGGCTGAGGCCAAATATATTTGCTTTTTGTGGTCTACGTCCAGTCTAAGGCCAACTAAACTTCCTAAAAGAAGACTTTTTTTTCAGAAGACAAATGTTCCATTAGGTAATAAATGTTATATCTTTCCATATTGGCTTAGCAATAAATAAGCAAGGAATAAAGAGGATTTCAATATAAATCCTTCACTGAAACAATTATTATTTTGAGCTAATCACAGTAGAAATGCAGCTATTACGAAAGAGCAAATCACTATTAGGAATGCAAAATAAACAAAAGTAAATCACTGCTGACATCTGTAATTATACGTGATTCTCCTAAATCTATCCCCTATTATTAGCCAAGCTTAGATTAAAACTCTTAAGCATTTATTTGATACCAGTTGAGATCATGTTAGTAGTTATTTGCCATAGAGGGAAGATGTTTCCCTTTCCATTGGGATTCTGATGAGGTCTAGACCCAGATGACTTTGAGAAAGTTGAACCCAATGGGTCTATTCCTTCATTTGCATAGGAAAGGTAACCTGACAATTTGACTACACTGCCCATCTGTTCTCTGGAACTTAAAGACGTGCGCCTCTAGATCTCAATCACTGTGTTAGGAAATCATACTGGACCAGGTGCCTAGTTTCTATAGAAACAATATGAAGAGAATCTGCCCTCCTGCAAATAATACTTATTGGGGAAAGTCTGTTAGGTTTAGAGTAACTATTTTAATATGAATGGAGTGAGAGGTACCACACCATGGGGATGCCTGAATGAAACTAGTGCTGTTGTTTTTGTTTTCCTTGGAGTCTTAACACAGCTACCTTTCTCTGCTACCTTCTCTTGGATTGCCTTTATGTAGGAATTATTAAATTATTAAACTTCTTTCTTCCTTCCTTCCTTCCTTCCTTCCTTCCTTCCTTCCTTCTTTTCTTTATCTTTTTTCTCTGCATGGAGGTGGAATATAAGGGTGTGGGGGCAGAGTTGAATTGTATGGCAAAGTTGAGGAGAGGACATACACAGAGGTTGAATGCAGCTGCTGTTAAAACAATGGGGTCGTTGGAGAAAAGGGAGACTTGAAAGTTGTTTGCTATAAAATAAATCCCCTCTTTCATTTCTACTATGATATCTTTTGCAAACTTAAAACTGCTCAGTAATACTGCCTATGAGTGGGCTTCTCTGGAGAGAAGTTGCAAGTACAAGAGAAGTGATTTCATATGCCAGAGAGGAAAATCTTTTGGCAAAATCAAATGAGGAGTAAAACAGACTGACCAGCAACTAGAATCTATTTTTGTTTGCCATGTAATTACAATTGGAGATGCAAGCCAAGATATATTGCCTCCCTAGTTCATCAGCAGGAATGACTCTGAGCAATGAACACAGAATGCCATTTTAGTAAATGATAAACCTGGCAAAATCTGTCTGCCTGGACATATCCAGAATAGTCTGCTCTATTCTTTCAGTGTGAGTGTTTTCCTGGGGCTGAAGAGACATGGTGATGGCAGGAGACACATGTGGCCAGATTCCAACATGAAGGGAGTAAATCTAGACCTGTTGTCAAAAAAAAAAATACTAGAACTAGAAACACTTCAAGATGGGGGAAAAATAGTGTTTGGCACTTATAAAGTTATTCCCTCAGAACAGGCCTGCAGGATCAATGTAGATTATTTATTTATTTATCTATTTATTTATTCTATTTGTTTTTGAGAGAAAGAGAAACAAAGCAAGAAGGAGTGAGGGAGGGACAGAGAGATTATGTCAAGTAGGCTCCACATCCAGTGCAGAGTCTGACTTGGGGCTTGATCTCAGGAACCATGAGATCATGACCTGAGATGAAATCAAGAGTCTTGCACTTAACTGATTGAACCACCCAGGTGCCTCTCAAAGTAGATTTTTGACCAATACTATATATTTTCATGCTTAAACACAAAATGATACATGTAAAGTGCTACTCAATTTTGAAATCTTTTTTATCTGAACCAATTCCAAGCCATCAGAATAACCTGCAGGCCACTAAAGTTTCTCAAATATTTTCTTCACAACCACATGTAGGCTCCGTGAAGTCTTACCTTCCATTAGAATTTAACCCTGACGCAACTTGTCTAGTTCACCCTACATGTGCAAATCGTACAATGATGCTATAATTAAACACTTCAGTGATGTTTCAGTTTTTTACCTTCAATGGAAAGATAATGATCTAGATTTCAGTTGAATAAATCTAATAGCTGGATCGATACTGGTCTCCAAAGAAATTTCAATTAAAGTAAACTTATATTTATCGATTCTTTGTATATTTTCAAGCTAGGTACTGAAATAATTTAGGAAATCAAAACATGGTGTCTATTGTTCAGCTATTTTATGGAATCGATTCAAATTAGTACAAACCTTGTCTTATTCAATAGGTTTTTGTAGCATATAACTTGAAATCTTCTCCATGAAGGCTCCCTATGGTGCATTTACTATACAGATGTTAGCCTTTATCAACTATGGTTGTCTAACAACTGTAGCAAAGGCTCTTATTTTACTTTTAATTTAAAAATTTTTATTGAGCATGCTTTGGCTTTTTTTTTCACACTCATGGTCATTTTTGTGGTTGTTGTAGAATATTAAAGCAACTTATCTTGGCACTTCTGACATATCTTAACTCCTTTGTCATTAGGGGAAGAATCAAAGTTACCTGTTGCCAAGTGGTACTACAGCAGTTCCTGGTCTTTAACGGAAGGTGTTTTAAATGGTACATGCTCTCAAGGAAGAACTTCCTTTTAGAAACACTACACACCATGTCCAGAATTTTGTTGAAGAGCAGTGATTTGATGCAACTCAGTCTGTGCAGGGCTTGGTTTGTCAGAATTGAGCCTCCCTCACCAGTATTCTGTTGACCTCTATGGCAAGAAATTTCTATTTGCGTATTTTGACAGCCTTTTTTTTTTTTTTTAATTTTTTCTTAATCTTTATTTTATTTTTGAGAGAGAGAGAGACAGAGTGTGAGCGGGGGAGGAACAGAGAGAGAGAGAGAAACACAGAATCCGAAGCAGGCTCCAGGCTCTGAGCTGTCAGCACAAAGTCCGATGTGGGGCTTGAACCCATAAACCGTGAGATCATGACCTGAGCCGAAGTCAGGTGCTTAACCAACGAAGCCACCCAGGCACCCCGACAACCTTTCTTTTAGAGATTTTACCTTTAACTACCATGCTCCAAATAATGATACAGTTCTAGTGACTAGATAACTTTCACTGGTAAAATGTTAAAATTGACTTCAATTTTAATGACTTCAATCTTTTTTCAAAGATTGCCTTTGTTCAATAAGTATCTTCAAAAGACTTCACTAAGAATTCTACATAGAATTGCACATTATATTGCCCGAGGAATTTCCAAAGTTATGTGTATTCATTGCTGTCACCGGACTTTTATTTTAAGCCATTAAATTCTCTAAAATGTCCAATGATACCAGTAAAATATTCCTTTTTAATACTGTCATAAATTTATCAAATATGTGTGTTCTTGGAGAGATTCTATCATGAAATATCTTGAAGACATAGTGATTAGGTTCCTCTTGATTGTTTACAACAGGGAATAGACTTTTCAGCATATGAGTTCTGGGGATTCATCTTGTCCAACACTCCTTTCTCTCCTCCAGAGTATTTATTTTAAGCAGAGTCAGCTCAAGTTTCATGTAGAAGTTCCAAGTCTGCTTCTCAGGGTACACCTGTTTGACAGTTTACGCTGAGCTTGCGATTGTATTACTTGCAATTTAGGACCTCCCTGCCAGCTTATTTTTCCATAGGACGCCATGCTGGCCACCAGAAGATGTTGAGATAGCAAAAAAATAGGCAATGAATAAGCACAAGTTCAATGATACTTATTAACTAAGGCGAGAACTATTCTGAAGCAATTCTGTCCTCATGCTTTAATCCCATTATTCATAACTATGAAATCAAAAGGAATACAATATAAATAATAGATAATGTTGATATTGAACTGTATGTTAACCCTAGTTATCAATAGCTTCAGTTTATCTGGTAGAAATTATATTTTTTTGTGTAAAGTATTGGCATTGAGAGGAAATCTTGAGGAAATAGAATATGAAGGTTTTCCCCTCATACGACTGAGAATTTAAGGTCTCATTTGGTTGTAATATGTTTAATGAAAGGACATAGGTGTAATATACATTATTAGGTATCAGTTTATCAGAGGAACTCCTGGATGTGCAAGAGAAACCTTTTACATTTACTATGTGGGTGGCAGAAATTCAGCTCAAAATCATTAAGCGCTAATTGATTATATGGTAGATGCCTGGAATACAACATTGAATAAGATAGAGACCTTGTTCAAGGAACTCACAACTGCATGGGAGAATTGATCTCATTCTGACTAAATAGGCTGAGAAGGTGAGGCCGCCTTAGCCATCCATTGCTTCAACTCCTTGGAATAAAATCTAGCATTGCAGCCCTTAAAAAAAAATACCTACGGTCATATTTTCTTTTTGGAGTTGGTTAGGAAAACATATAAATCAGACACCTGAAGTATGCGCACTGAATTCTTGAAGCCATAAAAAAGGGGATTTTCCTTAGTTTGCATCTAATAAAATAGAAAAGCAACCCACTTGATAGAAAATGGGCTTCCTGAAGGCTCCGGCAAGCCAAGCCCTGCTGTACACAGTGCTGGACATTCACAGTCACAAGCCTGTGTTGACACGTTGCAATAAATGGGGCTCTGCTGTTGCTGCTGCTGCCACTACCAACTTAAGGAAGAATTTCAAAGATCCATTTCCAAGGCTAAGATTTTAATGACTTTTCTTAGTTCTGGTGGTTCACTTTAGCAAAGTACAGATAGCTCCTGGAAGCACATCTGGAAGGATCATCCATGGACATCTGAATGTCATGGTGGGGCTTCCAGGGATGAGCGCAAAGGGTTTTTCACAATCACGAAACTGCCACATTGGTTGGAAGGTGGATATTTTTCATCCTTTTTTTTGATGAAGACAATTCTTGATCTCTTTGTGTTTTTGTTGTCCCACTTCATACTCTTTAAGAAAGGCTCTCCTGGTACTCAAGAACCCCCCTATTGATAATAATAAACATTTTGCCTCAAGGTATGTATGAAGAGAGACAGACATAAGGAGCACATATCAGTCATCTTGGTTTCAACCCATTTTACTAGGTGCCCCCGCCTTTTACTTTCAGGGTTATGCTCTGCTTCTGCTTTATCGATAGAACACACTTGTTAAGAAACAAAATGGACAGAATTATGGAGAAAGACATTAAGGATTTAATCCTCACATACACAGCAAATGTGTGGAACACTTTGACCACAATGGAAAAGAAATTATGAATATATGCATGTCTACAGCACTTAATTCCCCCTTCACCCACAGCCTGGTTCTACTTAACCTCTGAGGGTGTGTGGCAGGGGGAGTTTTTACACTTTAGTGATGTACAATCAGGAGGAAATGGGGAGGCCACTGGCGATGGAATTGAAATAGAAGGAGCTGGGGAATCTTTAAACAGAGTGGTTGGAAAACAATTTTGGTATGAGGAGTGCATTGAAGGAAGAAGGACTTTCTGAAGAGTTACTGTGGTCTATGTAGTTCCTGTTTGTTATTTAGAAGATTTCACGTTAAAGACTTGAGTGATTTTGGGGAGCCTCGGTGGCTCAATTGGGTAAGCAACCAGCTTCAGCTCAGGTCATGATCTCACGGTTCAGTTCATGAGTTTGAGTCCCCCATTGGGCTCTGTGCTGACAGCTCGGAGCCTGGAGCCTGCTTTGGATTCTGTGTCTCCCTCTCTGAGCCTCACTCTCTCTCTCTCTCTCTCTCAAAAATAAATAAACATTAAAAAAATAGACGAGGAATTTTAGGAGCACCTGGGTGGCTTATTTGGTTAAGCGACCAAGTCTTTGTTTCTGCTCAAGTCATGATCTCATGCTTTTGTGAGTTCCAGCGCTCTCCACATCAGGCTCCACATCTGGCAGCACAGAGCCTGCTTGAGATTCTCTCTCTCTCTGCCCCTCCCCCGCTCATGCTGTCTCTGTCTCTTTCAAAATAAATAAATAAAAACTTAAAAAAAAATAAAGACTTGAGTAATTTTAAAGTAGTTATTTTGTCCTCTGGGCTGGGTTTCCTCAATTATGGTGCCGTTCCAAGAGGCTGCATTACACGCATAACTATTTGCTGAATCATCTATCCAAAGATAACTTTACTTAGTTTAATATCCTTTATATGCATTTTGTCTCATAAAGTTTTTCTTTAATTTTTGTGGTATGCCTTAGGTGGGTTCCTTAGAAACAGCATGAACAGGGATTCAGTTGTACTTGATTTGTGGAGAGAGTGCTCTTCAGGAAAGCCTTAATAGGAAGGAGTGAAGCAGAGTAGAGAAGGAGAAAGAGACAAGGGAAGGTGTGGTTTTAGGTCAAGTCTAGTGTTGGTCTGATGCGTGGGAGAGGCTTTGGACCTGTACCTGCACTGAAGAGTTGATCCTTCAGTCATGGGGCTGTTAAAGAAAAAAATTATCCATGACATTTGTTAAAGATGACAAGACAGACTTTATTCAAGGGAAGCTGCTGCAATAGGGTTTTATGGTAGGAGAGAGAAGTAGGGCTCAATTCCAATTCTAACAAGGACAAGTGGGAATTTATAACCAAGAACCAAGGAGGCAGTCAGTGAGTGGAAAATTACTAAGGGTTAAGGAGGATTCTTGCTGGACTGACTCAACAGAATTCTTGCTGATGGCAGGCCAGGGCAGTAACATATCAAGGGTAGAGGATGAGAGTTTGATCAGATAGAGGGTGTTCAGATACACCAAACTGGCCAGAATTCTTACTCAAACTGGATTCTACAAAGACAGAGGGAAGCCCAAGGTCCATCTAATGGAACAGAGGGTTCAGAGGAGTCTGACAAAATCTTGGTCAAAGGAGAGAGACTTTGTTAGGTGGTACATATTCTTCCTGGGTAGAGTGGCTCTCACCAGCCGGGGGAAATTTTCTGATAGAGGGGAGCATCTGTCAACTGTCAGCCACCAACATTCATAGCAGCTAGAGGATAGGTGAATGCACTGGCTTAGTAAAGGTAATCAAGTATTATGCAGCAGCATGATTTGGATTCATAAGAGCTAATACAGGGCTGGCTCTGTACGAGGCAGATGAGGCTTGCATCTCTATGGGGCAATTTGAAGAGGTATATTTCTTTCTCATGCCAGTCAGGCCACATACCTGGACTCCTTAACAGGGTCCATTAAGGCTTGTGCCTTCAGCCTTCAGCCTCATTTTAGGACCCTACCCTCACATTCTACCTTTACCACCCACTAAACTTAAGTGCTCACAATCCACCATCCCTTCTCTCAACCATATCCTACTCTTTCTCATTTCTCATTGGTACTTTCATTTGACTGTTTCCTATCATTCTTCTTGTGTAACTTAGACATCACTCCATCCTGGAGACTTTTCTTGGTATCCTGAATTAGATATCCTCTTCTGGCATCTGAAGGGAGTTTTTACTGCCTTTCAAACTTTTCTAGAATGTATTTTAATTGATAACTGGCTTCTTTATTCAAGAAGGTCTGTAGACTACAAAGTCTATGAGGGCAGTCATTAAAATTGTGCTCGCTATCGTATTCCAATATCTGACATAAAGTAAGTATATTCATTATAAATGTATGTATGAATATATACAGAATAAATGAAGAACATCTAAATTTTGCATTTCTGTGAGGATGGTATTATATCTCTGTTAAATGTATAGTAAATACAAAATATAGATTACTCCACACACAAAAAGAAGAGCTTGCAGGTCAAATGTTAGTTTGGGCAGGACTAAGAAAGAGCTGGATGGTGAATCCAGTGAGGGAGCTGAAGATTTAGGTAAACAGATTTAGGTACACCACACAATAGTAAATCGATTTTTCTAATGTACATGACTCCTGTCATGCCTAATAGCATGCACATTTATATGAAAGTATATCTGCAATCAATGTAGCATTTATCCTTATGCCTTGTCCCAAAGGAAATTATCACTGGGGAGGGATAAAATAGAGGTGCACCTAGTTTTTATCTTCAAAGAGAAGCTATTCAGGGAAAGCCTGGGAACTGCTTGTCTAGACTGGAAGAGAACCACTCCATCGGGATGGGTCTGGACACATGTACTAGACTGTGTGATGAAGGACTGTGTGAGGCTTAGGGTCAGAAAGGCTTCGGTTTAGTGCCACCTCTGATGCCAGGATGAGCTTGGGCAGTACCATTGCCATCTCCATTTCACAGGTTTATGATTTGATAGTTTCCATCCAACAGGTTGTTGTGGAGACTCAGTGAGCTGACACATGTGATAGGCTGAGTGCAGTCCCTGGCACACAGTAAATGCTGAATGACTTTCAAGTATGTCACCCTAACACACCATACTGGCAGAGCAGGGGGTGGGGGTGGGGGCGGCTCAGGTTGACAGACATTAGAATGCTGTACACTTGTATGTGGAGGTGTTATTATGTGGAATGGTGTGGGAGTAGAACTGACCACAAAACCCACCCATCGCCCATTGTGCCTAGTTCAGACCTCCTTATAGAGTGTGTGAGTCTAATGATCATCATTACCTCTATTGAGTATTTACTGCACCAAGCGCTTTAACTTACTATTTCTAGTCTTTACATTATGTTCAACTTATATACTATCATCTTAATTTTACATATAAGAGAAATAGGCTCAGAGACATCAAAGGATTTGCCCAAACTAATATAGTTATGAAGTGACAGAGCCAAGACTGAACTCAGATTTATCTAGCTGAAGGCAAATTTTAAGGTTAATTTTAGGAAAAAAAAATATTTGAGGACAAAATGAAACCCAGGATCTCAGCACTGCATTTTCTTTTCATCCTGTCCTATTAGGAAGCCATTAGCTAGCTCTGAAAGCAAGTGTGTGTCCTCAGTGACATCAAGACGGGATAGAGGATAACTGGAATGTAACTGAAAAGTCATTTTACTAAGATTTCCTTTGACCCTAGTCTCTAAGGTGCCTCTACACAATTTCTCCTTCCAGCTTCTCTAAGTGCTGGGGAATGGATATGCTTTGGGTTCCTTTTGATTCGTTCTATTTTATCTGTAATTTACTTTGCACTGTCTACCCATCTACTAAATACACAGCAACCTTGCAACCACAGATGTCTAAAAATTGGAAGCATCAATTTAAAGACTCTTTTTCTGGCTCTTCCTTTTATTTATTATATAAATGATAAAGATGTCCTATGCATGGGGAAAAAAGGATGCCGTTGTATAAAGACTCCTTATTTTGGATATGAAAGCAATTTTCAATGCTTAATAATCTTGTATCTGGTCTATTTTTCACTTTCCTTTATGTTGCTACTAGACAACTCATTTTGGTGTGAAATATAAGGGGAAGTGGGTATTTGGCATTAATTATTTTCAGTAGGGACTTTTATCAGTCTTTCATTTTTCACCATATTGTAGATTTTCTGACATAACTCACATTGTGAAATTTTCTGATCTAATTGTCGTATAATTATGATACATCTTACTACTTTTTCATAGACCAACATAGCCTCAGAAAATTCCACTGCTACAAAGGATGTAAATAATTATAAAATCTGGTTTCTCAAAGTGTGCTCCAGTATTTTGGATTTCTAACCTTCTCTACCTTCCCCTTAAAACAACAACAAAGTGCATGCTTAAGTGAACTATGGTAAAAGTGGTTTAGAATGAATTACAAACATTTCTTCTAAATACCTACTTGGCTGATCCACACTGTGACTCTCTAACAGGGAGTACAGGATAGGGCACTTCCCAAGTTCTCCATATTAACAGTCCCCTCATCCCACTTTACCCTCACCCATCTTTCATGGAGCGTCTTGTGTGACCAATGTGTTCCAGAATACACTTTGGGAAAACAGATCTATTCAAATATTTCTGTTTGCAGATGAGGAAACTAAGCCCCAGAGAAGTTAACACCCATAGTGAGACTCTGGATATACCCATGTAATCTCTACTTCTATTGCTAAATTTGCTCACCTGTCATTTAGACCTGGGAACAACAGTCAGACTAGAGGGCTTACCCTACAGGACACAGAACCTTTGGTAATATCAAGTTATTGTCTATGATTTCAAGGTGGAGTCTTTTTTTTTTCTTTTATTTTCAGGTTTTTTTTTAAATTTTATTTTTTATTTTTTAAAATTTACATCCAAATTAGTTAGCATATAGTGCCACAATGATTTCACGAGTAGATTCCTTAGTGCCCCTTACCCATTTAGCCCATCCCCCCTCCCACAACCCTTCCAGTAACCCTCAGTTTGTTCTCCAGTAACCCTCAGTTTGTTCTCCATATTTATGAGTCTCTTCTGTTTTGTCCCCCTCCCTGTTTTTATATTATTTTTATTTCCCTTCCCTTATGTTCATCTGTTTTGTCTCTTAAAGTCCTCATATGAGTGAAGTCATATGATTTTTGTCTTTCTCTGACTGACTAATTTCACTTAGCTTAATACCCTCCAGTTCCATCCACGTAATTGCAAATGGCAAGATTTCATTCTTTTTGGTTGCCGAGTAATACTCCATTGTACATATATACCACATCTTCTTTATCCATTCATCCATTGATGGACATTTGGGTTCTTTCCATACTTTGGTTATTGTTGATAGTGCTGCTATAAACATGGAGGTGCATGTGTCCTTTCGAAACAGCACACCTGTATCCCGTGGATAAATGCCTAGTAGTGCAATTGCTGGGTCGTAGGATAGTTCAATTTTTAGTTTTTTGAGGAACCTCCATACTGTTTTCCAGAGTGGCTGCATCAGCTTGCATTCCCTAGGGTGGAGTCTTTTCTGAAAACAAAACAAAACAAAAAAACAAATGCATGACAGAAGCCAAATCAAAACAGGGGCTTTTAAGTTATAACTGAAAATGAATGATGGCTTTTGGGGTGCCTGGTTGGCTCAATCGGCCAAGGGTCCAACTCTTGATTTCAGCTCAGATCATGATCTCACAGTTATGAGATCAGCACCACCCCCTATCCGATGGGTTCCACACTGGGCATGGATCCTGCTTAAGATTTTCTCTCTCCCTCTGCTTCTCCATGCTCATAAATACATAATTAATTAATTTAAAATTTTAAAAAGAAAATGAATGATGGCTTTAATAATGGGATGTGGCCCAGATTCTTAGTACAGGGAAGTATTTTTTAATCACTGGCTAAATTACTGGGATTTTGTTGTCCAGTGTAAAATCTGATTTTTGAGATATCAATATAGTTCAACACATTTAAATGCGTTGTGATCTAGTTGAAATTACTTAACAAAAAAGAAGTAATTAATGTTTTCAGATTGTATTTATGAAACATTAATTTTTATAAGTTTTGTTTTTATTTGTAGAGCAGGTATGCTGTAAGGAGGGTCAAATGCTTTTTAAAAATATATTTATTTTGAGGTAGAGTGGATTATACCATTGACAACACATGACTGATTTTGGTAAAGTACTTATTTTGGTATATAGTATAATAAAACAATATAGGAAACAAAGATAAAGCTATACTGGGAGACTACTTGTCTTTTTTTCATCATATAATCAGGTAAGAAGAACATCTGGCAGTCTGGGGTACTCTTAGCACTGATGATAATTGGCCCTCGGGGTGTATGACACAACAGTGAGGGAATTTTACTTTTGATTTCAGTGATAATTATGAAAGGTTTGTAAGCAGTTTTTTTCTTTTTTTTCTATAGTTCCTCCTTACCCACTTCACCCCCCCCCATTCTTTTGTCACTCCTTTAATATCCTTTAAGTTTAGCTTGCTAAGTTACACTGGGTAGCTGCTAAGGATTCAGAGGAACTAGTTACCTTTCCTCCCATTTCTTTATCCAGGCATCTAGTTAAATCATTGATCAAATGATATTATATATTTGGGGGAATAGTGCAATCTGTTAGTACTTCCACAAGCATTTTTATTTAATTATTACAAAAATGCATCAGGTAAGCAGAACAGACTTTGTTAATTGTCTTTACAGATGATACAAATGAGGATTGGGTAGATCAAATGATTTGCCCAGTTCACAGCTAAAGAACAACAGAGAGGAATCATAGCCATGCATGCTTTTTTTATTTTAATAAAGTATAGAAGATGTTTTTCTCCATTACAAAGCTAATTCATTTGGGTTATAAAATATTTAGATAAAGTAAAAAAGAATATGAGGAAGTATTATCCATATTGCAAGTATTGAAAGAATATCATTATTCAGATTTTTATATACTTCTGTTCATTTTTTAAAATATTAAAATATTTAAAAATATTGTTTTTTAAATTCAGTTTTTAAAATACAATTTTGTTCAACCTGTGTATATGTCTACATCCCATTTTTTTCTGGTCACTCTTTTTATGTATGCATTTTTAAATGTTATTACAAAGTTTTTACTTGACCCTGTTCAAAATGTAAAAATTAAGCTTGCTAACTTTAATAAGTTACATAACAAATCTATCATCTCCTACTCCTGGGACCAGTGTTAAAAGCCCAGATGTATAGCCTGACACCCTTACAAATCAGCATATGTAAGTTAAACTCTATTTTCTGCCTTATTTATAGACTAGAATAGAATGTAATATAAGAATTTATATATAAACTGTTTAGATATAAATGAGATCTTAACATATCATACATTACAGGCTGGGATTATTTTTAGTGTAGTATTTCTTCTTTTTAAGAATGCTCCTTTCTCTCTTTTCTCCTCCCTTTACATTGCAAAGATATCAATAGAAAGTTCATGTGTATTAGCAACATTTATTCAAGACGTAAATGTTCTGAAGTAGAGGAGTGAAAAAGTAAATTATGGTAACTTCAACATGTTAAACATTTTTTTCCACCCTTTAAAGATGTGTATGATGAGGGGCGCCTGGGTGGCTTGGTCGATTAAGCGTCCGACTTGGGCTCAGGTCGTGATCTCACGGTCCGTGAGTTCGAGCCCCGCGTCAGGCTCTGTGCTGACAGCTCAGAGCCTGGAGCCTGCTTCCGATTCTGTGTCTCCCTCTCTCTCTGACCCTCCCCCATTCATGCTCTGTCTCTCTCTGTCTCAAAAATAAATAAACGTTTAAAAAAAAAAAAAAAGAGTAAAGATGTGTATGATGAGTGTGCTGTACCATCAGGAAACACTTACTAAGTATGTAAAAAATTCATAGAAGTGAATTAAGAAGGAAATAAACCAGAATGGTGATGGCAGTTTTCTCCAGGTGACATTTAAAAATTGAATAAATATTTATTATTTATATTATTTTAACTAACCCAAATAATTAATAATAGAGAAGTTTTGAAATAGAGGTGAGACTGCATATTTGCCATTAATTTTTTCCTCGATTGTCCTAGTCAGCGAAGTTTCTTTTCATCTGAATGACCTTTTCCTAGTCTGTGGTAATATGTGAATTAGGAATCAATTTATTCTTTCTTATATAGGATTTCCAAAGTTTACTTTTCTTCTTTAGAAAGCTGTTTATCAATAGATGAAGAAGAGTACATTTTAGAAGGTTGACCTTCGAAACCTCCTTTTGATTAAATGGACTCTGATAAAATATAAATGGAAAAACATTTACTTCGCTCAAATTCTAGATTAGTGTTTTTATCAGATACTGTGGAGCAGTAATAATAGACATGTTGATAATATTTAGGTTGTTTCTTGTTAGTAAGCCATTTGGGCAAATGGGAACACTACTGTGGGGCATTGAATTAAGAAAAAAATACACACACAAAATCACTGAAATTATAAAGCTTTCTTTAAAACCTTTGTGGTTGATGGTAAATTGTGAGGTACCTAAGTAAGGCCTTTAGGAACTCAAGAAATATAAAGTAGCAGAAAGGATCCTTTACTGAAACCAGGGCATATCTTTAAACAGTACAAATATAGATGTTTGGTACAATTTATTTTTTTATTTCTCTTTTTCTGTAATGCATGTAGTATATTGAAAGCATTTTATATCTCTGTTTTCTGAGATGTGCCTCTTCTGTAACAACAATTTGTCACTAAGGCAACCAAACCTTTGCTTAATGTCCTGTACTTTAGTAAAATAAAATGCATGTCATTTTAAGTACAGTTTTTTCTTAAGTAGAAGTAGTTTGAGATTTTACTTTGAATGAAAATGAAACTGCTTATTAATCTATATCCCACAAAAACATCCTTCTAGTGTTTAGAGTGATCATTCTCCAAAATATGATCTCTTCAGGTGTGAGAAGCCATTCTTCTCTCCCTCTGCCTTCTAAGCTTGACAGAATAACAATCATTATCAGATTTAAGTTTTGGACTCCACCCTTCTATGTAGTTTGAGCTTCCTTAATCCTATTTGAAACATATATGAATATAAAAAAGTAAAATATTCAAATTGAATAGGAAAGAGAAGCTATTCACAAAATCCAGCCTATAGAGACAATCAGCTGTACAGATCCAGATTGATTTTAATTTTTGTCAGTGGTTTCATGGGTTATCAAAATTAATATTGATGCTTTCTGCTTCAGATTTGAGGACCACGTTAGATATATGTGGCTTCCTAACATTCAGCTTTTTCAGGGTTCTATGGCCTACTTTTTTATTTATAAAATATCTGTTTTGTTAGAAGCAGTAATTGCCTCTATTTCTTTGTGGAGGGTGTTTGTGAAAGAGAATGACTTTTCTGAGACTCACTCAAAGTCTTCTGTATGAATCTACTTCCATCTCAGATAGAGTTGGTTTGTTTTGTTTTCTACCATCAACAATATAGTCTTATTGGTTGGCTGGTTGGTTCATCCATTTAAAAGAATATGCCTAGGAAAGTGAGGGAGCAGAGGTTTGATAATTCCCTTCTGTGGGTCTGAAGAGGGGAATCAAACACTCAAGACCTCCTTGTTAACTTTGCCAAAGGAAGTCAACAACTATCAACCAGGGACCATGACTTACAGGAACTTTGTAAGATTCTCAGATTTGTTTACATTCTCTTGTTCATTATTTGTTATTCCCTATAATCCTAAACTGAGTGGCATTAATAGCTGAAAGATGTAGGATCTATGAGCTGGTCTCCAGGAACTTTGAGGGCTGGGGGATATTGGGGAGGGAATGATATGGAGACCCCATCCCACTCCTCAGAAGTTTGAAGGAAATGAAGACAGTTCTCAGAGAACGGAATGAATGATGGCAGTATTAAAAACTGATGGAGAGAACACAGGATCCCTCAAGTCTGGACCATGAAAAGAAGACCATGACTATGAAACGTGAACCTGACCTTGAGTTGAGCCAGTACTAACAATGGAAAGGCCTGGGTGATCCTGCTATATGACCACCCTGAGTCAGCTTCGTCAGGCTCTTCCTGTTTGCCCAGGCACTTCCCTTGCTCAATACGATTTCCAAGATTTTAATATTTGCTCTTTCAACTTCAGGGGATGTTGGGACTGAAGAAACTGACTTCATAGTCCTTTGTATGTAATCAGGCATGATGCATAGAGTTTAAGAGCAGGGGTGACCTCTTTGGGCCTCAGGTTTTTCAGTTGTGAATAATATCTATCTAGTATTGTGTATAAGCAGTCAAGGCATTCAGTACAGTGGCTGGTGCTACTTCTATTGTTATTTATCTTTTTTTACTTACATTTCTTGTCTTCTTTAGTAGTTTATAATATTCTTAAACATCAGGATCATGTCTTGAACCTTTTGTAGCGCTGGTGCCTAATACTAAACACTGTGGATTGTGGGACTCAGTAAATGTCTTTTTATGAATGCTGTATGCCCTTGACTGGAGAACATAATAGCTAAAACTAATGGAGCACTTACTATATGATAGATTTTGTCCATATTAACTCAGGTAATTGCACAACCACTCAGGGAAATTGATCATTGCTATCTTATAGATGAGGAAACTAAGGCTCAGAGACAAAGTAACTTTACCAAGTGGTCCAGCTGGGATTTGAATGCTGGTCATCTGGCTCCAGAAACGACTCCCATAATCCAACTGTGCTTTACTGGGAACCACCTGGAATCCTTCAGTAGATCCATCACTTCCCCAAATTAGGGAAAGTAGAGGAAACATTTGTACCTCTATAAAATGGGCAAGTGGCCACCACTGCTTCTGGGACTGGAAAGATTTTTGTATCTGTTTCATGCCATGCCCATTAGCAAACCATGTTCTTCCTTTTCCAGGAAAATGCAAGAAGTAACCTGAGATTGCAGAGAACAACTTAAACAAAGTGTGTAGGTCTGTTGCTGCTACTCTAACAGTGAACTCTTGCTCCAGAATGCTCTCTTTTCTTCACTGAGCTAATCCCACGGAGAAACTCTTGTTCTTCATGGCTACACAATAAGAACAACAAGAACAATCACAGCAGTAACACAATCATAGTAAAAATGTAGATTCATCCATATGCCATCACTGTTTAGCTAATGAGTTTTTATTTGGAAGGAGCTGATTGCCATCATGTTTGTACATATATTATAAATTTTTATTCTATATGTTAAATGGTAGTTTTTCCTCAGAAGACACTTCTGTGCTGGGAAGAAAGACCACGAGCTGTAGGGTCAGACAGAACTGTGTGCAAGCCTAACTGTACTGTGTGTTAGCTGTATGGGTTCGGGGCTAAGTTACTTAACCTCACAGAGCCTCAGGGGATAACAATGCATGACTTGCAGGACTGTTATGAAGATTATGGTTTGAATTTCAAGTTTGTATGGACAATGAGAATTATTCGGCTACCCCAAAGTAAGCTCTGCTTCCTCTACCAGTATGGCTGCCCATGGTTACCCAGATTCAGTAGAACTTTATGTAATTATATTTTTCCTTTTGGCTTCACAAATCTGAGCATAAGTTTCTTTTAGCATTCTTAGAAAGTTCAAATGACAATAGTTTTCTTGTCTTGGACACTAAAACAGAGCACCTTAGCTTCAGGTACTCTAAATCTATGCACATTGTATTCTGTGAATCATCACAAGTTTCTTATAGGTAGCAGAATAGAAAAATATGATTATTTCACTTAGCATCACACTCTCCAGTTCCATCCACGTTGCTACAAAAGGCCATATTTCATTCTTTCTCATTGCCACGTAGTACTCCACTGTGTATATAAACCACAATTTCTTTATCCATTCATCAGTTGATGGACATTTAGGCTCTTTCCATAATTTGGCTATTGTTGAGAGTGCTGCTATAAACATTGGGGTACAAGTGCCCCTATGCATCAGTACTCCTGCATCCCTTGGATAAATTCCTAGCAGTGCTATTGCTGGGTCATAGGGTAGGTCTATTTTTAATTTTCTGAGGAACCTCCACACTGCTTTCCAGAGCGGCTGCACCAATTTGCATTCCCACCAACAGTGCAAGAGGGTTCCCGTTTCTCCACATCCTCTCCAGCATCTATAGTCTCCTGACAGATACCATATGGTTTCACTCTTATGTGGATCCTGAGAAACTTAACAGAAACCTATGGGGGAGGGGAAGGAAAAAAAAAAAAAGAGGTTAGAGTGGGAAAGAGCCAAAGCATAAGAGACTGTTAAAAACTGAGAACAAACTGATGGTTGATGGGGGGTGGGAGGGAGGGGAGGGTGGGTGATGGGTATTGAGGAGGGCACCTTTTGGGATGAGCACTTGGTGTTGTATGGAAACCAATTTGACAATAAATTTCATATATTAAAAAAAAATGAAAAATATGATTATGTTCATTAGGTAGCTTGATTTGAATTTGTTGGGCTCTAAGATGAATATTATCCAACATACTGATGCAAGTGTTACCTAGATGGATTAGTATCTAATCAGTAAAGTTACAGCAATCTTTTGGTTTCCCAGTATCAAAGGATGCCAAAGAGATGATGTGACCAACCCTTCTGATTTCCTGGGATGTGGGACTGTCAGTGCAAAACCTAGGAAAGTCCCTAAAAAACCTAGACAAATTAGTTATCTTATGTATGAGGGTGAGAGGACCTGTGCTAAAATAAGTTACACAAATTTATCTTCTGATAAATTTATTAAAATTTCAAATACCTAGCTTAACTTAGTTCCTCCTAAATGAAGTGACTGTATATTTAATTTTCCATCTAAAGTTCTAGTTTTTATATTATTTTGAAGCTTACATCAGGGTAGGTAGAAGTTAACATTTAGAGTCAGAGATTATTAGTCTCTTACCAAAATTAACTAAAGAGAAAATCGCAGCTGTGAGGTGGTTCAAGACCTAACCAGAAGATAATTTTCAGACTTTATAATTGGACTCCTTTCCAAATCCTTCTTCATGCTGAAAATGACCACCTCAATGCCTTACTTCATCAGATTATATTATTAGTGGGCGATTTTCAGTTAGAGTTTGATTTTTGACAGGTTTGGGGCCATACCTAAATTCTAGAGCAATTTTAGGAAAACTCATGTAAAAATAAAAAGTGTGTGTGGGGGGAGGATACTCTCCAAAAACTTTTACTGTTATCAAAATTAAGAGAAAATAGAAGAACCCAAAAGAACAAAAGTCATTTTCTTTTTCTAGGCTACAATGGATACTACAGTTTTCATTTTCTAATAAAAATGCCCAAAGAGTCAAAGACTGAGAGTGTGAAGTTGGTCTTTGTTCTTCTGGAGTGGGTGTTTGATGCCTCTAATGCATGTCTTCTGCCCCCTACTAATTCCCTACCAATTTGTCACCTCTAAACCTTCATCACAGAACCTCTCTCTTCTATTTACCAAAACTGGTTGTCAGGAGACAACTCAAAATTAGTTCACACTGCTGTGCAATAATATAGAGTTTAAATAATTATCCATCGCCCAACACTTACTTTTTAACATGAATGACAGTTTTGGTCTAAGAAACAAACCTCTGAGGTACAAGTCCAGATACTGAGAAGTCTGTGCAGAAGGAGGGAGATAGTGAACCTTATTGTTGCCTCTGAAATCATACCATGGAATAATCATTTACCTAAGCAAAAATCTAAGAGGTTTGTCAGGTTGTGACTAAAGACTTATGTCTGTGGCCAGGTGTAACTGGCAATTGTTGTCAACTATTTATTTATTTTTTAGTTTGTTTATTTACTTTGAGAGAGAGAGAGAGAGAGAGCATGCACGTGAGTGGGAGAGGGGCAAAGACAGAGAGGGAGAGAGGGAGAATCCTAAGTAGGCTCTGCACTATCAGCGCACAGCTCAACACAGGGCTTGATCCCATGAACTGCGATATCATGACCTGAGCCAAAATCAAGAGTTGGATGCTTAACCGACTGAACCACTCAGGTGCCTCTTATCAACTATTTATTAACAATACTTTCTTCAGCTGTGATCTGAAAGCATCTAAAATATATCAGCACCTTTGATTGCCTGGAGAGCAGGCTAATTTTTACTTTCTTTTCATTCTTCTTGGCTGACTAAAAATACACAGGCCTGTAGTTGAAACAAGGTTCTGTCTCTGCCAGAGAATGATGGCACCCAGGAATGTGCTGGTGAGGAGTTTGGTTTTCACATGTTCTCATCCCCTTGCAGCTAGCTGTGTGGCAGCCAGTTTCTTCTATGTTGATGGTGTAACAACTGTGTTTAGGTAACAGATCCAATACTGATTGTAGATAAGGTAAGCTCTTCAGCCACCCCGGGGCGTGATTCACCATCAGTTCAAACCAGTCTTACCAGTTCTATTCCATTTTTCTTCTGATTGGTCTAAGGGTAGATATGACCCAGATCTGATCAATGGTATACAAAAAGGAAGTCAGACAGGGGTTCCTGGGACAGATTTTCTTCTAAGTTTAAAAAAAAAAAAAAAATCAGAGGCTTGTAGCATCTGGGTGGCTCAGTTGGTTAAGCAGCTGACTTCAGCTCAGGTCATGATTTCGAGGTTTGTGAGTTCAAGCCCCACATGGGGCTGTGTGCTGACAGCTCAGAACCTGGAGCCTGCTTTGGATTCTGTGACTCCCTCTCTCTCTGCCCCTCCCCCAATCATTCTCTGTCAAAAAATAAACATTAAATTTTTTTTTTTTTAATCAGAGCCTTAAAAAATCCTTTACTTCCTGGTTTGAACGTTGGTTGTTGTGTGAGGATGTGATGCTTGAGCTTCAGCAGACATCTTGAGATGATGGGATAATATACCCAAGGACAAAAATACAATACTCTGAGGATGGCAGAGGAGATGATACTCTTGAGTCGTACCAAATTTAGAAGTGCTTGTCTCCTGATTTCTTATTTTTTAAGGCAATTAAGGTCTTTACTCTGTAACATTTAAGCCAAATGTTCTGTAACTTGCAGCTAAAAGCATCTTCAAATGCTGCAATCTCATAATAATAAAATATTTTAATATAATCTGTACATATTTTTAAATATTATATAAAATGTGAATAGAGCCTCTTTAGTAAAGTTTTTTATATTACTTTTCTATAATATATTTTTAAGGAAAAATAATGCCACTTACCTAAAAAACAACTTCATGATAAATCCTTCAGTTTTCTCTTCCAGCCAAATTGCTACCCCCAACTCTTTGCTCTACATGAGATCTGGAACCACCACTGATAAGAGAATCTGGATAACGGGGTTTTGGATATTTCAGATATATCATAGGCTAAATTGGGTAGCTTGGAGTATACAAAGCTTATGGATTCACATCTCATCATAGAAGTAACACCACTAACATCTCCATCCACTCGCTTCCTACCACACAAACACACAGCAATTGAGCTGCTGACCTTTCCTGTTTACCC
The DNA here is from genome assembly GCF_023721935.1 of Panthera uncia. Classification (NCBI taxonomy): domain Eukaryota; kingdom Metazoa; phylum Chordata; class Mammalia; order Carnivora; family Felidae; genus Panthera; species Panthera uncia. The sequence continues at coordinate 43,127,064 of NW_026057580.1, read as the reverse complement.
TGTTCATTTTTTCCTGCAGCTTTAGTTTTATGTTTTTTATTGTCCCTTTTTTACCCTTATTGCCAGATGTCTTCGGTACTCAAGATTTAGCTTAATTTGATTCTCATCTCGTCCTTTCCCCTGAGTTCACTTCTCCATCATCTACTTCTGGCTTCATATTTGCAGCCATTCCTGATCTGATCACCAAGCCATCCATCTTTCTTTTATATAACCCCCATGAATTAGGGATCCAAACAGGTCAGACCCTAATAACTAGAGTTCCTGGGTAATGCAGTATCTTGCATGATCACTGAAGTGCTTATACTTTTATAGATTTTCTTAGTTGTCTTCAAACACCTGACAAGAGTATAGATGATAGGCATTCATAGAAAGCACAAGAATATTAGAATAAGACTGTAATTAGAATAACCCTGTAAGAGGGTTTCTTATGTATGTTTCCATATGTTGCATAACCTGTGAATGAAAAGATTCACAGGCTCAAATAATATAGCACTTTGAATTTAAATAAGAACATATCTATATATATCCTAAATTTCTGAAACCTCAGTTACCTATGACTACAAAATAAAGTTCAATCATTTATTATGTTCAAATTAGTGAGGCCTGTTTGGCCTAATTGCTAGAAATCACCTTTATTCTAAATGTGTTCCTTATTTTTTTGAGATTCTCCATGAAATAGCATTGTTAGAACTTTTACATTTCAGCACTTGTGAAGAGATGCAGTTTAAGTGATACTTAAGTTGTTTTTGTTTGTTGTGTTTTAAGTAGGCTCCACACTCAATTTGGGGCTCAAACTTATGACCCCAAGATCAAGTCACTTGCTCTACCAACTGAGCCAGCCAGGTGCCCCTAAGTGATACTGAAGATTTAAAAACTGCTATTCTGATACTTCATGGAGAAGTAACAAAAGTTATAACTCAATTGGGAAGTGAGGATAGGGTAGGAATGTTTTCAGATTCAGTGTGTACATGGAATGCTTCTCTGGCCCTTATTTATGCTTGTCTTTCCTCAATACCAGTAAATTTTTTACTGTGTGAATCATTAGTTACTTGTCATATTTAAGTAACCAACATCATAGAAACATCATGGGAAACCACAGGAGGAGGAAAGAAATTACTAAAGAATAAGTGGGGAAATAGCATTATATAGAACCATCTCATTTAAGAAAATTTAAATTAAACAAGACACTAAAAGCAAAGCCCAAGAGAATTTCATAGCACAATGATAATAAAAAGGTAAGAGTAGATTTCAACAAATCAGTTATATTTTTAAAAGCCCCTACATTTCTCATGGTGTGAAAAGTATTGATAAATCCTTCTAGGGGAAATTTATTTTGTGAAGGAAGCATGGGGAATGGTAACATGTGCCAAATCTCTTGAAGTGTACCACGACCAAATGACAATATAATGAGAGACAAAATTAGTCTCTGAATCTCAAGAAATAAAGCTCCCCACCCTATTTATTTTCCACTTTATCAAGGAATCCCTTAGAAGGATTCTTTTAAGTCTTTATTTTTCCCCCTATTGAATGAATAAAGAGCAAACTGGTCTTTAAGGAACAGAGATGATTTAACAATCTAGGTTGCACTAATTTAATTAGGCATTAGTGCCATGGCTGTACTTCTCCTTTTTGATATTTTTTTTTCTCAGAGCACAGATTTATTTATTTATAATAATTTTTAAATACAATTTATTGTCAAATTGGCTAACATACACTGTGTAAAGTGTACTCTTGGTTTTTGGGGTAGATTCCTATAGTTCATCGCTTACGTATAACACCCAGTGCTCATCCCAACAAGTGCCCTCCTCAATGCCCATCACCCATTTCCCCCTTTTCCCCATCCGCCATCAACCCTCAGTTTGTTTTCTGTATTTAAGAGTCTCTTACGATTTGCCTCCCTCCCTCTCTGTTTATAACTATGTTTTTTCCTCTTCCCTTTCCCCATCATCTTCTGTTAAGTTTCTCAAGATACACATATGAGTGAAAACATACAGTATCTGTCTTTCTCTGACTGACTTATTTCACTCAGCATAATACCTTCCAGTTCCATTCATGTTGCTGCAAATGACATTATTTCATGATTTCTTATTGCCAAGTAAGCATTCGATTGTATATATAAACCACATCTTCTTTATCCGTTCATCAGTTGATGGACATTTAGGCTCTTTCCATAATTTGGGTATTGTTGAAAGTGCTGCTATAAACATTGGGGTATATGTGCCCCTATGAATCAGCATTCCTGTATCCCTTGGATAAATTCCTAGTAGTGTTATTGCTGGCTCGTAGGGTAGCTCTATTTTTAGTTTTTTTGAGGAAACTCCACGCTGTTTTCCAGAGCAGCTGCACTTGTTTGCATTCCCACTAACAGTGCAAGAGGGTTCCCGTTTCTCCACATCCTCACCAGCATCTGTTGTTTCCTGAGTTGTTAATTTTGGCCACTCTGACTGGTGTGAGGTGGTATCTCAGTGTAGTTTTGATTTGTATTTCCCTGATGATGAGTGACATTGAGCATCTTTTCATGTGTCTGTTGGCCATCTGGATGTCTTCTTTGGAAAAGTGTCTATTCATGTCTTCTGCCCATTTCTTCACTGGATTATTTGTTTTTTTGGATGTTGAGTTTGATAAATTCTTTATAGATTTTGGGTACTAACCCTTTATCCGATATGTCATTTGCAAATATCTTTTCCCATTCCATCGGTTGACTTTTAGTTTTGTGGATTGTTTCCTTTGCAGTGCAGAAGATTTTTATCTTCGTGAGGTCCCAATAGTTCATTTTTGCTTTTAATCCCCTTGCCTTTGGAGATGTGTCAAGGAAGAAATGGCTGCCACTGAGGTCAAAGAGGTTGTTGCCTACTTTCTCCTCTAGGGTTTTGATGGTTTCCTGTCTCACATTTCATCCATTTTGAGTTTATTTTTGTGAACGGTGTAATAAAGTGGTCTAGTTTCATTCTTTTGCATATTGCTGTCCAGTTTTCCCAGCACCATTTGTTAAAGAGACTGTCTTTTTTCCATTGGATACTCTTTCCTACTTTGTCAAAGATTAGTTGGCCATACATTTATGGGTCCAATTGTGGGTTCTCTATTCTATACCATTGGGCTATGTGTCTGTTTTTGTGCCAATTCCATACTGTCTTGATGATTACAGCTTTGTAGTAGAGGCTAAAGTCTGGGATTGTGATGCCTCCCGCTTTGGTCTTCTTCTTCAATATTACTTTGGTTATTCGGGGTCTTTTGTGGTTCCATACAGATTTTGTGATTGTTTGTTCTAGCTTTGAGAAGAATGTTGGCACAATTTTGATTGGGATTGCATTGAATGTGTAGATTGCTTTTGGTAGTATTGACATTTTAACAATATTTATTCTTCCAATCCATGAAAATGGAATGTTTTTCTATTTCTTTGTGTCTTCTTCAATCTACTTCATAAGTTTTCTATAGTTTTCAGCATATAGATCTTTTACCTCTTCGGTTAGGTTTATTCCTAGGTATTTTATGGTACTTAGTGCATTGTAAATGTGATCAGTTTCTTGATTTCTCTTTCTGTTGCTTCATTATTTGTGTATAATAATGCAACCGATTTCTGTACATGGATTTTGTACCATGCGACTTTGCTGAATTTATGTATCAATTCTAGCAGCTTTTTGGTGGAGTCTTTTGGGTTTTCTATGTAGACTATAATGTCATCTGTGAAATGTGAAAGTTTGACTTCTTCTTTGCCAATTCCAATGCCTTTTATTTCATTTTGTTGTCTGATTGCTGATGCTAAGACTTCCAACACTGCATTAAACAACAGTGGTGAGAGTGGACATCCCTATTGTGTTCCTGATCTCAGAGGGAAAGCTCTCAGTCTTTCCCCATTGAGGATGATATTAGCTATGGACTTTTCATATATGGTTTTTATGATGTTTACGTATGTTCCTTCTGTCTCGACTTTCTGGAGGGTTTTTATTAAGAAAGGATGCTGTATTTTGTCAAATGCTTTTTTGCATCTATTGACAGGATCATATGGTTCTTATCCTTTCTTTTATTAATGTGATGTATCACATTGATTGATTTGCAAATATTGAGCCAACCCTGCAGCCCCGGAATGAACCCCACTTGATCAGGGTGAATAATTCTTTTTATATGCTATTGAATTCAATTTGCTAGTATCTTGTTGAGAATTTTTGCATCCATGTTCATCAGGGATATTGGCCTGTAATTCTCTTTTTTTTTGTGAGGCCCCTGTCTGGTTTCGGAATCAAGATAATGCTGGTTTCATAGAATGAGTCTGGACATTTTCCTTCCATTTCTATTTTTTAGAACAGCTTGAGAAGGATAGGTATTAACTCTACTTTAAATGTCTGGTAGAATTCCCCACGGAAGCCATCTGGCCCAGGACTCTTATTCGTTGGAAGATATTTGATAACCAATTCAATTTCTTTACCAGTTATGCGTCTGTTCAAATTTTCTCTTTCTTCCTGTTTGAATTTGGTAGTGTGGGGTGTCTAGGAATTTGTCCATTTCTTCCAGGTTGTTCAGTTTGTTGGCATATAAATTTTCATAGTATTCTCTGATAATTGCTTGTATTTCTGTGGGATTGGCTGTGACAAGTCCATTTTCATTTGTGATTTTATCTATTTTGATCCTCTCTCTTTTCTTTTTGAGAAGTCTGGCCAGGGATTTATCAATTTTGTTTATTCTTTCAAAAAACCAGTTCTTAGTTTCATTGATTGGTTCTACTGTTTGTTTCTTTGCTTGTTTGTTTGTTTTTTGGATTCTTTATTGTTTATTTCTGCTCTGAACTTTATTATTTCTCTTCTGCTGGGTTTGGGGTTTCTTTGCTGTTCTTCTAGTTCCTTTAGGTGTGCTGTTAGATTTTGTATTTGGGATTTTTCTTGTTTTTTGAGATAGGCCTGGATTGCAATGTATTTTCCTCTTAGGACTGCCTTTGCTGCATCCCAAAGGGTTTGGATTGTTGTGTTTTCATTTTCATATATTTTTTAACTTCTTCTTTAATTGCCTGATTGACTAATTCATTCTTTAGTAGGATGTTCTTTAATCTCCATGCATTTTGAGGTTTTCCAAACTTTTTCCTGTGGTTGATTCCAAGTGATCTGAAAGTGTGCATGGTGTGATCTCAATTCTTTTATATTTATTGAGGGCTGTTTTGTGACCGAGTATGTGATCTATCTTGGAGAATGTTCCATGTGCACTCGAGAAGAATGTGTATTCTGCCACTTTAGGATGAAGAGTTCTGAATATATCTGTCAAGTCCATCTGGTCCAATGTATCATTCAGGGCCATTGTTTCTTTATTGATGTTCTGTCTAGATGATATGTCCATTGTTGTAAGTGGATTATTAAGATCCCCTGAAGTTACCACATTCTTACCAGTAAGATTGCTTATTTGTGGTTAATTGTTTTATATATTTGGGTGCTTTCCAATTCGGTGCATAAACATTTATAATTGTTAGCTCTTCTTGATGGATAGACCCAATAATTATGATATAATGCCCTTCTTCATTTCTTGTTACAGCCTTTAGTTTAAAGTCTAGTTTGTCTGACATAAGTATGGCTACTCCAGCTTTCTTTTGACTTCCAGTAGCATGAGAGATGGTTCTTCCTCCCCTCACTTCAATCTGAAGGTGTCCTCAGGTCTAAAATGCGTTTCTTGTAGACAGCAAATATATGGGTTTTGTTTTCTTATCTATTCTGATACCCTATGTCTTTACTTCTCCTTGGGACTATAGTGAGTTTCCTTCTTGGGCAAAGTGTTCTGTTGCCTAATGAAATAGGGACTACTATGTAAGCATGTAGAGGTCATATGTAGCAATAGAGGAAGCTGTTTACAAGGTTTCTCCAAATCTATCTAATTTTAGAAACTCAGAAGTACAATGGAATATTATTCAGCACTAAAAAGAGGTGAGCTATCAAGCCATGAATATGTGGAGGCACCTTAAATGAGTATTACTAAGTGACAGAAGCCAATCTGAAAAGGCTACATACTGTATGGTACCAACTTTATGACATTCTGGAAAAGGCAAAACTGTAAAAACAATAGAAAAGATGAGTGGTTGCTCAAGGTTTTGCAGGTAGAGAGGGATGAGTATTAGGACTTTATGGGACTTTTAGGGAAGAAAAAAATATTCTGTGTGATACTGTCATGGTGGATATGTCACAGTTGTCAAAATCCATAGAATATACAATACCAAGAGTGAACCCTAGTGTAAATTATATCGTATTGGCTCATCAATTGTAACAAATGTACCACACTAATGCAAAATGTTAACAATAGGGAGAACTGGTAGGCATCCCAGGGGATATATGGGAACTTTCTGTACTCTCTGATAATTTTTATGTAAATCTAAAACTGTAGATCTAAATCTAAAATAGATTAATTTAAAATGCTCTATTAATTAAAAATATAATAATCTTTCTTATAAAATAAAAATCTATGAAGAAGCTGAACTATTCAAATTCATGGATCAGAACACTGCATGCACTCTTATTAATAATAAACCCTTGATTTTGATTGACTATGCCCAAAACTTAATAAATGATTTTAACAGTGTGTTTATAAGAAGTAGCTTGGGAGGAGATGAATAAAAGGAAGCTCAAGAAGAATTATGGGAATGAATTAGGAAACACATTTTAAAGAGAGAAAACATGCAGAAGAAAATCTCTCCAAAGTTTTATATTAGGGAAATTTTAAGGAATGTTTCTTCTTTTGCATTTGACTGACAATATATATCTTGTTTAATTATAAAGACAAAGTTTAGAAGGGAACATGAAGAAAAAGCATAGTGAAAGTATAGTAATAGAAGTATAGAACAGTTTTCTTTTTAAAAATTACCTCAGTTAGGGTTATGTTTTATACCATTTATTATTTTTTCCTGATTATAACAATTACTTGTGCTCATTGAAAATTTGGAAAATATGGCAAAGAACATTACAGACATAATATATAGAAATCGTCTGTGAAAAACACATCATCCAAATATAATCACGGTAACCATTAAAAAAATTTTTTTAACGTTTATTTATTTTTGAGAGACTGGGAGAGACTAAGCACAAACAAGAGAGGGGCAGAGAGAGAGGGAGACACAGAATCTGAAGCAGGTTCCAGGCTCTGAGCTGTCAGCACAGAACCTGATGCGGGGCTTGAACTCACAAACCATGAGATTATAACCTGAGCTGAAGTCGGTCGCCTAACCGACTGAGCCACTCAGGCACCCCCAGAATCACCATTTTGATACATTTTCTTTTAGTCTCCTTTTTTCACATTTTCTTTTTTTCTTCATTTCTTCATTTATACTTTAACACTGTTTTTTTTAAAAATTGACTATCCCCTTGTATCAATTTCCTAGGGATGCAGTAACAACATATTGCAAAGTTGGTGGCTTAAAACAAAAGGAGTTTATTTGCCCACAGTTCTATTGGCCAAGTGTCTGAAATCAAGATGCCTGCAGGACTGTGCATCCTGTAGGAAGTATTCCTCATCCTGTGGCGGTCTCTGCCTGCATTTGCACATGGCCTTCTCTTCTCTCATGTGCCTCTTCTCTGTGTGTCTTTTATGAGGATAATTGTCATTGCATTTAGGATGACCTAGATAATCCAAGATGATCTCATCTACAGATCTTTAACTTCCTTTTTCCCAAAAAAAAGTCATATTCATAGGTTCAGGGCGTTAAGATGTGGGCATATCTTTTTGGGGTTGCCATTCAACCGACTACACCAACTTATTGAGTGAATGAGGTGTTTTTTCATATTAAGATTTTTGCTACAGCAGATCTCATTCTAAGTTGCCCACCTTTTCTTTTCTGTCATTTTTGCAATTCACGTGCATTTTACAAGTGATGGCATATCACGTTGTTAACTTGGTTTTTTGTTTGTTTTTGTTTTTTTTTTTTTTTAGTGGTACTTAAAATTGTGCTGTACTTTACATTTAGATGAAATACAGTATATTGCTTTTAAAAAAGCCCACTTTGTTGAGGTATGATTGATATGTAAGAATCCATACATATTTATTGCATACAACTCAATGAGTTTGGGCATAAGTATTCACCTGTGAAACCATCATCACATCACCATCAGGCAATAAAACGTATCTATCATCTCCCAAAACTTCCTCCTACCCTCTTTTTATTATTATTATTTAGTAGTAGTAGTAGTGCACGTGTGTGCTGGGGAGTAAGAACACTTAACATAAACTCTATCCTTTTAGCAAAATTTAAATATATACTGCAGTATTGTAAGTTAAGGCAGGATGCTGTGTAGTATATTTCTGGAACCTATTTGTCTTGCATAACTGAAGCTATGTATTCTTTTTACCATCACCTTCCCCATTTTCCCTTTCACCCAGCCCTTGGAAATCATGATTGTATTCTCTGCTTGTATGAGTTGGACTATTTGGGATTCCACATATAAATGAGATCATATAGTATTTATTTGTCTGTGTCTAGCTTATTTTGCATGGCATAATATCCTCTAGATCCATTTACAGTATTGCAAATGGCAAGATTGCCTTCATTTTTAAAGCTGAATAATATTACATTATATGTGTATACCACATTTTCTTTATCCATTCACCTGTCAGTGGACGTTTAAGTTGTTTCCATATCCTGCCTATTGTGAATAATATTTCAGTGAACAGGGGAGCGTAGTTGTCTCTTTGAGATGTTGATTTCAGTTCCTTTGGACAAATATTCAGAAGTGGGAGGATTCCTGGATGATATAGTAATTCTATTTTTAATTTTTTGAGGAACGTCCATATTGCTTTCCAAATTGGGTGTATCAATTTATATTTCCATCAACAGTAGCCTGATAGGTTCCCTTTTCTCCACACCCTCACCAACACATGTTATTTTTTGTTTTATTAATAATAGCCATCCTAACAGGCATGAGGTGATATATCATTATGGTTTTGAGTTGCATTTCCCTTTCATAATTAGGGAAATTAAGCACCATTTCATATACCTGTTAGCCATTTGTATGTCTTCTTTGGAGAAATATTTAGTTTCTTTGCCATTTTTATTATTTTTTAAAAAAATAATGTTTATTTTTGAAAGGGAGAAAGAAAGAGAGAGAGTGGGGCAGGGGCAGAGAGGGAGAGAGACACAGAGCTCTAGCCTCAGAGCTATCAGCACAGAGTCTGACACAAGGCTTGATTCCATGAAATGTGAGGTCATGATCTGAGCCGAAGTCCGACATTCAACCAACTGAGCCACCCAGGCACCGCTGCCCATTTTTAAAGCAGATTTTTCATTTGTTTGTTTTCTTGTTTTGTTTTGTAGGAGTTTATATATATATATATATATACATATATATATATATATATATATATATATATTTGTACATTATCTACTTACCAGGTGTATGGTTTGCAAGTATTTTCTCCCATTTCATAGGTTGCTTTTTCATTTTGCTGATTGTTTCCTTTTCTGGGCTGAGCTTTTTAATTTGATGTCATCCCATTTGTTTATTTTTGGGCTTTGTTGCCTATGTTTTGGTGTCATAAATATCTGTAAAAAATTGTTGACAAGACCAAAGTAAAGGAGCTTTTTCACTATGTTTTGCTCTAGGAATTTTGTGATTTCTGGTCTTAAATTTAAATCTTAATCCATTTTGATTTGATTTTTGTGTATGGTGTAGGATAAGGGTCCAATTTCACTCTGTTGCATGTGAATACCCAGTTTTGCCAATACCATTTATTAAACAGACAACCCTTTTTGCTTTGTGTGTTCTCACACCCTTGTCAAAGATTGACAAGGTTGGTTGTATATGGGTGGGCTAATATCTGGGCTGTCTTTGGTTGCATAGGTCTGTATGTCTGGTTTTATGCCAGTACTATACTGTTTTGATTACTATAGTTTTGTAATAATTTGAAATCGTGAAATGTGATGCCTCCAGTTTTATTCTTCTTGTTTTTCTTCTTTACTTATTCTGGGTCTTTTGTGGTTCCATATGAAATGCAGGATTGTTTTTTCTGTGAAAAATGCCATTGCCATTTTGAAAGGGACTATATTGAATCTGTAAATTTCTTTGAGTAGTATGGACCAAATAGCTTTGAGAAAAGCTGTACCGATTTACATTATTACCAATATTTCAAAAGTTTTTGATTATTGAGTATTTTTTTAGTTGCCAGTAAAAACGGCAAGTCCTAGTTTTAATGTGCCTTTATTTATTTAATTTAACTTCACAAAATCTTATTTTTGTTATTTTCCCTTTTCTGTTAAAACATTAGGGTTTTACTTTAAATTTGTTGTTAATAATAATTATGGCTTATGGAATATCTACCAACTATTTGTCAGGCAACATCCCCTGCAAAACAAACACATTTTTTTTTTAATTTATGAGATAACTGATTTTTAGGGGTGATATATGTATTTTCTAAAAATATTAACTTTGGGGCACCTGGGTGGCTCAGGAGGTTAAGCATCTGACTTTGACTCAGGTCATGATCTCACAGTTCATGGGTTTGAGACCCACGTTGAGTTCTGTGCTGACAGCTTGGAGCCTAGAGCCTGTTTTGGATTCTGTGTCTCTCTCTCTCTCTCCGCCCCTCCCTCATCCCCCCCAGCTCCTCAAAAAAATAAACATTAGAAAAATGTTTAAATAGTAACTTTGTTAGTTTTTGAGAAATATTTTCTAGGTTATTTCTAGTTTGAGAACTGCCTTTTCTATTTGCTTATATTTCTTAACATTCAAAAATATTCTTTGTTTTTCTTTGCTTGCTTAATGTGGCCACTGTTGTTGTTTTGTTTTGTTTTGTTTTGTTTGTCCTATAATTATTATGCTTTGGAAAGCCTTCCTTATTTCCAAGATACATTGAATATTTAATACTGTTTTTATAATTCACTTTTTATAATTTACTTCTAATATTCATCTCTTTCATTGATTCAGAATTTTGTTGCCATTATTGTGGTACTATGCTGGGTTAGGTCCTAATTGGAGTTTTCCCAAATACCTGATTTGCCCAAAACCATTTAAAAATTCATGTGTCCTCTATTTAATGACTTGTGATATTTACCTCATAATATATTAGGCTTTTTACATGCCAGGGTTTCCTTCATAGATGCCACAGCTATTTTGTTTATCTGTGTGATGTGTTTATACTGGTACCATACTTTTAATTACTGTAGCCTTAAAATATAGTTAGCATTTTGTAAGGAAGTCTCTTCAGAGCATTTTGTCCTTTTGTTCATTTCCACACAACCCTTCATTCTTTTTCAAATTTATTTAGTCTTCTTATTGGATCACCCAAATAGATATATTTTAAAATATTTTGCTTACAAGTTCCACCTTCTTTCAAAATCTTTTCAGAGTTGGACTTAATTTTGTTAAATTCTTCAAATGATTTTGGACAATATTTCCTCTTTTCATCCAACTTAATTTAAAACTGATTTGATAATGGCTTAGGAGTATGATAAGAAAAATTAGAATTCCTAGTTTTCCTAGCCAAACTTATTGTTTATTATTTCATTTAAAATATTATTTATTGAATGTCTGTTATGTGCCAGTCACTGTTTTGGTCCATAGGGATACAAACTTGAGTAAGACAATTATGTTCCAGTCCTGTAGAATTACATTCAACTGAGAATAATTAGAATATGTTAATAAATATGCATATACTATAATTTGAGGTAGTGATATGTGCAGTGAAGAAAAATAAAGCAGAATAAAGGGCCGAAGCAGTGAGTGAGGGTGAACATTATTTTATGAAGGCTGTTTGGAAGGAATCTTTTTGAGGAGCTAGTATCTGAGATGAAAGAACCAGTGAAGAGCATGGGTGAATATGGAGGAAGCACTTTCCAGGCAGAGAGGATAGCAGAGGCAAGGACCCTGGCAGGGACTGAGTGTGATATGCTCAAGGAGTGGCAGGCATTCTGCCCCAGTTGCTAGAGTGGAGGGGACAGGGACAGAATGGTTGGTGTGAGTGGGCTAGAGAGATAAACGGGACCAGGTCTTTTATAACGTTGTATGCTAACACAAAGGAGTTTGGACCTTATTTCAAGTGAATGGACAGAAAGCCATTGGAAGGTTTTGAGCAGGGAATTTAACATGATATAATTTGTGTTGTTAAAAATTCCTTTGGCTTCTAGGTGGAGAAGAGAAACCAGCTAGGGGTCTTTAGCTCAAATCCAGATAAAGATGAGGGCAGCCTGGGCCAGAGCTGCAATGATGGAATGGTGAGAAATGGTCAAATCCCGTATAGAACAAGCAGGAATTCCTGCTAGATTGGATGTATATGGAGGGAGATAGAGAGTCAGGAGAGACTCTTAGGTGTAGGGTGGGGGTGGGGCTGAGGGGTTGCCTGTTTGGTGGCACCTTTACCGAGATGAAGAGCACTAAGCAGAGTTTCAACTGGCCATCCATAGTGGGTCAGGTTCCTACTATATGGGTCAGAACTCAGCAAATTTTGGAACTAGAGATATGCATTTGGATGTCATCAACATATAAAGACTGAGTCCTGGTGAAGGAAAGGAAGGAAAATGGCTCAAGATCAGCCATTGAGGGAGAAGAAAGTCAGACAGGGTAATACAGTGAGAAGTGAGCAAGACAGTGTTTGCAAGGATCAATTGTGTAAATGTGGTTGGGAGATCCAGTAAGGGGAGGACCAGGAGCGGAGCATTATTGGATTGATGATGCATGCCGTTACTACACGTAACCAGATTGCCTTCACTGGGGCCAGGCTGTGGGAAAAAGCCTACTTGTAAGTGGGTTCAGGAGAGGATGGTGGGAACTAGTAGAAAGAGAGAATGCAGACAACTCCTTAGAGGGTTTTGCTATGAGAAGTGTGGAGCTGGAGTTGGACTATGGATCAAGAGGGGCTTTTTCAATATGTGGCATTTTATAGCTGCTATAAGAATTTGAGTGCTGATGGTGATGATCCAGGAGAGAGGAAGAAATTAATTCTTTAGCAGAGAAAGGGGATACCTATAGGAGCCAAACCCTTAACAGACAAGAGGGAATGGAACCTCTGGCATAAGCAGAAGGTTAGGGTTTGGTTTAGGTGAAGTAATCTCTATTTTTAGCTGATCTGATATGTAGCTGATAATATAGAACATACTGTCTCTTACTGCTCATCCAGGTGCTTAACGATGGTATGCAGATAGTCTGTGAATAAAATGCATTAACTGGCAAACTTTCAAACCTTCTATGATAGACTCGTTGATATCACCTTATCTGCAAGAGTAAAAATGAAAAAAAAAAATTAATCCTTCAAACCAACCTCGTAAATGCAATTTGTTGTGTCCAACTGCACCCTCTAGGTATCTGTTTAATATTCAGTATACATTTTCCCGTATTCAGTACACATTTCCATTTTATGATTACACGCTGCTTAAATGTGTTACGGAGCTGTAGGAGGAACCTACAGGGAAGCGAAACAACAGATTGTTTCATTTCATGGAAAGCCTCAGGCTTGAAGCTACTAACCAGTGAAGGGGTTCGCTCTGCCTCCCTGGCAACCACATGCCAAGGGAGCTCTGCCCGTCGGCGCAGGGAGCGCTGCTTCAGAAGCGTGCAGTTTTTAAACTTTTCCTTCTTTCTTTCTTTTTAAAGAGCACATTATTTAAAAATAAAGGTTACCAGGGATTTTATATGTACATTAGCACTTCCAGCTTTTGGTAGATGTTGGCCTACACGAATTAAATGGTGTGTGTGTGTGGCGGGTGGGGTGGGGAGGCAGAGTAGAATTAATAATAGAACAGACTTTTCATCATTAAAATAGATCGTCAGGGAATGCAACATGAGGTAATTTGAGTTGGTATCAGATAATGTGGCTCCTCTAGAATGAAAATGATAATTATTTTCAGAAATTTTATAAGCATAATTTGTTTGATGTGTCTCTTTTAAGCTGCCCAACACATTTTTCTCATTATTAAAAAAAAGGTGAGTCGAAATGATACTTGATTCACTTTTTATGTTATTCTCCGTGGCTCTCTTCTTGATGCTGCTGGGCGCATTATCATTTAGGTTTGGGTTGAGCTTCTAGTTGCTGTCATGGGGATTGATAGCAAGTGTTAGAGGGGATATTTAGCAAGCACCAAGCTCTCAACCACTTCTTCTCTGTATAAATGGCCAGAATTGCTTTCTGATATGATGGCTGTGGCTATCTCAACAGGCACTTGGTGAGAAATGCATCCATTCTGCCACTCACTGCATAGGATCTCTTGGATGATGTTGTTCGTTGGAGCCCAGAGGAATCAAAAAGCCTTCTAAGGCTTTTCTGCTCCCAACACAGTCAGCCACTTAAAAGCTGAAATCTGTGCTTATGAAAGAGTCAATATATCAGTGGAAAGTCAGCGAAATGCTTGTTTATTACAGGAAAATAAAAGCATCTTAAGATTTTTGGACTTCAAAGTAACTAATAGCATTTGTTTGTAGCTATTTTCCCCCTAGAACAGCTCTGAGAATCAGCTCTGAACCTAGGTAGGGCTACATTTTGTCTTGGATATACCAATCCTCCTTCTTTTTATTTATCTTTATTGGAGATGTACCACTGCCTCTAGCAGTGGATCATGCCTGACCAAAAGGTATAGATTGGACAACTATTAGCCATTAAGTGTAGGACTGAGCTTGGATGATAATACCAAATGACACTCAAAGGTAGTCAAATATATTCCAAATAAAATCATGTAGTTAAAAGGGGTTGTCCTATTGACATGGTGGTGGGTAAAGAGAGCTAACATTTACTGAGAAACTGCTGGCCCTGAACTTCATATATGTTCTTTCATTTCATTCTCTCAGTAATTTCTTCATGTGTAAGAATCATGTACTATATGCCAGGCATTGGATTAAGCTCTAGAATATATCAGTGAGCAAGATGGACATACTGCCCGCACACTGAGAGCTTACAATCTAGTGAAATAGACAATGATGATGGGATAAATATTATTGATTGATTGATTGATAATTATTTTATAGTCATTGCAACAAGCATGTAATTTATCATTACTCTACAAATTAGGGAATTAAGACTTATGGATGTGTTAAGATTTGAACCTGGATCATTCTGTCTCATCTGGGACAGTTTGAATCCCAGCCCTGCTAGTTAACAACCATGTGATTCTTCATCTTTCTGACTGAGTCTCTGGAGATGATGAAAGGGAACAGTAAGGTCCTTCGCTTCCCCTCACGTAAGCCTCAGTGTAATCATCACTTCTTGACAAAGGTGATGCCCTTTCCCAGACTGCCCTTCTCAGCCCCCAAGAATCTCTAGAGGAAACATGTTTTGTAGTGCCTTTGTGGCATTCCCTAGTCGTGGTATCAGCTCTCTGCAATGCAATTGCCTGTTTACTTTTCTCAAGGCAAAACAAATGAAGAACATGGATGGGGGTGGGGAGTGGGTGCTGCCATGTTTCATCAAGTTTTGCTGTATATAGTTACTAAGCTCCACACACCCTCTGCTACACTGCCAAACAGTGCCGTGATCCATCTTGATTCTTGAGGATAGAAGAGTGGGTCTGTTTTGTTCTGTTGCTGGGTAAAAAAGCCTTGGAGTTGAAGCTTAGTCAAGAAATTGCCACGAAGCCAGAGCAGTGGCTGGGGAGGAAAGGCAAGGCCAGGTTGCCAGTGGCAGGCAGGGCTTTACAGGGAAGCGCGAAGAGCTCTCCACTCCTGCCTAGCACTTCACACCTACTGGCACATTCATTTAACACCTCAGTTCACAGACTGATATATTTTTGATGAGGGAAAAGTTAGGGAAATCCTGGAGAGTCAAAACAGACAGAAGACACAGTTCTTCTATCCTGAATCAATGGGACTATTTGGGCCATAGCTTTGCCTTCCTGAAACCAGGGTCCAATCTGGTGCAAATCAATATTTGTTGATGCATAATTTCATGGAGCAGGTTTGTGTTTTCTATAGCAAGGTTGTCTTTTAATAAGATGACCAAGCACGACTTTATAAGGCAAACAAATGAAATAAAGCCTTCCAGACGACTACTGAAAATGTTCCTTTCCCTTTTTTTTTTTTTAACTCCAATACAGACCTTTCAGTGAAATGGCCTGACAGTTTTATGTGTTCCTTCCTGTTTAGCATGGCAGTGAGGGATGGAATTTGGGCTTGTTCTGTCTGAATTCAGGCCCACCATGACCTGTTGAAGTCACTTTCTCAAAATAAAGACATACTTAAAAAAACTTCTAAAAAACATTCTAAACTACGACTTTATAGCATTTTTCTCTTCACCTGTGATGTTTTAGATGTACAGATTACAAAAATATAAAACCAACAGTTTATAACACTGTCCACAACATGTATTATCCTAGAAGTATGTAAGAATGTGTTATACCAATTTGAGCTATGGAGCGGGGGGGGGGGGGGGGGGCTTAGAGCCTGGAGGAGAATTGGGATCACCAAAGAATAAAGTTTAAAGGTTCTTTCTATTACTCAGCTAAAGAGAGAATCAAATAAGGTGTTTTAGAGTGGACACAGCAAGCTTTATATGTGAGAGAAATACAAGGGTTTTCAGCTTACCTAATAAATACTTACTGAAAGGGTAACTTTGCATCCAATTTTTTTTTAATAGACTATTTTTTTTTCAGAGCAGTTTCAGGTTCACAGAAAAGTTGAGCAGAAAGTACACAGAGTTCTCCTACCTCTACCCCCACACATGCACAGGCTCCCCCACCATCAACATCTCCCATATTAGAATGATACATTTATTGCAATCAGTGAACCTACAATGACACATCATAATCACCTAACGTCTATAATTTACATTAGGATTCACTCTTGGTTTTATATAGTCTATAGGTTTTGACAAATGTACCCACTATTGTAGTATTATACAGAATAGTTTCATTGCTCTAAAAGTCCTCTGTACTCCTCCTATTCATCCCTCCCCTACCTTCCCAAACTCTGGCAACCATTGATCTTTTTTACTGTTACCATAGTTTTGCCTTTTCCAGGATATCATAAAGTTGGAATCATATAGTATATAAGCTTTTCAGGTTAGCTTATTTTTCTTAGTGATGTGCATTTAATATTCCTCCATTTATTTTTATATATTCATAGCTCATTTCTTTTTAGCTCAGAATACCATTGTCTGGATGTACCAGATGACTTTTCTGTCCATCTACTAAAGGACATCCTAGTTGCTTCCCAGTTTAGGCAACTATGAATAAACCTGCTGTAAACATCTATGTTTATGTTAACAAACCTGCTGTAAACATCCATCCTTGCCAAAGAGCATGGTTACTGGATCATATAATGAGTATATTTAATTTTGTAAAAAATGTAAAACTGTCTTCCAGAGTGGCTTTACCATTTTGTATTCCCACTAACAATGAAGGTGAGTTCCTGTTACTCCACATTTATGCCAGCGTTCAGTGCTGTCGGTGTTTTGGATTATTGCCACTCTAATAGGTGTGTGATTGTATCTCAATTTTTTTTTCTAGTCAATTTTGAGAGATACCTCTTTACTTTGAGAGAAGGAGCATGGGATCCAGGCACCAGATGTAACTGAGACTAGACAAAGGGGAGCTGGCTGTGATGTTGGAGGAGGAGCAGTGGGCAATTTCAGTCTAGAAGGTGTCCCTGGGCTTAATGAGTTTTTTCCTACAACTCATTTTAGAGCCCAAGGGACTAAAAGGAAGGTCAATTCCAAGTTATAGGAAAACTAAAAGAAACTATGACTACTTTATAAGTATACTCATTCAGTTTAGTAAAGTTATGCATGACTTTGTTTAGTTTGTGAAACCTGATGTCCATATTAGTTTAGAATTGGCATTTACAAAGTACACATCAGCTCTTCACAGTTTTAAAGTTGCATCATCAGCGGTCCTTGACTCACCCTGGTGAGCATTTGGAGGTGGATTTTGGAGGTGGATTTTATCCATAGGTATCTCAGCTGAACTCTTGCTATATCATCCAGTCATCATGTGTAATCAGATTAAGAAACTAAAGTCGGAGTCTGTCTGTAAAATCAAACAACGCTCCCCTCATTATCTTTGCTAATTACCCTGAGGTGCAGAGTCCCTTTGCTGTCCTTTTCCTGTGAGTGTAATAATGACCTTCAGGAAAGTAAAAGTTGCAGTGGAAAGAAATAGGAATGAGGAAGGAAAGCTGTCAACACTTCCTTTTTCCTCTGGGCCATTGGCCCCTTTTAGAATATGCCCTCAAAGCAGCTAACAGTCCATTTTGTTCAGTCAAGTACTTGGCTCAGCTTTGACAGAAACTTACTGTTTTTCTATACAGTGTATTTTGAAATTTTACAGTCTTTGTTGCCACCATGCCCATTTATATGTTTATACATATTGAAGCTTTGCCCTTGTTTTATGTGATTCCACGTATCTGAGATTTGATATGATTTAAGAGCTTCATACTTCACTGGGAAAACTGTCACTAATGGACATAAACTCTCTCATTTTCTTATCTCCAAACCCACCCACACGTGCACTCATGCACTGTGGAGGAAGTGTCCCTTTCCCTCCCTGGGCCACACTATCACCTATAACCTGCTTCCTATCCTAGGGGAAGAGAGTTAATATTTCAAAATATCTTCCATCTAACACTTTCAATGAGTCACTACCTTTTATGACCTGTGCCTGTCACTTAGTAGGGTTTCATTCTCTTAGTTTGGAAACACTCTCTCCTGCTTTCCTTCCTTTTTTGCTTCATTCTTTTTTTGTTTTCTTTGATGGCTCCTTCTCCAACCACCTCATCTGGAGTCACTCAGGGTTTGGTCTCAGGCTATCATCTTTTTCATCTCCAACCTTTGTCCCTAAGTGATCTTATCAGATCTGGAGGATGTGAGCTCGCTCGTGCTGATGATTCCCACATTTCCATTGGAGTCGACATCTCTCCCTTGAGCTCCTTAGTCTCATGTCCCAATGCCTCCTGACATCTCCCCTAGGGTGTGCCTCACATTTTCCAATTTAACAAATCCAAAATAGAATTCCTGGATTGATCCTACCTTGAAAATATATCTGAAACTCCCCTCTTCTCTTCATTTCCACTGCCACCCTCTTAGTCCAGGCCTCCATATCTCTTGACTCAGTGAACACATCAGCCTCTAACTAGTTTCTCTACTTTCACTCTTGTCCCTCACCCTGTTCCCCCATGGCTTCCCCCTTCCATTCATCAAGTGGCAGCAAAGGGGATCTTCTCAATGATAATGATAACACTTTCCTTGCCTTTAAAATTTTGTACTGGCTCTCCTTATATTTAACATAAAATTCAACATTCTTTCCATGGCCTAGAACACCCTCCATTATCCTTCTTTGCCCCTCAGACTTACTTCTTTTCCCTCTTCCCTTCACCTGGTTTCCTCAAATGTCACTGGTGTTATGTGGAAAGAAAAGAGGGAAGAAGGGAGGAAGGGAGGATGGAAGGAGGGAAGGAAGAAAGAAGGAAGGAAGGAGAAAGAAAGAAAGAAAGAAAGAAAGAAAGAAAGAAAGAGAAAGAAAGAAAGAAAGAACGAACGAACAGAGGGAGGGAGCAGGAGGAGGGAGGAAAGGAGAGAGGGAGGGAGAGAGGAAGATTTCCATTTTATGATGAGGACCTAAGGCCCAAGGTAACACAGTAAGAAAATAGAGAAATGAATTCAGCTCTGCCTTGTTCTCTGGACATATCCTCTTGCACTATTCCATTTGGCACAATATAAGACAAACAAACAAACAACAAACAAACAAAAAACCCCATCTCTGTAATATATAGACTCAAGAGCATATTTAAGGAATTAGGATGGTTTGACAAAAGAGAATTAATTCTGAATTCAGATAGGCCTATAATTTACTTGCTGTGGAACTGTTTGTATGGTTATAATAATTAAATGATAATGTGTTTGTTTGCATGCTGTGGTACTCAAAATCCACTGGTTAGCCCTTCTCTCTCCCTTTCTGTTTCAGAAACACTTTATATGTGTTTTAGGTGTGAGCCAGCTGTCATAAAATCCATGACTTTCCTTATCCAGTGTTAGCATCGACAATACCTCCGTTACTGTCACCACAACTACCTCCACTTTTTGGTGAGCACCTGCCCTGTACCAGGCACTGTAATGGGTACTTTACATACATTATTTCCCTTAGCTTTCCAATACCTGAATCTGCGTTTCCTGGAAACTTTGGCACGGTGCTTCTTCAAGAAAGTGTTTCCATGGTCAAACACATTTCATGAAAGTAGAAAATTATATGCTCCTGTTGGAAAGGTATAGTATGTAACTTTAACTAGAAAATTAAAGATCTTGAGAAGTCTTGTATGTTTCATTAACCTACATATCACTATGGAAATCATTCCTCCATGACTAGTGTTTTTGTTTGATGTTTGTGCTTATAACTGCTTGCATTCTGCAGCCCTAATTTTTGACCTTGTGCACTAGACTTCTGTTAATGTTGCTTAAGATCAAATGATCTTGGTAAATTTTTGCTTTCCAGACAACATTATCTTCCTTACTGACTTCATTGTTGGGTATTATTCATTGTTATCTTCTCTATTCATTTATAACTATGATGGGTTGGATTTCCTCTGCTATGAAATTTATTTCCCCCTTGCCTCATCAAAGATCATTCTGCTGCTCCTTATAAAACTCAGCATTTCTACACGGTGTAGGAAAAAAGAGAAAGTCAGAGAGAGAGAGAGAGAGAGAGAGAGAGAGAGAGAGAGAGACTGGAAGAGAGAGATTATCTGTGTAGAAAACTTTGGGAAAACAATGACTTTTAGTCTAAACTCTTATGTTAAGCTTAATAGATTTATTTTTGTTAGAATTTTATGCTATTGCATAAGTGTGAAATAACAATTTATAGAATATTAATATTTTGTTTAAAACTGTTTCCCTTCTGGAAACAGGAAAGATATGGCACTTTCTTGCTGGAAAATCTAAATAACAATTTAGATTTTTAAAATTTTTAAAAAATTAAGTTTGTTCAGTTTTATTTATGATCTGATTATATATATGATTATATATGATCTAATTTAACTTTCTAGGGTTAAAATGAAAGGGAATGACAAAATAGTATAATTTTTTAGGAGCTCTTTAGGACAAGGATCTTGTTCTATTTTTATTTGAATAAAGGAGAGTCATGACAGTGCCTGGCACAGAGTAGATATTCAATAAATATTTAATAAATAAATGAACTTCTAAGCCATAAAAATAGGGTCAGAAGTCCTGAAACTACAGCTGACACATAAATCTCCTGCCTAAATCTCCTTAACAAGTACTCTAATGCTCCAGTTTCTTGTCTTTTTTAGAACTGTGTTTAGGTTCTTTAAGGTTTAGTTGTTACTATTACAAGTGTCCAAAGGTAGTCATTTAAATTATTGTGCTTTTTATCTTTTTTTGAAGAGGATCAGAATTTTGTTCTGGAAATTTTTGGAAGAATGATTGTCACTAGGCATATTTAAATTCCTATTGCATTTGTACAGATATCAAAGTATTGTAAAATAGACTTGTCTTACTTAGTCTGTTTGGGCTACTATGAAAAGAATATCACAGATTGGGTGTCTTAAAGACAAACATTAGATACTTATAGTTCTGGAGGCTGTGAAGTCCAAGATCAGGGGCACCAGCAGATTCGGTGTCTCATGAGTTCATCTTCCTGGTTCCCAGAAGGTGATCATTTCACCACATTTCACATGGTAGAAAGAGAGCAGGAAAGCTCTCTAGGATCTTATAGGTGCATTAATTCCATACATCAGGGCACCACCTTTATGACCAAATCCCCTCCTCCTACCATCTCATTTTGGATTAGGCTTCAAAATAGGAATTTGGGGTGGGAGGGAAGAGGGTACAAATATTTAATCCATAGCAATACTTTTTTATTTCCATTATCATAAACAAAACTCTTCTCTGTTTCCTTCACATTTTCTTCTTGGGGTGCTTTACCTACCTTTAGGGTTTCTTTATCTAGTCTCATGATTACATAGGATGCTAAAATTTCTTTTGTATATACTCCCCACGAGCTATCAAAGAGCATGACTGAATTAAGAATTACTAGACAATATGTTCAAAAAAGATAATTTAATTCCTTGGAAAAACATGTGAGTTGTTACTTTTATAACTGAAAATTGTTAGGTTTTGGGGAATTGGGGTAAGGCTAGACAGAAGTATAACTCAGCCACACCTGGGTAGTGTCTTTGCTTTCTTGCCAAGGTGAAGTTGTACCTTTTTGGTGCCAAATTTAGTTCAAGAATAAGGTGGGGAGCCTGGTTGCAGTAAACAAAATAGTATCATTGTTAATGGAAAAGTTCTTCCCAGATGGAGGTATAAGTACAAATATAAAAAGGAAAGATATGGCACTATCTTGCTAGAAAATCTAAATAACAATTGTATGCCCCCCGCCCCAAATCAGAAGCAACAGTGGCAAAGGAAAGCGTGTTCATATGTGCTGCATCTGCCTTTGTTAGTGAGGGCACCAGCAGAGACATCTTCAGCTTGAATAATTGGACCTGACATCTTCAGCTGAATAAATTTGGAAACTTCATCTAATGTATGTATACGGTGACAGTAGGTAGGGGTTTCCTGTGTGTGTCCCCATGTTTGGTTTCTTTTCACTAATTTGTGACTCATGAAACAGAACAAAATGCAATATGAAAACTGAGTTTAAGAGGAGAATGTGGCAGGGTGTTTGTTACTGCATACATAAGTAATATTAACAAAATGCTCACAATCCATTATAGGAGATCTGTATCATGCTAATAATTCAAAAATTTTGACCAAGCTGAAGTGCAGGGCTGCTTAAGTTGTCTTCCTTCAAGCATGAGCTTGCTCACCCAAGTATGTGAGTGGAAACCTGACCAGCTATGGCAGCAGTTCTAGTCACTGTTGAGAGTCTTCTCAACATGTTGAAAGTCTTCTTTATGTCAGGCCGTCATCTCCATCACTATCTTTACAACTTCCATCAACCTCTGCCCTTTATGGACACAAAGAACGAATTTAAATTCTGTTCTCTATGACAGCTGGCCATTCAATTATTCATCCATTCATTCAACAGACCTTTGTGGAGCAGCAACCATATGCAGGCACTGAAAACTCAAAGGTCAAAAATAACAAACCATGTTCTCAAGAATGTAGTCTAGTACATTGGCCTCTTGCACTTTTCAGTCCATAGGGTAAACACCCTCGTTCCTTTTGTCACTCCTCATGTGTCACAGTTCCAGGCTTCCTTGCTATTCCTCTCTTTTGAATAAGTTGGCATTTATCAAAGTTCCTCAAGTGTGGAGTCCCAAGCTGATAGCTATTGCTTGAGCGGAGCAGAGAGCACGGACTTATGTCTCAAGTTCTGGATGCTCCGTTGAGATTATGCAACCAAAGCATTTGTTTGTTGATCACATCACACATGACAGCAATGGTTTTTTTCAATTCATTGAACTGAATTAAATCCAAAATGATTATTCTGCCTTCAAGTCTTTGCCCAGCCTACTTATATTAATATAACCACCACTACTTGCCAGTATAAATTCATCGTATGTTATCTTTCCTATACATCTTTGTCATTTTGTTCCCTCTTCCTAGAATACCCCCATCGTGGCCCATTTTAAAACTAAAGTCTTAAGAAAGGATCATCTTTGATGCCTTTTTGTTGTTGTTGTTGTTGTTGTTCCTAAAAGACTTTCAATCCCTCCCTGCCCTGTGATAGATCTAGAAGAGTGCTAATCAAATTAGTTAAAGGCTTGCTAGAGACCAGACAAGCCTAGGTATCCAATAGCAAATGTTTCATTAGATCCATAATTGAGAGTTTGTGTTTAATAATCAGTTAATCCTCATCATAACTATGTGAGAAAATAGATAAACTGATAACTTTTATCAATGTAGATAATAAAACTGCAGCCTCCATTGCTTTCACACTCTGCAACTGCTATTGTTTGTACTGCCTGAGTTTATAGGAGCTATCATACCATATCATGTATGTTGCCAGGGAGATCATTGTTACTTTAAGGTCTTGATCTGAGAGTTCCTCTTAGGAAGACAGCTGTCTCTATTTAGGAAATCATCCTTACAGATTGCTTTAGGGAAGTGATAGAGATATGAAGACATACTCTAGAAGAAGTCAGTGAAGTAAAGAAAAAAAAAAAACTAGTTAAAGAGGTTAAGGAGACTTGAGAATTGAGGGGAAAGCAAGAGTGAGAATTGAAGGAAGGGGAGGCAGAGTATCATAGGAAAGTGGGAAACTGAGAAAAAATGATAAAGAAAAGTGTCCGAAGGGCTTTTGAGCACAGGGATCTCTCCAGTTGCATGATCAAGTTTTCTTGCTGTTTCATTTTGTGATAAAACACTCCTTCCTTCCTTGCCACAGACCTTCAGTAGAGTCTGCCACCTACAAATGCCCTATGTGAGCGATGTTTCAGTTGAAATCAAAGACCAGTGATTCTTGAATATCTACACGGTGCAGGCAGATGGATGGTGGGGAGATAACACGTTCAGCAAGAACAAGATAACAGAATGAGAAATTAGTCTCAGAATACAACCCCCATGGAATTAGTCCTGTTTTATAGGAACTCTCAAAGGAGAGAGTAACCCCAGCCAACATGTGGGTTACATTTACATTTCTGCCTCCCAACTAGACGTGAGGCAACTTGAGTACAAAGACTGTGGTTTCGATTTTGGTGTTCCTCGTGCCTGGACCTCAGAGTTCCTCATTGCCTGCTTTGTTTTCAGTTTCTAGTTCCATACTCAGCAGCTTTTGAGCTTTTATTCAAATGTTTATCATTTCCAGGGAAATTTCTCATTTGCTACATGTGCAAAGTTTAAGGCCACTCTTTTGAGTGTATTGTTTACACAAATACAGTATGTTTTTCATTAGCAACTGTGAAAAACACCCGAATATGCTATTTCCAGTCAATTCTGATTTTCTTGTTATTTTAGGTCACTTAGATTAACATCAGTATATCACTTCCCCTTTTTCAACTACAGAATTCAGACTCCTATTTTATATGGAGGCTAACCTAAAATTTTTCCCATTTACACCTTATTAGAACTGATTAATTTAACAATAAAACCTATTTCACAAGTCAGGGGTTGTTTAGGAATATATTGTAGGGTCACAACACATAATTTTATGTTCTGTGATTTATTTCATTGCCAACCAAAACTTAAGATTACTTTGAGAATTCGTTGACTGTCTACTTTTCCTAGTAGTTTGGATGGCTGTAGTACTCCTGCTGACAATGTAGAGGGGAATTTACTTATTTATTTACTTATTATGGCCAGAGATTTTGACTTTAAAGTTTGAATGTATATATATATATATATATATATATATATATATATATATATAGTAAGGGCACTGAATTGATAAAATTTGTTTAAGGTAAGCTAAATTCATCAACACTTCCCACTGAGAACGGATGACAAAATTTGCAATTCATGAATTTATACCTAGTATCCTTACAGAAATAATCTTAAAATTGTATCTGCATGAATTATTGCTATATTTATATCCTACTTAGCAGAATACTGGGTGGTGATTAGATGGTCAGAACAGTGGGCTATAAATCAGGGACACTTAATGTTCTGGCTGTGACCCTGCCAGTAATCAGCTGAGTGGACTTGAACACTTCTAGGTCTTTGTTTCCTTACTTGTAAAATGAGAAGGGATTTTTCAGTCTCTCTTAGTGCTAATAATATTTATAATTCTAAACGAGCATTCCTCATGGGAATTACAGCTATTTTCCAAATTCTAAAAGCTCTTCATGGCAAGGATTTAACTTAAAGGAAATACTTCTGAGCATCCTGGTAGAATATTGAAAGACTAAGCCAAAAAGTTTTGCTTATTATAAAAGTAAACTTCACTAGTTCCAGTGTTACATTATTTTCAGTGGGTCAAATATACCACATATGCTGGACTTTTAATGCCTTGACTAATAGATATAGTACCTCCTAGGAAGCATATGTTTGTACATATGTATGTATGTATGTCTATATGCATGTATTTAGATTATTTTCATCTTATCCCAAAAAAGAAAGCCTTAACTCCAAGGGGAACTGTAGAACAAAACAAAGTTCCTGGGCCAGAGCAGGCATTTTTGTTCTGCTTTGGTCCTCTACCACTCCTTCCTCTGTGTGGGGAAATTCTTCTTGGCACCTTACTCCTTTTCATTCCCAAGTGTCCTATTCTTCTCTTTAGGGTTTAAAAAAAATTATCCAATTTCATCCTGTCTGGCCAACTCACAGAGAGAGTTTTCCTAGAATAATTGCCTGAGCAGTCACTTCATTGTGGTGTGGTTCCTTTGGAAAAATCCCTTTAGAGACTTCTACTGGGAAAGAGCCCATTTCTCAAAGACAAAGGACTAAAACAGCCAGTGTGTGGCTCTCCCAGAAGATTTGTATTTTCCAAAAGAACAAATAGATAAATTCTCAAGTTTCACAAAAGAGGTGGGAGGAAACTGGGTTAGGACTGGAGAAACTTTATCTTGAAATACATAAATTGTGATTTAAATAAAATATTAGCATGTAGAAAAGTTTAAAAAGATATCTTGAAAATGATACATTTTGGCTTTTATATTGTTTCTTTTTTCTTTGCTTGTCAAAA
Source organism: Panthera uncia (assembly GCF_023721935.1). Classification (NCBI taxonomy): domain Eukaryota; kingdom Metazoa; phylum Chordata; class Mammalia; order Carnivora; family Felidae; genus Panthera; species Panthera uncia. Next base: position 43,100,615 of record NW_026057580.1, on the reverse strand, counting down.
TTTAGTGGAATAATATATTCATATAGGATTTAAACCTTAGCCTTAATATCTGGAGTGAGGATAAGTATACATAGAACCATAAGACAAGGATGCATTTTATAAATTAGAGTTTAGCATAGAGAGAAGTGATGAGAAAGAGGACTTCATTATTATACATTCATTACATGAGACTCAATTTCCAAGATAGCACAAAGATCTAATTTCTATACTTGTAGCTCTGATCTGACCAATGGCCCACTGCACTGATTCTATGCTCAAGAGGTGAAAGGCAGTACTAAAGATTTGATCATAAATGCTAGGCCACATGGCTAATTTGATGCCCAAATGCACTTTTATTTTTTTTATATTTAATTTTATATTTATTTTTTAGTTTTTAATTTTTATTTAAATTTTAGTTAGCTAACATACAGTGCAATATTGGTTTCAGTAGAATTCAGTGATTCATCACTTACATACAATACCCAGTGCTCATCACAAGTGCCCTCTTTAATACCTATCACCTATTAAGCCCATTCCCCTCCCTCCCTACTCCCTCCATCAACCCTCAGTTTGTTCTCTATCACTGAGAGTCTCTTATGGTTTATTTCCCTCGCTCTTCTTTTGTCCCCTCTTCCCATACATATGTTCATATATTTTGTTTCTTAAATTCCACATATGAGTGAAATCATATGGTATCTGTCTTTCTCTGATTGACTTATTTCACGTGACATAATACATTCTAGCTCCATCCATGTGGTTCCAAATGGCAAGATTTCATTGTTTTTGATGGGTGAGTAATGTTCCACTGTATACATCTTTATCCATTCATCACTTGATAGACATTTGGACTCTTTTCATAGTTTGGCCAGTATTGATGATGCTGGTATAAACACTGGGGTGCATGTACCCCTTCAAATATGTATTTTTGTATCCTTTGGGTGATTACCTAGTAGTGCAGTTGCTGGATAATAGGGTAATTCTATTTTTAGCTTTTTGAGGAACCTCCATAATGTTTTTCAGAGTGGCTGCGCCAGTTTGCATTCCCACCAACAGTGCAAGAGTCTTCCTCTTTCTCTGCATCCTCGCCAACAACTGTTGTGTTTCCTGTGTTGTTAATTTTAGCCATTCTGACAGGTGTGAGGTGGTATCTCATTGAGATTTTGATTTGTATTTCCCTGATGATGGTAATGTTGAGTGTCTTTTCATGTGTTTATTAGCCATCTGGATGTCTTCCCAAATGCATTTTAATACAATAGAAAATTCTGGCATAAAATACCTGATCAATTGTCCTCAGACTTCCATTCCTCTTTGTGTACACTAAGTCATTGGTTTAACAATGTGCTTTTTTTTTTCTCTCCCTATTTTACAATTGAGATATTTCCTCTCCAGAGACTTCAGGAAAATTTTCAGATATGAAGACAGTTCAGATTAGAACTTAAACATTTGTGTCCTATTTAGGTTAATTCTTGGTTCCATAGGGAAGTGTATGAATTTTGTGGTAGAAGGAAGCATAACTTTGGTCCATTTTGGAGGTTGAAACTATCCTGAGTCAGTTCTTGGCCTGCTTTATTTCTTCTGATCTTGATAGTTGGAACATGTTAGTGGCACCAATTAGAAGTAGTCTGGGATCAAACCAAAAGTTAATTTTCAGTTTAAGTGGAGCTGGCATCCCCATCTTATTCAGGTCAATTTAATTCAATAGTACCAATTTCCATGCAGTAGGTAGACTTTGTGGGATATTATAAAAGAAAAAGAGGGGTGCCCAAGTGGCTCAGGGTTAAGCTTTTGACTCTTAATTTCGGTTCATGTCATGATCTCCTGGTTTGTGTAATTGAGCACTGCATCAGACTCTGTTGACAGCAGGGAGCCTGCTTGGCATTCTCTCTCTCCCTTTCTCTCTGCCCCTCTCCCACTCACACATGTACGTGTATGCACTCTCTCAAAATAAATAAATAAACATTAAACAAGGAAAAAGATATGTAAAACATAATAATTGTGTATTGGTCATGACCCCTTTGATTTCAAGTGTCAGAAACATAACTAGAACTAGTTTATGTTAAGGAAATTTTATTAGAAGTGTACTTGGTTCTTCAGCAATTAAAGGAGGAGAATTAATGAATTTTGTGATAGGCAGAGACACAAGTAGATTGTGTAGGAGTTAGGGACAAGTAGAAGAAAGAACTTTACATCACTAGGACTCTGTTACTACCTCTCATCTATGGATCACTCTGCACCTTAATCTTATTCTCTCCTTCAAAAGGCCAATCTAATCTACATGAAGCAGAACATGGACACCAACAGCTACAAAGCTTCATAATTAACTGCTCCTACCACTAGTGCAGACTGATTTCTTTTTAGTCCCAGGTAAAAACAAAACAAAAGAAAACTATGTAAGAACTCTTGGTGGCCAAGTGTGGATTATGTACCTTCTAGGTTTTTAGAGGACCTTGTATGAAGATGGTGGCAGATGCTGAATCTGCAACTGATCTTAGGACACAGGCCCTTTTAGAGGCTTTTGCTTTTTTAGCCACATTGGGGCAGTTAACCAGGACTTGGTCCTATGTGAAAGGTGGGCTATGGAAATGAGACAATTCCTCAGTGAAAGGTTAGGGAGGTGGAGGAAAATGTCTTTTAGAAAAAAGAGAGACAAAGAAATTAATAATTTAAGTCTGAGCACTGGTGAAAACAAGTCTCCCTTTAGAAATGGTAACCAGTAGTCTACCCTGATACAGTTTTTGTGATTGAATACTGCAGCACGGTTTAGGTAACTCAGTCTTAGAAACTAAACTAAAACTATCCTCTGGGTTTTTAGTGTTGTGGATGTCTTAACAGAAGCAAAAGCAAATCCTTCCTTGATGGATACACAAATCATATCTTGCATGGTTCCCAAAGAGAGGGCCCAGCTGAACATGAAATCATGATCCAAAATCACAAATCATCTGAGGAAACAAATTATAAAAGCTTGAGTCAGAAGAGGGGGAAAAGGAAAAAGAAAAACAAAACAAACAGAAGAAATTAACCCTTTAGAATCTCAGATATTGACATTATTGGGTAAAGAATATAAAATAAATTTGTTTAAAAGAAATAGAAATTTGCTTAATGAAATAGAAAAGGGAATTAAAAATATGAATAAGGAACAAGATTTACATAAGTGGTTAGTAAGATCTGGAAAAAAAAACAACAGAACTTCTAGAAACATATATCTTTGGGATTAAAAACTAAAAGGATGACCCAACAGATTAATAGACACAGATGAAGACATAATTAGTGAACTGGAAGGTAAATCTAAAGAATCTAAAGAAATTACCCAGATTCCCACCCAGAGAGACCAAGAGGTAGAAAAATAAAGAAGCAAGATAACAGACATGGATGATAGTCTAAGAAAATATATCATAAATTTAATTGTAATTTCAGAAAGAGGGAAGGGTGAGCATGGGGAAAACCAATTTTTCAGAATTGATGAAAGACATGTATGATCAGATTCAGAAAGCTGAAATCATTGCAGGGAAACTGCCAAACTACAAAGGCAAAAAGTTCTTAAAAACAGTAAGAAGAAAATAAAAGATCAATTAATTTTAAAGGAAAACTTGGTATCATATCCAACTTCTCAATGGCACTGATCAAGAGAGAAGATATTAAAATGATATTGTAAAAATTCAGAGAGGAAATGAATGTCACACCTGATTTATATATCAGGCTCAATCACAGCTCAAGAAGACTGACTTTACCAAGGAAGGAAAAAAGTTAACCCAAAGGAAGTTCTGAGAATCAGGCAGAAATGGGAGACAAATGGGCAAATCTAAAGAAATGGGTAAATCTAAACTAACAAACTAATCATTGTGTGTGTTTACATGTAAATGCCTACACATACAAATATAAAGCAATAAAAATGTCTTATATGGGTAATAAAAGAAATGTATATAACATTAATTATATAAATTAAAATGCTGAGCAGTAATGACATAATTTGGAAGGGTAATAATAAAATTTAGGCATTCCAAAGCCCTGTGTGTTTATTAAGAAGATAGAAATATAACTAGACATCACAACTTGTTTTATATTTATCTTAAAAATTATGTACTAAAGAAATAGAAATAGAATGTATCTCTTTCTACTCATTAGAGGAAATGTCAGAGGAGGGCAGAAAAGAATAAAGAAAGAGGCATAAATGAAATGGGCAAATGTAAAATACTGTCATAGTTCTAAAAATCAGTCTAATCTAAGAATACTAACAATCTCAAAAATGTAAATAAATTTATCAATAAAATGCTGGGATTTTTCAGATTAGATGAAAATATATTTTTGCTATTTATTACTTATAAGTGTCACAGATAAAACATGTGATATAGAAATACTAGCTGTTAAGGATGGAATACTATATAGCAGTCAGATACTAACCGGAGCAGCTAATATAAATCCTTTAATATTAAACAAAATAGCTATAAAGTAAGTCTGTCTCAAAGAACAAATATGAGTGTATCTATATTACAAATCTTAAGGTCATGCAGTCTTATATATTTGAAACAAACAAAAGGCAATTCTAAATAATTAATGAATTAAAGAAAATTTCACAATAAAACTAGAGAATACTAAGTAAATGACAAAGAATTTAATACATATCAAAACTGTGGGATGGACTTGTGGTTAGAGGTTATCTAGCCTTAGATATATTATAAAATGATAAAATATAAATATTGAAAATCTAAGGGTATATCTCAAGAATTTGAAAAAAATAAAATTGAAATGAACCCAACTTGTTTTGTAGACTTTTACGAGATAGTCCGGTGTGGCTACCAGAGGAGAAGAGGAGAGGCTCAGGAAAAGAAAAAAAAAAAGTTTAAAATTCACAGGTCCTAGGGAAAGACACTAGGGTGGTCAGGATGCAGAAGCTGGAGCCTGGCGAAAGTTTCGGTCACCTTTCCTGGGCTTCTGAGGGACTGACAAGGCAAGGCGGGCAAGTAGTTTAGGATTTGCTAGGTTGAATAATTTGGGAAGGCTTTGGGTTGTAGTAGTGCCCCCTAGGTTGCCTGGTGTCTGGCCCCAGATTGATTGAGACAGGAATATTACCTCTGGGTGTAAGAGCCAGAGAGAAGCATTTGGTCTCTGGAATGTGTTCCTCTGCACATCAAAAGCATGCTCTTTGCTGGGTCGGTCCTTGGCTATCTTTTAGAAATGGCTAGCTAGCCCGGGGAAGGGACAGTCTCTCTTCAACCAGAATGGTTTTTTGAGATGTCAAAGCATAATATACGGAAAAAAAAAATTTTTTTAAGTAGTTAAAATACACAAAATGAAAAGAAGGACGTAATAAGAATTAGGCATTTATGAACTAGATGAAAAGACACTAAAAAGGATTAACAAAGCAAAAATTAGTTTATTGAAAACTAATTACACAAAGTGAACAGAACTCTGGCAGTGTTGATCAGGGCAAACACAATTAATAATATTTGGAATAAAAATAAGGAAAAACTAGGGGTGCCTGGGTGGCTCACTTGGCTAAGCATCTGACTGGCTCAGGTCGTGATCTCACAGTTTGTTAGTTTAAGCCCCGTGTCCGGCTCTGTGCTGACAGCTCAGAGCCTGGAGCCTGCTTCAGATTCTGTGTCTCCCTGTCTCTCTGCCCTCCCCCACTCACGCTCTGTCTCTCTTTCCCAAGAATAAATAAACATTAAAATTTTTTTTAAAAAAATAGGGAAAAACTATACTAGAGATGTTACATAATATACAGTAAGAACTTTAATGTTGAAAAACATTTTAAATTTAGATCAGATAGATCATTTTCTAAAATGTGTCAAAACTGACTTACAAATAAATAGAAAATCAAAATAAATGTATAATCATTTAAAAAGATGGCGTCAACAGCTAACAGTATTATGGGGTATCCTATGTGTCACTTTCTTGGTTGTTTAGGACTATATACATTTTTACAGACAACTGGGTCCACAGTGGAGTTGTGGACATACATGGTTTACTAGTTCTACTTTGATTGAGGTGAGAATTGAGGAGAGATTAATGAGGAGATTTTATCTCATACAAGTAGGGAAAATAGAATTTAAATCTGTATTAAGGGATTAAATTTAGCCTGCAATCTTGAGAAAAGAATTCTCAATGTTGCTGGTCTATTGCTTTTATGGTAACTGACCAGGGTATTGTAGGTGATAAATACTGTAGCAAATCCTTGTATTGTTTTTCAGACTTTGCTACCTTAAAGGGTTCATGGATTGGGGGAAAAAAAAAAAAAAGTGAATTCTCCTGATACCATCTATAATTTTTCCTGGCTAGGCTACACTTGACCCTGACCTTTTCTCCAAAGGGTTGGACATATCTGGAATGGGAAGCAGAAGTTATTATTCATGTTTACAGATGATTTGCAATTGCTCTTCTCTGATGGGGTTGTTCATATTTTCTCCCCATTTACTCTTGGACTTTATTGTTTTTTAATAAGTTCTAGGATAATTTATATCAGACATGTTAAGTTTTTGCATATATTTTTCAAGTCTATCACTATCATTTGTAAACATTTGCTATATAAATATGTGTGTATGTATATACATGAAAATATGTATATACATTAAAAGTTCTCCACATTATGGAGAAAGAACATGGTAACACAGCATTATCCTAAAAATCCTCTGTGCTCAAAAGTATGTTTTTGACCATGAAAAATATTCAGCCTAACTCCAGTATAGCACGCTTATTGGAAGTCTGTTTTTCACAGTTGAAGTTTCTGTTTTTTCATAATAGCACTTGAGTTATTTTTACTCCAAATTAATCTCTCAGTTTTCAGATTTGATCCAGTGTCAGGATTCAAATAGGTGACTGTCTTTTCTTGGAATTTTTTTCTTTTTAAAAATTTTCTCTGGATATTACTGCCTTTCCATTGAGCTTATGGTACTTGTTATCTCCTTGACAATTTAGAAATTCTTCTGAGCAGAAATCTAGGTTTGTTTGTCTTCCTGAGTTGAAATAGCAAGTGAAAGCCGGAGTGTGGACTCATTTATCTTTATAAGACTTGCCTGCATTTGTGGCAAGTCATCTTTCTCTAAGTGGGTTATCCTTAAACTGTAATGAATATTCAGCAAGAACGTGAGCCACTGGCAAGGGAGCCTCAACTTCATGCAATACCTGCTTAGCCTGAGTAAGCCAACTAGAGGCACATAGATTGCCACCCAGCATCACGGGTTTACATTTGTCACCTGCCAGAAAGGTGATCCATTCTGAGTGATCTGATTCTCTGATAATAACCTATTTGACTCTTAGAATTTCTTTGATTCTTAAATGCAAGTTGTGTTTAGCTTTATGGAATGTAAAGTAGAGCTAATTAAACATTTTCTGGCAACAATCCTTAATTCTACAGCATGGTTTTACAAATAATGTGTTTAGTCCATATTTTGAAATTGTAACCACTTCAGAGATTTTAATTTTATTTTTTGGCTTAAAGTTCATTTATACTCATTCCCTTCAATATTTCAGGAGGATATGATATTTAACCAAAGGCAACGAACATGATGCTTGGCATTTTTTCTTAAACTGGAATGGATTGTGGAGAGCTATGTCAAGAGTGGTGTTTTAACACTGCATGTCATGTTCTCCACATTTTAGTTCAAGTGAATAACAGCCTTGCTAATCTATCTGAACATTTTGTTTGACAAGAGCCACTCTACACTCCGTGATGGATGGGAGAGGTCCAGCCGGATGTCATGTCTCATTTGGTTATTAGTCTTTTAGCAACATGTTATGAGGCTAAGTGCATACTCTAGCATAGATAATTCTCATAGTTATAGCTTGATATGCAAAAATGCTTGGAGAGTCTTGCAGATTCAGATTATTAGAATATCATTTTATTGTCTGTCTTCCTTTCTTCAAAGGTTAATGGGTTGATTTTCATGGCAGAGTTTGCTAGTTGTCCCAATATCTGCTTTTTCCTTCTTTGTTAGAAACTAGAATGATGATTTTTAGCTAGATGTATTATCTCCGTGATAAAGGCTCCATCTTTTATCCTTCCTGGAATCTGAGTGTGACGATGTGACATATTTAGTCAGGGAGATATAAGCATAAGTGTTGTCTGTGAATTTCTAAAAGTCTCATTACCATAGAGTTGCTTTTTTCATACCCCTTTCCTTACTCTACTACCTGGAGCAGGGGGAGAGGGGAAAGGTATGGCTGGAGCTCTAGCATATGGCTTATATCATAAAAATGAAGGACATACTTTCACTTTGTAGGAGCTGAGCACTGGAAGAAGCCTGGGTCTTTCTGCCTTCTGTTGCATAAGAGATGAGTGAGTTTCTATTTTGTTTAAGCCAGTATTTTTTCTTTTATTATGTGCAGCCAGACATTCCAAACTGTATGGTAGGATTTGGTACTGGAAGTTGAATGCTGCAATAATAAAAACTAAAATATGGCAGTGGCATAGTGAAAACCTTTAGGTATAGGTGGCATAGTCTAGACAGTGTCCACTGTAATGTAATAGTAAAACACACACAAGCTATCCACTTAAAAGGCATACCACTTATGGACTAAAGCTATAACATGAGGGGGAAAGCACAACAAATTTAGTAAGTGAACATTATCTGCCACGTGATACTTTTAGAGAATTCTTAAGATAGAGACATTGGAATTGGATTTAGGTAGTTAGTCGTCAAGCAGAAACAGAAAGACAGAAGATTTTCTCTTTTGCTAAAAAAGGAATTTTCTACTTGCCCCAAACTGTGCTGACTGGGAGTCCTATAATTTGCAGAGGTAAAAACGTCAACTGCTCCTATGTCAAAATTGAAGCCTTAGCAGGTGTTAAGACATGTCCCTTTAAGGGTCTTTGACCAAGCCATGGAATCAAGCCTTGGAAAACGGTCAAATTAAAGGTATAATCTGTACTCACTCAGCAAACAGTCAGTAAGCACCTATATATTCTTTTTTTTTTTTTAATTTTTTTTTTAACGTTTTATTTATTTTTGAGACAGGGAGAGACAGAGCATGAACAGGGGAGGGTCAGAGAGAGGGAGACACAGAATCTGAAACAGGCTCCAGGCTCTGAGCTGTCAGCAGAGCCTGACATGGGGCTCGAACTCACGGACTGCGAGATCATGACCTGAGCCGAAGTCGGCCGCTTAACCAACTGAGCCACCCAGGCGCCCCAAGCACCTATATATTCTTAAGTGCTACTGAAAAGAGAAAGAAGGAAAAAACCAGGTAATGGGGAACAAAAGGGTGCCATTTTAAATAGGGTATGTGAGTAGTCCTCATTGAGAAGGTGGCACTTATCACAAGACTTGCAAGACTTGAGGGAGTGAGCCCTGTGATTCTCTGGGCAGAACATATTTCACACAAAGTGGGTAGCCAGTGTGAAAGGCCTTAATTTGTGCCAGATGGGTCTGTAGAATGGCAGAGGCCAGTATGGCTGGAATGAGTATGTAAAGTCAGAGAGTTAATGGGGTAGGGACAGATCCTAAATGATCTCATAGACCACTGTGACAATGTTGGCTTTTGCTCAGCTTGGGAGCCTTTGAAGAGTTTGAAGAGAGGAGTAAATTGATCCTATTTATATTTCAGAGGTGCCTCTTATAGTGGTTTTGAGAGTTTTCATTAGAAGAGCAAGGGAAAAACAAGAGGGACTAGTAGGGAGATAGTGCAGTATCTAGGAGAGAGATTACAGAGGTCTGCACCAGAGTGTACTGCAAAGGAGCTGATAAGGGGTTGGAGGCTGCATACCTTTGGAAGGTGGGGCCAACAGGATTTCTTAGAAGTCATGTTCCCACTCAATTCACTTTTTTTCAGAAAACTTGAGGCAGTGGCCATTTATGTGAGACTTTAAATTGGTGAACTTAAGAGTAAAGCAGATCTCCTTCCATAATGTGGGTGGTCCTCATCCATTCAGTTGAAAGCCTGAATAGATTAAAAGAATGCCCTCCCCTGAGCAAGAGGGAATTCTACAAATGATTAGACTTGAATGGCAACATCAGCTCATCCTGGGTCCCCTAGCCTGCTGGCCCACCTAGCAGATTTCAGACCTCCAGCCTCTATGGTCATGTGAATCACTTCCTTAAAATGAATCTTTCTCTCTCTCTTTCTATATCTAGAGACATCTTGTTGGTTCTGTTTCTCTACAGAACCCTGACTAATACTGAAGGATGGAGTATTAGCATGTGAGAAATTATAAAAAGAGTTCTTTCAAGTGTTAATCTCATCAGGGGCACCTGGGTGACTCAGTCAATTAAGCATCCGACTCTTGGTTTTTGGCTCATGTCATGATATCACAGTTTGTAAGATGGAGCCCCTGCACTAACAGTGTGGGGCCTGCTTGGGATTCTCTGTCTCCCTCTCTCTCTGCCCCTCCTCTGTTTGCTCTCTCTCTCTCTCTCTCTCTCTCTCTCTCTCACAATAAATAAACTTAAAAAAAGAATAAAACACCTAGAAATAAATTTAAACAAAGAGGTAGAAGACCTGAACATGGAAAACTATAAGATATTGAGGAGAGAAATTGAAGAAGACACAAATAAATGGAAAGGTAGTTCATGCTCATGGATTGGATGAATTAATATTGTTAAAATGTTCATACAGTATGGTATTGACATAAAAACAGACACATAAATCAATGGAACAGAGTAGAGAGCCCAGAAATGAATCCATACATATATGGTCAATTAATTTATGACAAAGGAGTCAAGTATATACAATGAGGAAAGGATAGTTTCTTTGATAAATGGTGTTGGGGAAATTAGACAGCCACATGCAAAAAAATGAAACTGGACCACTATCGTATACCATACACAAAAATTTACCCAAAGTAGGTTAAATACTTGAAACTAAGACCTGAAATCATAAAAATCCTAGAAGAAAATATAAGTGGTAATCTCCTTAACATCAGTCTTGGCAATGACTTTTTGGATTTGACACTAAAACCAAAGCCAGCAAAAGGCAAAATTCAGCAAGTAAGACTACATCAAACTAAAAGGCTCTCTGACCAGCAAAAGAAACAATCAGCAAAATGAAAAGGCAACCTATGGAGTGAGAGAAAATATTTGCAAATCATATATATAAAGAAAAAAAAATATATATATATGTATATATAATCAGCATATATAAAGAACTCATGCAACTCAATGGAATCTTTACAAATCTGATTTAAAAATGGGCTAAGGACCTGAATCGACATTTTTGCAAAGAAGACAACTTGTTTTGCATAGAAGGCCCACAGGTAAATGAAAAGGTGCTTAACATCACTAATCAGGGAAATGCAATTCAAAACCACAATGAGATATCATTTCATACCTGTTAGAAAGGCTGTTATGAAAAAGATAAGAAATAACAAGTGTTGCCAAGGAGGTAGAGGAAAAAAAGTCCTTGTGCACTGCTGCAGCCACTATGGAAAACAGTATGGTGTCTCTTCAAAAAAAAAAAAAAAAAAAAAAAAAATATATATATATATATACACACACACACACACACACACACACACATATATATGGCTATGGCTACCATATCATCTGGAAACTACTTCTAGACGTTTATGAAAAGGAAATAAATTCACTATCTCAAAAAGATTATCCGTACTTTCATGCTCATTGCAACATTATTAAGATAGCCAAGGTTAGGGTTAGAGGTCAAACTTTCACTCTTTGCAGATGACATGATACTCTACATAGAAAATCTGAAAGACTCCACCGAAAAACTGCTAGAACTTATACATGAATTCAGCAACTGTACTGTTAATGAGACTTTAAGGAATTCACAGGCAACACTTATGCTTATACCTCCCTGACTAAATACATTATGTGGCCACACCCAGATTCAGGGAAGGCTGAAAGATCCTGGAGATCTTTATCATGGAGATAATATGTCTAACTAAAAATCATGATTCTAGTTTCTAACAAAGAAGGAAAAAGCAGATTTTGGGACAATTAACAAAACTCTGGCATGAAAATCAACCCATTAACCTTTTAAGAAAGGAAGACAGACACAATGAAGGAAACAGTCAACAAAACTAAAAGGCATCTGATGGAATGGGAGAAGATATTTGCAAATGGCATATCAGATAAAGGGCTAGTATTCACAATCTATAAAAAACGTAACCAAAGTCAACACCCAAAAACAAATAATCCAGTGAATAAATGGGCAGAAGACATGAACAGATAATTTTCCAAGGAAGACATCGAGATGGCTAACAGACACATAAAAGATGTCCAACATCACTCATCATCAGAGAAATACAAATCCAAACCACAATGAGATACCACCTCATACCTGTTATAATGGCTATAATTAACAACTCAGGAAACAACAGATGTTAGTGAGAATGCAGAGAAAGGGGAACACTTTTGCATTATTGGTGGAACAGGTGCAGCCATTGTGGAAAACAGTATGGAGGTTCCTCAAAAAATTAAAAATAGAACTACCTACAACTCAGCAATTTCAGTGCTAGGTATATATCGAAAAGATACAAACACATGCTGATTTAAAGGGACATATGCACCCCAGTGTTTATAGCAGTGCTATCAACAATAGCCAAATTATGGCAATTATGTCCATGACTGATGAATGGATAAATATGTGGTGTATATATATATATATATGTATATATATATACATATATATATATATGTATGTATATATATATACATATATATATACATACATATATATATATACATGTATATATATACATATATATATATATACAGTGGAATATTACTCAGCAATCAAAAAGAATGAAATCTTGCCATTTGCAACAACATGGATGGAACTAGAGTGTATTGTGCTAAGAAAAATAAGTCAGAGAAAGACAAATACCATATGATTTCACTCATGTGTGGAATTTAAGAAATAAAACAGATGAATATAGGGGAAGGAAAGGAAAAATAAGATAAAAAGAGAGGGAGGCAAACCATAAGAGATTCTTAAATACAGAGAACAAACTGAGGTTTGTTGGAGGAGTGGTGAGTTGGGGATGGGTAAACGGGTGATGAACATTAAGGAGGGCACTTGTTGGGATAAATACTGGGTGTTATATGTAAGTGATGAATCCTTGGGTTTTACTCCTGAAACCAATACTACACTGTATGTTAACTAACTTAAATAAATTTAAAAAAAGAAAAAGAAAATATCTGCAAGTCATGTCTCTAATAAAGGACTTACATTTAGAATATACAAAGAAATTACAGTTTTGCAGTTAAAAGAGAAATAACCCAAGTGAAAAATGGGTAAAGAATTTGAATAGACAGATTTGAATAGACAAAAGATATACAAATGGCAAACAAGCACATGAAAAGATGCTCAACATCATTGTTATTAGAGCCATGCAAATTAAAACCACAATAAAAGATCCCACTAGAATGGCTATAATAAAATAGAGGGATGATAATAAGTGTTGGCAAAGATGTGGAAAAATTGGAATTCTCATGTATTGCTGATGGGAATGTTACATGATGCTTTGGAAAACAGTTTGGCAATTCCTCAAAAATAAATCATGTGACCAAGCAATCCCAATTCTAGGTATATCCCAAGGGAAATGAAAACATACGTCTACACAAAACTTGTACATGTTTATAGCAGCATTATTCATAAAGGCCAATGAGTGGAAATAACCAAAATGTCCACCAAGTAATGAACAGATAAACAAATGTTGTATATCCATACAATAGAATATTATTCAGCCATAAATGGAATGAAGTACTGATACATGCTACAACATAGGTGAACCTTGAAAACATTATGCTAAGTGAAACAAGCCACTCACAAAAGGCCATCTGTATGATTCCATTTATATGAAAGTCCAGAATAGGCAAATCTGTAGAGACAGGAGATTAGTGGTTGCTAGGGCTGTGGGGAGATAGGAATGGAGAGTGGCTGCTAACAGGTACAGGATTTCTTTACAGGTGATGAACTTTCTGGAATTGTGGTTGTACAATTCTGTGAATATAATAAAATCTCTGAATTGTAAACATTAAAAGGGTGAATTTAATGGTATATGAAGTAGATCTCAATAGAGCTGTTAAAAAGAACAACAGAAGAGAGAAACAGAGGGTCCAGACTGCATTTATCTGATTGCCAGTGATGGAAGCACATAGAACTGGTTATTAATAAAAGCAGCTCTGGTAATGCCAGAAAACATTAGTCCCTGTGCCTCCTGTTTAGGAGTTTCTGTGCTTGGACCTGTTTTATGTTCTGTCAGTGGTGATCACAGGCTTTAACCCATCATTAGCATGCTCGGCCACTTTTACACCTATTTCCCTAGCTGCCTTCTCCCATGACCATGTCCAAACGACTATTCTTTTAGACTCGGGGGAATGCCATAAAATCGCTACTTACCCATACAATTCCTTCTTCAACTCTGCTTTTATTTTTTTTTATTTTATTAAAAAAAAATTTTTTTAATGTTTATTTATCTTTGAGACAGAGACAGACAGAGCATTAACGGGGGAGGGTCAGAGAGAGAGAGGGAGACATAGAATCGGAAGCAGGCTCCAGGCTCTGTGCTGCCAGCACAGAGTCCAACACGGGGCTCGAACTCACGAACCATGAGATCATCACCTGAGCCGAAGTTGGAGGCTCAACCGACTGAGCCACCCAGGCGCCCCTCAACTCTGCTTTTAGTCCATCATTTCCTTCCCAGTAAGGAGGGTGAAGCTAAGGCAGGACACAGATTTTATGAGTGGCTGGTTTGAATGTAGGACTGCATGTAGAGGTCTTCATTCACCCTACAGGTTCGCATTCCACCTTATAAGTGAAGAGGGACTGGAATAAATCACTGAACCCAGTGGCTAATTGAATTGCACTTGAAATCACTTTTTACATTGCATTTACAATTCCCTGGGCTTAAGAAGTGAAAATGGTTGTAGCAACGAATTACAATAGAAGCTTAATGAGCAAAACTGTCATTGCGTTTATTATAATAACAGCATGAACTTGTCGAACACAGATGATGTACTAAGTCTTGTTCTAATTGCTTCATGCGTAACTCATTTAATCCACACTGCATCCCAATGAAGTAGGTTACATTTTTATTCTTGTTTTACAGATGAGGACAACTGAGACTAGGCAAGGTTAGGTAATTTCCTCAAGGTTACAGACAGAAATAGCAGAGTCCAGACACCTGATGGAGTCTGCATTTCTAACCATTGTGCTTCATTGTCTCACGCAAAGGTTCTTATGCATATGCCTCACAAACATTTAGTACCTGGGTATTTATGTTTGCCAATCATAATAATAATAAAAATCAGTATTATTTCAGCAAAAATTTATCTTCTTACTAAGAAGTTACTCAAATTTTGGAATTTTAGTTCAAATAGATTTATAGTTTTGTTAGTTTTCCTAAACATGGCAGGGATCACTTTATACCCAACCTGATTTCTCTTCCTAGAGTTGGTGGGCACACAACCAACTATAGTCCTCAGCCTCCCTTGTATTAGCTGTGGCTATGTGACTGGGTTCTAGATGAATAAAATCCAGAGCTGAGTACCAGAGCTGGTCAATAAGAAGCTCCCATGTGCTTCTCTGTTCACTTTTCCCTTCCCAGTCTACCGGGATAGCAACTGTCATGGTGATCTGAATAGCCCCATTTTAAAGATGGTATAGATACTGGCAGCCAGGGATCCTGAAAGACTAGAGCTGCCTCACCTATTTGAATAAATAGGATTGTAGCTAAACCAAGAATCAACAAATAGAGGTCTATTTTGTTGAGTTACTGAAATGTGATGGTCTATTTTTTATTATAGTATCACATCCTGACTAACGCGTTGTTGTTCTTCTGAATTGCACATTATCTAATCATTAAGGAATGAGTGAATTGATGAGCAAAGGGGGAACAGGGGGTCTGGAGGAGATTAAGTAAGTATTTATTGAGTCCTTAGTCTTTCCTAGAATCTTATAGTCTATTTCAGATCCTTACAACCCTTTGAAGTGAATAATTGACACAAGGGCGCATACAAAATCTACTACTCCAGGGTGTTTCAAACAATGGCAACTTATTTTTCTTTTCCAAATGTGAGTGTGTAGGGGAGGAAACACATGAAAGTCAGGTTACTATGTATCTGCCTCCATGAAAAGAGAGGAGGCTTGGTGAATTATTCCAAACTAAGAGTGTAGAGGCTTTGGGGTCATTTTCAGGTTATTGCCTCAGGCTTCAGATCATTCATTTCTTTTTCTTTTAATAGAAATAGCTTCTCTTGTGCTTAAGGTGTTGGCTATCTTTTTAAAGTAATTTTAAAATGTGTTAAATCTAAATTTTTATTCTTGGACAACGATCAAATTTACTCTTCTCCATTAGTGTGTATATGTGGGGTGTGTGTGTATGTGTGTGTATGTGTGTGTATGGTGTGTATATGTGTGTTCTATCTAAAATAATATTGGTCTTCAATAAAATTTGATAATTTAGGTGTAAATAATAATAATAAATAACAGAAATAATATTTTTCTATATAAAAGAAAATATTTATCTAAATGAAAGTATCCCCAAAAATCTTTCAAGTCCTATTCAGTACAATATAAAGAAGTTGTTAATGTGAAAAGTGTAATGCATTATATTGTCCAACTTATACATATTAATGTAGATTCAAACGAATAAAAATTTATATATTTTTAAGAATTAGGAACATTTATTTCTGTGCTCAGGGTAGGTATCTGTTGTTGTGGCCTTGTGTGGCAGTAATTAACATAATCAGGATTTCTTCCTAGCAGCTGGAGAATGAGGAATGATCTCTTCCAGAGGCACGGTAGAAAATGAGTCTGTTCTTAATCTAAACTGAAATGTTGGGACTATGGTGACAAAATCTAAACTCCGTCCAATTTGGACATCATCTGGAGTTGATTTAAGCTTGTCACATGCAAACAGATTTCTTGTTTGAATTTCAAGTTGACAACTACAGATGATTTAAGCACCATTTGTGCTATATAATTAAGAACCTCCTTTTTTCTTTATTCTCCAAATGAATATAGATATTTATTGGGAATTTGGGCCTGAGGAACAGTATTCTTCAAGAAACAATCTAAACCCACTTAGCAAAACATGTGAAATCTCTTACAACATGTAAAAGTTTTCTTTATGTACAAAGCACTGGAGAGTTTTAAACAGCACCTGCATTCATGGTCAGAACTGTTATTCTCTTATTTTTGCCTTGCTCTCTGTGTACTTAAAGTTCTCATCCATAAATCACTTTTATAAAATGAATAAACAACTTCTTTCCCTGATGAAGTACAAACTGACTGCACTGGTTACATTATAGCTAAGAGTAACGTATTGATAGAGAGTCCTGCAAAAAGGAAATGAATGCGGGTTTGTGCCTGAGAGGACGGGAACTCATTAAAGCAAAGGTCGAATTAGATTGGGAATGATGACATAGAGCAAAACTTGGATCCAGTGAAGTTGAAGCCTTGTGACATTTTATTAATAATTATTTTAGAAAACTGCTAATGAATTTTAGACAGTGGCTGACTGTTGATGAACATGAAGCAACTTGCTTAAATATTTAATAGAGGTGATCAAAGCCAGAGGAAATGACCAGATGAAAAGAGAATTAGAGATGCTAATTTTTACCTGATATTTTATGTAAGAAGTTACTTTTATAGTAATTAGCACACCATTTCTCTTTAGTGCTTAGTAAACTTCCTCTCCATTGTACATAATAAGAGGAAGTAGAGATTGGATCTACACAACAAAGCAAAATGCAGAATTCATGTATGCACTAAAATAGCCAAATAATTTAAAGCCTCCCAATAAGTTTTCATGCAAACAAAATTGTTTTATTCATATAGATATAGCGACACAAAAATTAAATCAATGATCACAACACATCTGTCTTGAAGAACACAATCATTTTAGTAAGGCATCAATTATTTAGACAGATTGGATGTTTGATGTCATGTAGGCCAAACATCTGGATCACTGGCTGAAAAGCATCTGAGGTGCATATACTGAACTATGCTTTTCTGATGCATGTGGCAGAACCCTAAGCAGATGCTGTATATTGCTTTCTAATTTGAGGTTATAGTGTGCCTTCGAAATGAAATAGATTTAATGTAATTGTCCAATAAGATCTACTGAGTTACATATGATCCAATAATTTAAAATAGGATGTATTAAATAATGAAGGGATTTCATCAATTTAAAAAGAGGATGCATTCTCTTCATATGCAATAAAAGAGCTATATTCTGACCTGTGGAGCTGTACATTGTTGACACCTTTAAATAACAAAAACAACAATCTTCTAAAGTTGAAGATTTTACCTACATTAATTTGCAGATTTAACATTTAAGATATTAGTATAGTCACTGACCCCAGAGCCACAAAATTTATGAATCTTTACCACTTATACAAAATTTATGATTCAATAAAGTTAAACTTATTGAAATCCCATGATCAATGTCAAAATCATTTACGAAACTTCCTTTCGTACATAAACGCTTCCTGTTGTAGCTCCTAATTCCACCCTAGAGATCCCTAACCTCATTCCATGATTGTTGACTTTTCACTCTTCCTATCTCTCGATGTTTTCCAAGCCGATCCAGCTGTGGTGAACAGGCTTTGCTCATAAAGCTTTTCCCTCAGAGATAAGGCCCGCCTTCACATAATCTTAGCACATGCCTTCATTTCCTCTCATGCTTGAGTACTTTCCAGTCTTAAAAGTGCCATAAACATTTTCCTAACACATTAAGGACTATTATCACACTTTTATTTTTGCTTGTACGATAAAATTCATAGCCATGCTACAATGAAGTCAAAATCATTTTGCAACATTGAGAGTTCTAGATAAAACAAGTATCAACCTGGATGCCTTCCAAGCAAAACTCGTAGTGGGAAATCATGACAATCACACCTTACTCTGTCACCATCAACAATTCCACTATTAACTGAGTTTCCAATTAGGAAAACAATAGAGAAGATGAAAAGGCATATTCTCAGAGACAGTACAGAAGTTTAGTGTGAAGAAAATGAAAGTTTAAGCTGATCTTAAGAGAGACTTAGTGGTGGCCATGGTGGTGGTGATGGTGGAAGGGTAACCTATTAGGTCTTCATGCTCTGGTCCTAGTTTTCTTTTTAACCCTTTTCCACTCACATTACCTGAGTGTTCTTTTGCTTTCCTGCCTGAGAAAGAGTTGGCTGTTTCTTGTTTGTTTCTAAGGAAACTTTTACATATTGTGGCTAACAATTTCAGTTTCTGAGGACAGTCACTTTCTGGGGTAGCTACTCCCTGTCACACAGTCCTTCTGAAGTAACTCAGAATCCATACAATAACTCCTCAGCATGAGAGCCCTGTACATATTTGAAGCTCATTTACATGTTATTCTCCCTGCTCATCTACTCCAAAACCAAGTCCTCTAGTCCCAGATAGCAATCCACAAGGAATCAGGTTTCCCAGGAGGTCTTAATTTAGATAAGCCTCTGCTGAGGCTTATTGCCAATATACCTTTGAAATGATGGTGCCCAAAACTAGACACAAAATTCCAAATCTAATCTAATGTTGTCTAAATATATGCTACTATTAGTGCAACTGTAGGGAACATTAGCTCTTTTAGCACACATAGATCTCCTGGAATTGTTAGATTTGGGGTCAATTAAAATGTTCAGATTTTTTGTATATATGGAAATGTTTTCACATCCAGTTTTGGGGGTACCTGGGTGGCTCAGCTGGTTAAGCATCCAACTTCAGCAACTTCAGCTTGGGTCATGATCTCAGGGTTCACAAGTTCAAGTCCCACATCAGGCTCTGCACTGTGGTTAGGATCCTGCTTGGGATTCTCTCTTTCCCTCTCTCTCTTTCTCTGCCCCTTCCCCTCTTGCACTGTGTCTCTCTCTTTCAAAGTAAATAAATAAACTTAAAAGAAGTCAGTTCCCCCATCAGTACAACAGCATTTTGAATAGCTGTTCAAACTGTGTAGTACTAATATATTATAAAGAACATTTCTGCAAGGTTTTTGTTTTGTTTTGTTTTCACATGTCTTTTCCTCTTGGACGTATGAAGGAAGGTGAAGGAACAAGGTGCTAATTAATAGCATTAAGGCTAAAAACCTAGAAGGTAGTCCAGAGTAGGTAGAGTTGTAAGAAACCCTGCTTGTTAACAAAATAAGATTGAAAAATATGGCATTCATATGTTTATGAGAGTAAACCAGACAAATATATATGCTCATACATTCATAAATATTTCTGAAAGTATACACAATAGCCAGTACACTAATTTCCTCAAAGATAGGAATATGAGTTGCTGAAGGACAGTGTGAGAGGAGAATTTTCACTATTTGTTTGTATCTTTTAGATTTTGAACCATGTGAATATATCACCTATTCAAAAAAATAGTCATTTTTTTAAAAATAAAAGAATGGATTATCCCATATATGTTTTTGCATGGTTAGTATTCATTTTCTGGAAAGATAAACAAAAGTAGTTAACAAGGGTAATTTTAGGGGTGGGCATATTTTCTGTTGTTTGAATCATCTAATGAAAAGTATATATTTAAATGTCAGTTGAAATTCTCTGCCACATATTTTCTCTTCATTAAGTCTTCTTTTATTTGAAAGAATATTTTCTTTATATTCTGCTTTATATCCTGCTATAAGAGCAGAAAGATCGCCTGATAAATCAAAACTCAGGATGTCAATAAAATGCATTTGAAACCGCAATCATTTTAGGTTCTGTGTAAATACTATTTTAAGAAATAACCAGCTTTCTGTATTCATGAGGATTTTTCACCCCAAATTCTTTTCTTTGCAGACCTTGATAAACACATGTCTCATGATTTAACTCCATATTTTCTTTGTGGTCTGTATTCTAATTTATTACTGATGACCTGTGTTCCGTGTTGCTGTCTCTACATTATTTTAAACCAAATGTAGGCTAAGGAGATGGCCAGAGAAGTAGTGACTGCATCATATGTGTCTCCCAAATCTTTTCCAGCAAAAGATCATTAATTAATACTTGTTGACATGAACTTAAAAAGGAACATTGCCACATGGATGGTTGCAAAAGACATTCTCAAAGTGTTGATCTTGAGAAGTAGTGTGGCGTCAATTGACCTGAAATCCTCTCCAAATTTCAGGAGTACTTTAGAGAGTTAATAAGGGTCTCAATCCTAAATTTATCCATCAGGAGGAAAAAAGAGAAGATCAACCCCTTTCCTTTATCTATCTATTTTGAAGGAAAGTGGATTGTACAGGTGGCATAGCTTTTGGAGGACAGAAGTGACCAGCCAGCAGAGCATTACTTAGTCTAAGACAGGCATTGGAAGACATGAAATGCCCCATTTATTATAGATAGGTATTAAGGTTCTTACTTTAGGCAAGTGAAGTACTGTTCTTATTTTTTTCTCTAACCAGCAGTTCTATTATAAAAATAAACTAATATTTTGGATTGTCTAGAAAGATACTAGAAAAATTTGTGCTGTCATGTTTCATAACGTATTTGTATTTTAGTAGTGTATAAAAATGATAAATTCATTTAAAAAACTCTTAAATAAAACAGATCATCAAATATACTACAACCAAGCCCTTTTATTGAAAGATACACTATAAACCAGACTTCAAAATCTCAATAAATACCCCAACTTCATCTTCTTTCTGAAACACTATGACACATTCTTTTTTATGGTAGTAAGCAAATTCAGCTGACATGCTAAATTATAGAAGCTAACATGACTAAAATTATAAAGAAACTGCTTGCAAATAATAGCAATAGCTAATTCTTTTAATTTATCTTCAAATTTTATGAGAAGGAAATTATAGGTTAGGTTATAGAGTCTTGCTTTCAGAGTTCACCCTTTAGGTATGATGGAAAATAAATTGCTCAGTAAATGTTCATTTAAATTCAGGATGGCAGGGATTAAACTAATAGTGAATATGACCCATCATGTCTTCTTTTAACTTGTAAAGACAATGTCCACATTTCTTTTTATAACTCCCCAAAATTTGTGTCTTTATGTCCTGGTCTAACATTGCTTGAGATTTGCTAGAGTTATAGTCTTCATTATTATCTCTCTGGGTTTCCTTTCCCAGGAATTTGGTAAGATTTGGCAGAGACTCTGATATGATAAGACTTTCTCCATAAATAGAGTCGCTTTCCCAAGTAGTCCTGCAGGAATTAGTTTGAGATGTTTTAGAACTTTTCAGAAAATTTCAAAAACACAGAAAGCAATCTAATTTTTATGTATTATCTCTACTCTATTGTTTATTGTTATTCATAAGGATAATTATCCAATATTTTAAAAGGGAATTTGTTTCCTTTATATTGTTGAGAGATTCCATAGGTGTAGAAAACTGAGTTGAAGGTGTTTATTTCACAAAATTATCATTACAGAAGGAACAAATAAAGACCCAGATGAGATATGATTCCATTTCCTGCTGAATAGCACAGTTTTCTCCAACTGAGCTGTGTTGGCAGATCATGAGTTTTTTGGTAACATCAGTGAAAACAGACTTACATGGTTTGGGTTTATGCCCCAAAGCTTACAAGCATATTCTTTGCCAGTGAGCTACACATGTCAAGCACATGAGCAGGTGGAAGTGTGATCGCATGGTTGCCTCTTCCTTTACCCATAATTTATTCCTTCCATGGTACATTTGAACATCTGTTTTATGTTTAAAGATTTTTAAAATGCATTTATTATTTTTACATGTTACTAAGTAGAACTAATCATCTAAATTACAAAAACATTATGAACTGATATGGCTACACAAATCCTTCTCCTATCTGTCTAGGCAACCCAAATATTAGTTTTATAAAATAAGTGCTGGTTAGAGAAAAAAAAAATATGTCTTAAGTGTACTTCACTGAAATGTCCATCTATAATAAAAGAGGCATTCCACGTCTTCTGATGACTGGCTTAGACTTAGTAAGTAATGCTTTTTTGATTGGGCATTCTGAGTATCTATACTATCTCCTTCCCTAACCCCATTTCCAGAAAGTTATGCTTGGTGAGCAATGCATTTGTCTTCAAAACAGATAGGTAGAAGATGGGGAAAACTTTATGTGGAAGATTATTTGGAAGATTTTTTTTTTTCCTGATGGAATAACTGAGAGCTCTGTTGAATCTCTAAATTAGTCCTGAAATTTTTTTTGTGAGTCCAGGTCTGCACTTCTTGATGCCACACCACTTCTCAAAACCAACGCTCTTCTATTTGAGGTTGCCTTTTGAAACCATTCACATTGTCATTTTCCTTTTTAACTTTTCAGTGAACAAGTATTTATTACCATCTTTTGTTTGCCAAATACTCTAGGGAGTTTCAAAGGAAATGAAAGGTACTGTCTCTATCTGTGGTTGACACACCCTGAGGTGGACATACCTCCAATGGGTTATGTCCTTATATGAACTCCTCCCCTCGATTGCAAGCAGAACTAGTGTCTTGCTTCTAGTCAACAGAATAGAGGAAAGGTGACAGGGCATTGTTCCCTTGACTAGATTTACATGGATGGCAACTTTGAAGGGATTTTGCAGATGTGGGTACAGTTGATTTTGTGTTAATCACAGGAAAGATTACCTTGGGTGGGCCTGATTTGATCAGATGAAAGTCCTTAAAAGATGGAATCCACCCTTTTGTGAGACTTTCCCTCAATGGCTCTGAAGAAGTGAGTTGTTATGTTGTGAGAAGGCCTGTGAGAAGGCCATGTGTCGAGGAAGTATGGACTACCCCAAGAAGCCATGAGTGGCCTGTGATTGACAACAGAAGAACAGCAACCTCAGTCCTGCTACCACTTGAAACTGAAGTCTGCCCACAACTACATGAACTTGGAGGAGGTCCCTCAAGTTCCAGAAAGGAACACAGCCTGTCCCACACCTGATTATAGTTTTGTGAGACTCTGAGCAAAAAGCACAGTTAAGCTGTGCCTGAACTCCTGACCCATGAAACCTGTGAGGTAATGTTTTAAATTTGTGGCAATTTGTCACACAGCAATAAAAAATTAATGCCCTATCCTTAGACCATTCTCTGAACTATTCCCAGGGCCCCAACTTGGATTTAAAATAATGTAAATAGAACAAACTAGAAAGTAACATAGGTCATCTAATAAATTAGAAAATAGATCATAAGAAAAATAGCAAGTTAAATAATGTGTCTCGTGTTTATCAAACTCTGCAAAGAAAGACAAAATTGGGGTGAAAACATCATCACATGAATGCATGTTGAAAGATGATTGTTTCTCAAAATAGTTTTGTTTTATAAAGAACCCAAAATGACTGTTGATTCAACCTGATTTCATTACCATCAAGAGTTTTAATATGTCAGGCTGTCTTCTTGATCTTACTGCTACTGTCCTTGAAAATATGAATTCTTTTCAACTTGAGCCAGAAGATATTGGAGATTTTAGTTTAATTCCTCAGTGCTTATGGTATAGGCCTTTTGTAAAGCTAAAACATAATTCTTAAAAGAGTTACTTATTGAGCAGTAGTGCTTTAGATATTAGATATTTTATGACCATACTGAATATCAGACTATTTCATGAGAACCATAGGTTTTTAATGAGGATAAACTTAGAAACTGGAAATTGCCTGTGGTAGCAGTTATTTTATCCTTTTTGGAAGAATTAAGAGTATGGTTGTATCTAGGTGATTGTAAAATTTATTTTCTAATAGAGACACAATGAAAGGAGTGATTGGAAGTGAAGCTGGGACAATGGCAGGGTAATAAGATTCTTCTTGGCAAACCAGGGTTTTTTGTTTGTTTGTTTGTTTGTTTTTTTCACTTCTGGTAAAAAGCCCTTCCAGATAATCGATACATTGCTATCCTATATTCATTTGATTTTTTTTTTTGGACTTTTGTTACTTATAATTATGACTGATACCAAAAGAAAACAAAACAAAAAACAAAAGTACTTTAACCTAAAAGAATGTCATAGATTCTTTTTTTTTTTTTTGTCATAATTTATTCTTAATATATTTAAATTTCAGCTGAGAAACCCAGTGTTCGATGCTCTAATTTTAGGGTGCCTTATTAGACTAGAGTTGATAACACTATATTGTACAATTGAAATTTGCTAAGAGCATAGAATTTATTTCTTTTTAAAATTTATTTATTTACTTTGAGAGTGAGAGAGTGAACAAGAGAAGGGCAGAGAGAGAGAGAGAGTCCCAAGCAGGCTCTGAGTGGACAGCATGGAGCCCAACGCGGGGCTCGATCTCACAAACTGTGAGATCAAGACCTGAGCTGAAATCAAGAATCAGACACTCAATGGACTGAGTCACTCAGTTGCCTTGAGAATAGAATTTAAATGTTCTCTCTCACACACAAAGAAAGATAAATATGTGAGGTGATGGATGTGTTAATTAACTCAATGGAGGGAAACCTTTCACAGTGTATACGTTTATCAAATCATCCCATTGCACCCTTTAAATACCCTACAATTTTATGTGTTAATTATACTTTAAAAAAGAAAAATCTCCCAAACTGTGACATCTCATCTCATACACACATATTCTGATTTTATGTCCCTTGTTCTTTTGCCTATTACTATAAATGCATGCTGCTTAGCTCATTCAGTATGGACCTGCTTCTCTTCCTTTTAGCTTTTGATTTCCTTCTATTTGAGGAATGAAGAGTGGGGATTTATAGCACACATGATGGATTCCGCCTGCCTTGGTTCATATCTTGATTTTACCATTTGTGACCATCGACAACTTACTTCATCTTGATGTGCTTTAATTTTCTTACTGGTAGTTGGGAACAAAAATGAAGATTTAAGAAGTACCTGCCTTTTGGGTTGTTGTAAGAGTATTGGGTACATAGGTAAGCACTCAATAAATATTAACTATCATTATTATTTCTATAACTATCATTACTATTATCAAGCCTCCATGCAGATGAATTCATTTACAGTTTATAGTGCAACACAAATTTTTTTCTGTAACTAGGAAAATAATTCAAATGCTTCCTAAAAATTAGCTTGCTAGCTTAAAAGGAAACCTGCTTGGGATCTGCTGGCAAATGTTTGTTATGCTCAAAGAGGACTGCAATAATATACTATTAATGGTTATATCACTAAATAAACATTGGTCATCATTCAGAATAGGTTTGATGAAATATTTAAACATGACAATATTATTTTGTATTGAATATCAGAATGTAAACTGGTATTCTTTCTTCTTTACCTAAAGTAGCTATATCATGGCTTTACATCAGGAACTGAATTCAAGCATTACTTAAGAAAATAAAAAGTCTCTAAGACTTTTTAACAGTTCTCAGGGAAATTGTTTTAAAACAAAGGACTATGGCAATGGAAAAATGTCTGCATGTTAAAGCCAAAACACACTTCCGTGACTTTGGTCTTTAGAGACTAAGATTCCAGCAGGATTAACTGATTGAAGTTCTAAGCATACTTGATAGTTCTGAATCAAGTTCAAGTATTCACATTTACAATCAGTGCCCTAGGATTAGCTATGGTTTACTCTGACCATCAAGTTCAATGGATAAATCATTCCTTGTTAGAACTATGGCACTGTTAAGAGTATGGATATGTCCTTTGGAAGGTAGACACATATTTCCCATGAAAGAGACTTTGAGTGATTATATAGTAGAAAGTTAGTAAGCCTGGCCTGATGTTTACTATGATTCATTTTGCTAATTTGGTACATTAGCTCAAATTTGCCATTAAACTAAGCTAAGATCCAAGTTACTCAATTACAAAAATATCCAGTTTTTTGTTTCCAGAAAAAAAAAAAGCAAGGGAAAAATGAAGGTGATTCTTGAGATATGATTCAAATTATCTCTCAATATTTTGGAAAGGTGAGTCATCTCTTGGATATATTGCTTTTGTCACATCATTTGGTTTGGAAAAAAAAAACTGATTACACAAAACAGAAGCAGAGCAATCTTCAAAAAAAGAAAATTGAGTGAACAGATTCTTCTCTTTCTTTCTTTTCTTTCTTTCTGCCTTTCTCTCTTTCTCTTCTTTCTCTCTTTTTTTTCTCTTCCTTCTCTCTGTATTTCATTTTCCTTCTTCCCTCCCTTCCCTTCTCTTCTCTTCCTTGATTCCCTTCTTCCCACCACCCCACTCCCTTTCTTATATTATTTGGCAAACTTTAATAAGTACAAACATGAATATACTGCATAATATAAAAGAAAATAGGTTGAGAAGTAAATGTTGGGATGAAACTATATACAGGAAAAAGTGAGCTAGAGAACTGAGCAATTCTCCAAGGAATCTACACAATGCAAACAAGTCAAATAGGAAATTCAGACTCTAATCCTCCTTCTGCAGATGGGACGGATGATCCTTCACTTCTTTTCTTCAATGAGTAGCATAACCATAGACTTCATAAATATTATTTAGATTTTTATTCTCAAATCTATGTATTTATCTCTAATATATAACCTGAGAACTGAATTCTTATTTCTCAACTCTCTTCTGGGTAGCTCCATCTGAATATTCCCCATGGGCACTTCTAGTGGTACATATCAACACAATCTGTTACTTCCCATCAAGTCGCACCTGATCTGCCCTCTATATTCTCTATAACTGTAGTCAATGGTGTCTCCATCTTCTCAATAGCACAACCATATACTTTTTCAACTTCTTGGACAAACATGTGGCTTGTTAGCAAAGTAAAGACTATGAAAAGTTTAGTAAAGAAACAGATTTAATTACACTTAATCCATGGTTTTCTGATGATAGAATCTTACTCTACCAGAGTAAACAAAACAAAACAAAACTTAAAAAGCTATATGTCCTACACTATACAATCTGGCCTCTGTTGTATCTCTGACCTCATCTACTACATCTCTCTGCCCTCATTCCCACCTGTCTAGCCATACTGGCCTCTTTGCTGTGGACTGAGTCTAATTCACCTTATGGCTATAGGTTTAGCCTGCCCATACATGACCCTGAAGCAATAATCCCAAGGAAGGACAACTTTAAAGTCACTTCAAAATCATAAGGCCCATAGGGGCGACTGGGTGGTTCAGTTGGTTAAGGACCTGACTCTTGATTTTGGCTCAGGTCTTGATCCCATAGTTCTTGAGATCAAGACCCATATCAGGCTCCGTGCTGGGCATGGAGCCTGCTTGGGATTCTCTCTCTCCATCTCTCTCTGCCCCTCCACCCCCTAAAATAAACATTTTTTAAAAAACTAAAAAAACTAAAAAAAAAAAAATCATGAGGCAAGTAAAACTGGCAGATGGATGTCTAATTTTAGTAAAATGTTGGTAATCCCTTTGGGAATTTATTAGCCCAGAAAGCTCAACTCACTTTTTTTTTTTAAGTTTCTTTATTTATTTTGATAGAGAGAGAGAGAGAGAGAGAGAGAGAGAGAGAGCAGGGGAGGGGCAAAGAGAGAGTGAGAGAGAGAATCCCAAGCAGGCTCCATGCTGTCAGCAAGGAGCCTGATGCAGGCTCAGACTCATGAACTATGAGATCATGACCTGAGCTGAAATCAAGAGGTGGATATTTAACTGATTGAGCCACCCAGGTGCCCCAACTTACTGGTTTTATAAATCACAATTATTTATCTCTTAAAACTGATCTCAAAGGGCCTTTCTGTGTCATTTTTCTGAAGATGGGATTGTTTTTTAGATGTAGTTAATCCAAACATTTGAAAGTAATAACAAAATGCAAATCTATGAAAATGTTCTGTGATGAATTATTTTCCTGTTAGAACTTTTCAAAGTTTATTTTATTTATTTTGAGAGAGCGGGGAGTGGAGGGGCAGAGAGACTGAGAGAGAGATAATCTCATGCAGGCTCCGTGCTTCAGTGCAGAGCCTGACAAGGGACTAGATCTCACAACCCTGAGATCATGACCTGAGCTGAAATCAAGAGTTGGACTCTTAATTGACCAAGACACCCAGGCACACCCCCTCCTATTGGAATGAAGTCAGAATACTATACCATAGGCGGTGGAAACAGCAAATCCGGTTAAGATCCTAACATTTGAATCCAGATTACTATACCCAAAATTTGGTTCTGCCACTTATTTATTGTGTGATTTTGGTCAAGTTACCTCTTTGGGCTACAGTTTACGCATAGGTATACCTTGAATAATAATTGACATTTCCTTTCCTACTAGGTAGTTCTTATTAGTGAAGACGGATGAGGTCAGTATTCTCTAAACTTAACATGTGTGAGATTTACCTGGAGGTTAAAACATGTCCGGGCCCTATCCCCAGAGTTTCTGATTCAGTAGGTCTGGAATGAGACCCAAAATTGGTATTTCTAACAAGTTTCCAAATGATTCTGGTTCTGCTGGTCCAAGACCACACTTTGAGAACTACTGGGCTAGAGTATACTGTGGTAACAAACAATTCCAAATCTCAGTGGCTTATAACAACAGAAGTTTATTTCTTATGTACGCTGTGTGAACTATGATGTAGTCTGCAAGCTGGCTATGTTCAACACTGTCCACTCAAGGACCCATGCTCCTAGAGGTTCCATTGCCATATGTGTTTCCATGGTCATCAGAGAGGAAGAAGAGAACATGGTGAATCATGAGCCTTCTCTTAAAATTTCTGATTGGAATTGATCACTCAGTGTTAGCTGTTATTAGTAGAATTTTACCATAATTTCTGTGAATGCGACTGACTAGGGATAGACAGCTTTTCAAGAAGGGCATGCTACATTATGACACTTACTCTAATATGCATGGGGAGAGGAAGAGTCAGAATGGCAGAGGGAAAACTGTTCTCATCTTTGTGTTGACTTTGTGAAATGATACTCCCTTTCTCATGTTTTTTGTTTGTTTGTTTGTTTGTTTTTTGTTTTTCCTGTATCATCTTGAACTGACTTCTGTTACTTCAGGCTCTTGTCATTATACAAATCCTACTTCTGGGAATCTTTCAGCCTGAACTTCTGGAGCCTATTTCTTCAATCTTGCATGCCCTGTGGTCAACATAATAGCTAAGAATTATTATCAGAGCATTATCTTAAGTGTTTTACATATATCCTTCCCTTTAATCATTGAATCTCTTATCATCCCAATTTTATAAATAAAGAAACGGGTCCAGAAGCCCTATGACTTTAATCTAATACTTGTTCTTGATTTGTTCCCTTGAACTTGATGGTTTGGACCTTCCCTTGCTTAGGGTCCCCAATTCATCTGGTTTGTGAACTTCATGTGCTACAGGCCTGAGCTCACACTAGGCACTTCTCTGCCTACCTTGACTTCTGTAAAGGAGGGTCAGGTTAAGATAATGAAAATGTCTGCTTCTGTGTTCTTCTCAAGATTGATGGGAAGCTACAAAACATTACAAATACTTTCATGTGAATACTTTAAACTCTTCAAAAACCTATAGCATGTAAGGAATTGTCTTCTTCCCTTTTGGCTTCATGTAGTCTTTATTTCTTTACTGAAGTCTTTGTGGTCAATGAATTATAGTAACAGCATGGGTTAGTTTTTCCTGAATTCCAACCCCTTATTTAAGACCTCATTTTAGAAAGACAGGGAAGTATAATGGGAAGAACACAGGCTTGAGAGCCAGATAAACCTGGGTTAATGTCTCTGCTCTGCTAACCTAACAAGCTGTGGGATTTTGAGGAGAAACTTTGGTAGCTCTAGGTCTACTTCTAATGTATAAAGTGAAAACAATAGTAATTACCTCAAAGAAATCCGTTTTTTAGGTACAGCATCACTTTTCTGTATTGCAAAGCCCTGCTAGAAAATCAAACAGGAGGTGGGGGGACCAGTAAGAGCTTATGCAACTGTAATTAATTAATCACTATGTGGATCTGTTCGTTACAATTGTTTCAACTTATTTGTGCTGCCAAAAGATGAGTTCTCAGTCTCCAGAGACCAGGATTAGTAGCGTGAAGAATTTGAAGTAATCCTCCTTTTCTAGCATGACTCTTTGTTTTTCATCTCTGTTCAAATAGCCAAGTTGATTTATTTCAGAGTTCTAGATTTGCTTTCATATCATCTGATTGTTTTTAGGTTTACAAATATGTATGTATTATGGATTATGTGTGCTTTAGCATTCTTGTAGGCATTGCTATGAATATAAGAAAATTAAAAGGCATGGTTCCTGCTACTAATTGAGAAAAAGTCAATACTCCATAAAAATCCCAGATTGTGTATTACATAGTATCAGATTGTGGGTGTAGGTGCACACCTATAGTATATGACTGGGGCTTTTCTTACCCTAGATTTTGGAAGAAACTTATCACATGGATATTCTACAAGGGGTATTGTATTATCTGGTAGATAGTTTCTTGGAGTGTATTTTTACAAGACACAAAAGGGATGGATTTCTGTTATGTCACCCCTTAGACATATGCCAGGTGGGTCTTATCAGAAAACTGGATTAAGATAGGGAGGAGTATGTAATTTTCTGTTCCAGCAGCTAAGCCCTCCAATGTTAAACAAAGTTTCAAAAAATACATTGCTGTCTCCCATTTATTCCTCTCAATGTTGTCAGAGGAATCTTTTAAAAATACAAATCTGATCATGTCACTCATCTGCTTTAAATTTCCATTGGTGTCATTGTTCTTAGGAAGAATAACTAAATCCTTAGTTCAAAACACCCTGTAGGCTGCCTAGTCCCAACCTCTGTGCCCTCACCTTTATGCTACTGAGACTCTCTCAACAGGAGCCACACTGGTTTGCTGTCAGTTCTTCCACATCACGTTCATCCCAGCCTCAGACATTGGCACCCACTGTTCCCTATATTGGAATGCATTTTCCTACACCCTCTGCTGCCTGCCCAAAACTCTACTTATTTTCAGATCTCAGCTTAACAATTTCCTGCTGAGCTTTTTAAATTTTTGGTTATTTAGTCATTTAAATTTTTTTAAAAATGTTTATTCATTTATTTTGAGAGAGTGGGGAAGGGGCAGAGAGAGAGGGAGAGAATACCAAGCAGACTCCACACTGTCAGCACAGAGCCTGATGTGGGGTTTGAACTCATGCATCCTTACGACCTCGGCTGAAACCAAGAGTCAGACTCTTAACCGACTGAGCCATTTAGGTGCCCCAAGTCATTTAAATTTTTTAAGCTTCAGCTTCTTCATCAAAAAACTAGGGATAATAACATCACCTATATCTTAGAGTACTTATTGGGATTAAGGAAGATGATATATGTAAAATTCTTATCACAATGTTGGTACCTATGAACTAAATAAATGTTATTATTACCACCAGTATTATCATTATTCTTCAGGGAAACTTTCCCTAATCCCCAAGAAAAAGTCAGTCCCTCATATTACGGATTTTCATGGTGCTGATTTTTTTTTTCTTGTAAGTATGTAATATGATTTACAATTGTATGCTTGTATGCTTTTTTTTTTTTTTTTTGTCTGTACTGTTGTCAGTTTATCCAACTATAAACTTAGGAAGGCTGGAGTTTAGCTCACTGCTTTATCCCCATTGACTGTCACAATTTCTTGTACACATTTATACTTCAAAAAAATTTATTGAGTGAACAAGTGAATGAATGAAACTGTGATTACTTTATTAGAAGGGATCTGTATATGGAGGATTTATTTTCTAAAATCCATGTCTTAGTCTCCACATCTTGGTCTTCATTAACAGGAACTCTAAGGGAAGCTCAGAATGTCAAGGGTTTTGCTTTTCATTCCCTATCTGCCACATTAAAACAAACAAGCAACAAACCTCTTTTAGTCCCGAATAACTTCCTACAAGTCAAAGAAACAAATGCATCTATGCTTATTTTAGGGCTTATATTTAGGGATTCTATAGTTTCGGATCTGCTCCATCAGTATTATGTTACCTGAGCTCAAATCTACAAGTACTTTGTAAAAAGAAGTCTTTATGGGTTTTCCAATTCAGTCCATATGAGTAGAAAAGATAATTAACAAGAGCCCATATCCAAGAGTGAAGTCTATTTGAGAATCAGGATCAACTTGTAGTGACAGGTAAGTCAGTTCTTGCAAACAAAATACTGCCTGAGGGATAGGATGGGTCTTATTATTGGTCAAAAAATCTTGTCTAAGTAGATTATGGGGATAGGGAAAAATTCATAACAAGGTGAGCACAGGAGAGAAAAGTTGGAGAAAGAATAACTAGTAATTGTGTCACTCAAACCTTATCAAATAAAATTCCATGTTTACATTCTCAAGAAGAGTTTGAACACTATGTTTTGATTAGTTTGTTTTGAGAAACCTCAATACCAGTAATGGCTGTGCACTGTTCTTTTTTAAGATGGAGGTAAAAACATTTCAAGAGAACAACTTCTGGTCTACATGGTAGTTCTCCCAAGCTTCTTTCCTTTTCCCTCTCTCTCTCTTCCTTTTTTGAAAAAAAAAAAAAAATTATTG
Source organism: Panthera uncia (assembly GCF_023721935.1). Taxonomy (NCBI): domain Eukaryota; kingdom Metazoa; phylum Chordata; class Mammalia; order Carnivora; family Felidae; genus Panthera; species Panthera uncia. The sequence goes on along the minus strand of NW_026057580.1, from coordinate 43,067,470 downwards.
CATATCTCTAAGATTGCAAACACTTTGTTGGGTACTGAGGTGATAACAAAGAATAGTGCTTGCTTCCCCTTTAGGAATCTCTATTCTATCTAGGAGGCAGCTGAGCACATATACATTTACAGTGTGGTATAATGTAGAGATTCACAGAAGAAGAATCCCTAACAAAGATTTGGGTATTGGCAGAGGTTTTGCAGACAGAGTGATACTTGGATACTTGAGCTAATTTGGAAGTACTAATGAGAGTTGGTCACATAAAGGATGCGTGTAGGGGAGGTGAAGGACACTTCAATAAGAGGGAGAAGCAAATTCCAAGCATCAGAGGTAAGAGACAACACATATGCTATAAACATTCCACTTATGTTCTGAGGTACATAGAGGCAAGAGCTGAAGCTACGCGATAAAGGCCCTATATGCCTCAGTAAGGTTTTGGACTTTATTCTAAAAATTAATAGGGACCACTTAAGGATTTTAAGTGGGGAATCTTGGTATTTGACACTTTTATGTAGAGCCTGGCCAGCTAACTAATATTCTCTCTTGCTCTGGAGAGTCTCTGCTTAATCCACCAGCTGTGTGTGCACTGTAGGAAACTATCTCTTTGGCATGGATGGTTGGCTAAATTTCAGTTAGATGTCCTAATGTCCTAATAAGATTAGCCCAATTAGATGCTATCTCTTAAATGTGATCTGAGACCACCAAAATGTAGAGGTGGGAATGTTAACTTGGGAGTCATGGAATTACATATTCTGTCAAGCAGGTAAGGAAGCAGAGAAGCTAATATGGAGCAATTATCAAAGGGAAAGCAGAGGCTTATGAAAAAGTGAGAGTACTTTCCTGAAATTATTCTTGTCTTTTATCATATTTATAATCTTAAGTCCTATGAAGATCTGAATGCTTTCTTAGGCTTAGGTCCTGTAGACACCATGCATTCTTGTCTTGGTTTGGGTTTCCCAGATGCCCACCTTAAGACATGGGTTCATGAGAAAAGCATTTATTTAAATAAGAAGTGTTCCCTAGAAAATAAGAGAGTGGAATAAATGGGATCAGGGAGGGAAGGAGAGTACAATATGAATCCAAATATAATGGAGGATAACTCTGGCTCAGCACATTAGGGGAATTCTAGAGGCAGTGTTGGTCACACCTTTGGAGGTTTTTTTGTTTTTGTTTTTGTTTTTGTTTTTTTTTTTTTATGAAATTTATTGTCAAATTGGTTTCCATACAATACCCAGTGCTCATCCCTCCTCAATGCCCATCACCCACTTTCCCCTCCCTCCCACTCCCCAGCAACCCTCAGTTTATTCTCTCAGTTTTTAAGAGTCTCTTATGGTTTGGTTCCCTCCCTCTCTAACTTTTTTTTTTTCCTTCACCTCCCCATGGTCTTCTGTTAAGTTTCTCAGGATCCACATAAGAGTGAAAACATATGCTATCTGTCTTTCCCTGTATTACTTATTTCACTTAGCATAACACTCTCCAGTTCCATCCACGTTGCTACAAAAGGCCATATTTCATTCTTTCTCATAGCCAAGTAGTATTCCATTGTATATATAAACTGCATCTTCTTTATCCATTCATCAGTTGATGGACATTTAGGCTCTCTCCATAATTTGGCTATTGTTGAAAGGTCCAATGCATTCCTACAAACAGTGCAAAAGGGTTCCCGTTTCTCCACATCCTCTCCAGCATCTATAGTCTCCTGATTTATTCATTTTAGCCACTCTGACTAGCGTGAGGTGATATCTCAGTGTGGTTTTGATTTGTATTTCCCTGATAAGGAGCAACGTTGAGCATCTTTTCATGTGCCTGTTGGCCATCTGGATGTCTTCTTTAGAGAAGTGTCTATTCATGTCTTCTGCCCATTTCTTCACTGGATTATTTGTTTTTCAGGTGTGGAGTTTGGTGAGCTCTTTATAGATTTTGGATACTAGCCCTTTGTCTGATATGTCATTTGCAAATATCTTTTCCCATCCCAAACTAAAAGTCGGTTGTCTTTTAGTTTTGTGGATTGTTTCCTTTGCAGTGCAGAAGTTTTTATCTTCAGGAGGTCCCAATAGTTCATTTTTGCTTTTAATTCCCTTGCCTTTGGAGATGTGTCAAGTAAGATATTGCTGCGGCTGAGGTCAGAGAGGTTTTTTCCTGCTTTCTCCTCTAGGGTTTTGATGGTTTCCTGTCTCACATTCAGGTCCTTTATCCATTTTGAGTTTATTTTTGTGAATGGTGTAAGAAAGTGGTCTAGTTTCATTCTTCTGCATGTTGCTGTCCAGTTCTTCCAGCACCATTTGTTAAGGAGACTGCCTTTTTTCCATTGGATATTCCTTTCTGCTTTGTCAAAGATTAGTTGGCCTTACTTTTGTGGGTCCAATTCTGGAGTCTCTGTTCTATTTCATTGGTGTATGTGTCTGTTTTTGTGCCAATACCACACTGTCTTGATGATTACAACTTTGTAGCAGAGGCTAAAGTCTGGGATTGTGATGCCTCCCACTTCGGTTTTCTTCTTCAAAATTACTTTGGCTATTCCAGGTCTTTTGTGGTTCCATACAAATTTAAGGATTGCTTGTTCTAGCTTCGAGAAGAATGTTGGTGCAATTTTGATTGGGATTGCATTGAATGTGTAGATAGCTTTGGGTAGTATTGACATGTTAACAATATTTATTCTTCTAATCCATGAGCATGGAATGTTTTTCCATTTCTTTGTATCTTCTTCAATATCCTTCATAAGCTTTCTATAGTTTTCAGCATACAGATCTTTTACATCTTTGGTTAGGTTTATTCCTAGGTATTTTATGATTCTTGGTGCAATTGTCAATGGGGTTAGTTTCTTTATTTGTCTTTCTGTTGCTTCATTATTAGTGTATAAGAATGCAGCTGATTTCTGTACATTAATTTTGTATCTTGCGACTTTGCCAAATTCATGTATCAGTTCTAGTAGGCTTTTGGTGGAGTCTATCAGGTTTTCCATGTATAACATCATGTCATCTGCAAAAAGTAAAAGCTTGACTTCATCTTTGCCAATTTTGATTCCTTTGATTTCCTTTTGTTGTCTGATTGCTGATGCTAGAAGTTCCAACACTATGTTAAACAACAGCGGGGAGAGTGGACATCCTGACATCCCTGTCATGTTCCTGATCTCAGGGGGAAAGCTCTCAGGTTTTCCCCATTGAGGATGATATTAGCTATGGGCTTTTCATAAATGGCTTTTATGATGTTTAAGTATGTTCCTTCTATCCCAACTTTCTCGAAGGTTTTTATGAAGAAAGAATGCTGAATTTTGTCAAATGCTTTTTCTGCATCGATTGACAGGATCATATGGTTCTTATCTTTTCTTTTATTAATGTGATGTATCACACTGATTGATTTGCAAATGTTGAACCAGCCCTGCAGCCCCGGAATGAATCCCACTTGATCACGGTGAATAATTCTTCTTATATGCTGTTGAATTCGATTTGCGAGTATCTTGTTGAGAATTTTTGCATCCATATTCACCAGGGATATTGGCCTGTAGTGCTCTTCTTTTGCTGGGTCTCTGTCTGGTTTGGGAATCAAAGTAACGCTGCCTTCATAGAAGAAGTCTGAAAGTTTTCCTTCCCTTTTTATTTTTTGGAACAGCTTGAGAAGGATAGGTATTATCTCTGCTTTAAATGTCTGGTAGAATTCCCCAGGGAAACTATCTGGTCCTGGACTCTTATTTGTTGGGAGATTTTTGATAACTGGTTCAATTTCTTTGCTGGTTATGGGTCTATTCAAGCTTTCTATTTCCTCCTGATTGAGTTTTGGAAGTGTGTGGGTGTTTAGGAATTTTTCCATTTCTTCCAGGTTGTCCAGTTTGTTGGCATATAATTTTTCATAGTATTCCCTGATAATTGGTTGTATTTCTGGGGGATTGGTTGTAATAATTCCATTTTCATTCATGATTTTATCTATTTGGGTCATCTCCCTTTTCTTTTTGAGAAGCATGGCTAGAGGTTTATCAGTTTTGTTTATTTTTCCAAAAACCAACTCTTGGTTTCATTGATCTGCTCTACAGTTTTTTTTAGATTCTATATTGTTTAGTTCTGCTCTGATCTTTATTATTTCTCTTCTTCTGCTGGGTTTAGGGTGTCTTTGCTGTTCTGCTTCTATTTCCTTTAGGTGTGCTGTTAGATTTTGTATTTGGGATTTTTCTTGTTTCTTGAGATAGGCCTAGACTGCAATGTATTTTCCTCTCAGGACTGCCTTCGCTGAATCCCAAAGTGTTTAGATTGTTGTATTTTCATTTTCGTTTGTTTACATATATTTTTTTAATTTCTTCTCTAATTGCCTGGTTGACCCACTCATTATTTAGTAGGGTGTTCTTTAACCTCCATGCTTTTGGAGGTTTTCCAGACTTTTTCCTGTGGTTGATTTCAAGCTTCATAGCATTGTGGTCTGAAAGTGTGCATGGTATGATCTCAATTGTATACTTACTAAGGGCTGTTTTGTGAGCCAGTATGTGATCTATCTTGGAGAATGTTCCGTGTGCACTTGAGAAGAAAGTATATTCTGTCGCTTTGGGATGCAGAGTTCTAAATATATCTGTCAAGTCCATCTAATCCAATGTATCATTCAGGGCCCTTGTTTCTTTATTGATCCTGTGTCTAGATGATCTATCCAATGTTGTAAGTGGTGTATTAAAGTCCCCTGCAATTACCACATTCTTATCAATAAGGTTGCTTATGTTTGTGATTGTTTTATATATTTGGGGGCTCCTGTATGCGGCACTTAGACATTTATAATTGTTAACTCTTCCTGATGGATAGTCCCTGTAATTATTATATAATGCCCTTCTTTATCTCTTGTTACAGCCTTTAATTTAAAGTCTAGTTTGTCTGATATAAGTATGGCTACTCCAGCTGTCTTTTGGTTTCCAGTAGCATGATAGATGGTTCTCCATCCCGCCACTTTCTTTTTTTTTTTTTTTAATTTTTTTTTTAACGTTTATTTTTATTTTTGGGACAGAGAGAGACAGAGCATGAATGGGGGAGGGGCAGAGAGAGAGGGAGACACAGAATCAGAAGCAGGCTCCAGGCTCTGAGCCATCAGCCCAGAGCCCCACGCAGGGCTCGAACTCACGGGCCATGAGATCGTGACCTGAGCTGAAGTTGGACGCTCAACCGACTGAGCCACCCAGGTGCCCCCATCCCGCCACTTTCAATCTGAAGGTGTCCTCAGGTCTAAAATGAGTCTCTTGTAAACAGAAAATAGATGTGTCTTGTGTTTTTATCCATTCTGATACCCTATGTCTTCTGGTTGGAGCATTTAGAGCATTTACACTCAGTGTTATTATTGAAAGATATGGGTTTAGAGTCATTGTGATGTCTGTAGGTTTCATGCTTGTAGTAATGTCTCTGGTACTTGGTGGTCCTTGCAACATTTCACTCACAGAATCCCCCTTAGGATCTCTTGTAGGACTGGTTTAGTGGTGATAAATTCCTTCAGTTTTTGTTTGTTTGGGAAAACCTTTATCTCTCCTATTCTGAATGACAGACTTGCTGGATAAATAATTCTCGACTGCATATTCTTTCTGTTCATCACATTGAAGATTTCCTGCCATTCCTTTCTGGCCTGCAAGTTTCAGTAGATAGGTCTGCCACTACTCTTATGTGTTTTCCTTTGTAAGTTACAGCCTGTTTATCCCTAGCTGCTTTCAGAATTTTCTCTTTATCCTTGTTTTTTGCCAGTTTCACTCTGATATGTCGTGCAGAAGATTGATTCAAGTTAGGTCTGAAGGGAGTTTCTGTGCCTCTTGGATTTCAATGCCTTTTTCCTTCCCCAGATCAGGGAAATTCTCAGCTATGATTTGTTCAAGCACACCTTCAGCCCTTTCTCTCTCTCTTTTTCTTCTGCAATTCTTACGATACGGATATTGTTCCATTTGATTGCATTACTTAGTTCTGTAATTCTCCCCTCATACTCCTGGATTTTCTTATCTCTCTTTTTCTCAGCTTCCTCTTTGTCCATAATTTTATCTTCTAATCCACCTATTCTCTCCTCTGCCTCTTCAATCCGTGCTATGGCCATCTCCATTTTATTTTGCACCTCATTTGTAGCATTTTTTAGCTCCTCGTGACTATTTCTTAGTCCCTTGATCTGTGTAGCAATAGATTCTCTGCTGTCCTCTATGCTATTTTCAAGCCCAGCAATTAATTTTATGACTATTATTCTAAATTCTTGTTCCATTATATTGTTTAAATCGTTTATGATCAATTCGTTTGGTGTCGCTACTTCCTGGAGTTTCTTTTGAGGAGAATTCTTCCGTTTCATCATTTTGGGTAGTCCCTGTGGTAGCTTTAAACTGCAGGACACTTCCCCTGTGCTGTCCAGAGTAACTTGTGTTGGTGGGCAGGGCCGCAGTCAGACCCGATGTCTGCCCCTAGCCCACCGCTGGGGCCACAGTCAGACTGTTGTGTACCTTATCTTCCCCTCTCCCAGGGGTAGAACTCACTGTGGAGTGGTGTGGCCCCTGTCTGGGCTACTTGCACACAGCCAGGCTTGTGGTGATACTTCGATAGGATCCGGCCAAGGGCATATTAGCCGGGATAGATCCGCAAGGTACTTGTGGGGCAGGAGGGGCAGGCTTCCCTGGCTTTGCCATAGGTGGTCCCCTGCGGGAGGGGCCCTGCAGCACTGAGAGAGGGAGGCAGGCCCATCAGAGGGATGGACCCACAGAAGCACAGTGTTGGGCATTTGCGAGGTGCAAGCAAGTTCGGTGATGGGAACTGGTTCCCTTTGGAATTTCAGTTGGGGGATCAGAGAGGGAGATGGCACTTTCCAGCACCTTTGTTCCCCCGCCAAGCTGAACTCTGTCCTTCCGGGGCTCAACAACTCTCCCTCCCCACGTCCCCTTGCCTTCCCCGCTCTCTGAGAGCAGAGCTGTTGACTTTTAACATTCCAGATGTTAAGTCCCGCTCTCTGTCAGAACTCATGGAGTCTGGCCCCTTGGCTTTTGTAAGCCAGACTTTGGGGGCTCTGCCTTGCCCGGTGGGCTGCCCCTCCACCGCCCCGGCTCCCTCCCGCCAGTCCATATAGCACACAACACCTCTCTGCTCTTCCTACCCTCTTCTGTAGGCCTCTTGTCTAAGCTTGGCTCTGGAGAGTCCATTCTGCTAGTCTTCTGGAGGTTTTCTGGGTTATTTAGGCAGATGCGGGTGGAATCTAAGCGATCAGCTGGATGAGGTGAGCCCAGAGTCCTCCTACGCTGCCATCTTCCCCCCACACCTTTGGAGTTTTGCCATAAGAGTTGCAAGGAACCAGTGTTTCTGCCCCAGGATCTGTCAGTCAATAATTAAGAACTGCCCCTGAAAAAAACAAACAAACAAATTTTGAGAGAATTCGGTTTTCTGTGCCTATAGCCAAGAGAAGCTTGGCTTTTGAACATGGATTTGAACATTGGCTGTTGAGAGTGGACACATATTAGGAGCCATGCGGTAGAGAGTAGATACTGATCCAAGGAGGTATGAGCAGAGCGCTGACACTGTTGCCTGAAATCCTTAAAGTTGCTTTTTTTTTTAATTTTTATTTTTTCAGCTAGCTGAAGTTTATTCAATGTAACTTTCAATCAAAAACTCTAAGATAACACCATAATGTTATTAGGTTGGGTTTTACAACAAGCACTCTGGGTTGCAGTGCTTGTTGAATGAAATGGAATGGATGGGAAGGGTATCAAGTTCATTTTATCTATTTATTAAGAAATAAATATTAATAAATATATTAATAGTATTAATAAATTAAAGAATATTATTATTATTAAGCATCTAAATACCCTGATGATAGGAATAAAATGACTAAGGCTGACAAGGTACTAGCCTTAGCAGATATTTTGTCTAGTAGAGACAACAGGACAAATTGACCAAAAACTGAATTGGGTATGATGAGAGAATTGTGCGTTAGGGAAATATTTGAAGGCGCTCAGTCTGTACCTGAGTATTAGAGAATGTTCCTTGGAGAAAGTGATGTGGAAATTGGATCCTCAAAGAGGGGAAAGACAATAATAGCCTAGAAAACTGTAAGACCAATGAGTAGAAGTGAATTTATTTGGAAGGTATTAGAAGGTAAAGAAGTAGAAGTAATAGGCCATGGTGACTGAATATGAAAGAGTTTTGACTTGGTTGGCTACAAATACCATGAACTGAGGCAAATAATACAAAATAGTAGATTTGGGAGTCAAAACTTAAGTTTGTCTTGGCAATGTTAAACAGGAAATGTCATAAGACATCCAGATGGATTTATAATCTTTTTTTGGAAGACTAAAGTATAAGAATGGAGGTCTTAAAGAGAACTATAAACTTCTAACTCTAACCTGACTTTGAAGGAAAGTTTGATTAAAAAGACTGACATAATCAACCAGTTTTAAGAATTTATTGGACAGGGGCTCCTGGGTGACTAAATAGGTTGAGTGTCCAACTCTTTATTTAGGCTCAGGTAATGATCCCAGGGTCATGGGATAGAACCCTACGTCAGGGTCCACACGGAGCATAGAGTCTGTTTAAGATTCTCTCTCTCTCTCTCTTTCTCTCTCCCCTTCTGCCCCTCTCCCCCTGCTCTCTCTCTCTCTAAAATAGAAAATAAAATAAAAATAAGAGTTAATTGGATTTAACCCAATGCTATTCAGCTCCTCCTTGACTTTGATTTCCCTTGGTTTTATTTAAGTTAGATTTATTTTTTAAGAAGGTCAAAGTCAATCATATAGTAATTTATTAGGAAAATTTAATATGCCCTTTTTATTTGTTGAAAGCTTGGGGAGCCTGGGTGGCTCAGTCGGTTAAGCATCCAACTTCAGCTCAGGTCACGATCTCATAGTCCGTGAGTTCGAGCCCTGCGTCGGGCTCTGGGCCGATGGCTCAGAGCCTGGAGCCTGCTTCCGATTCTGTGTCTCCCTCTCTCTCTGCCCCTCCCCCGTTCATGCTCTGTCTCTCTCTGTCTCAAAAATAAACATTAAAAAAAAAAAATTAAAAAAAAAAAAAAGAAAGAAAGCTGTGTTTCCCAAACTTTATCATTTGGTTTTGCAACTCTATGATTTTGCCTTAGCTATGTACCACCTATACTATTTTTCTTTGAAATTACTCTTTTTCACTGTTCCTAAGCAATAATATCAAATGAACCATAGATTTGGTGTACTAGTTCTATTTTTACAATGCATGACAAAATAATTGCATAACTGTCATGTACTACCATTATTCATACATCACAGCAAATCTTCTCCTGTAAATAGTAGTATATGTACTATGTTTGGGGAAATACTGGTTTAGATATTTAAGCCTGTGAGAGGATTAGACTCTGGGTATTCCCTAGGTATGGCTTCTCACATAGTTACTTCTCCTGCCCCACACCCCCTGCCAAGAAAAGTAGACTTTGCCAGTGGTAGAAATGTATGTTGATTAGAGACCATACATTTTGTTTGTTTTTCAAGAGATAAAATTATTCAGAACTAACATGCAACTCTGTTGGCAGGTTCATGCCCCCTTCAAACCTGTAGGGGAGAATCCTTCCTTGCCTCTTCCTAATTTCTGGTGGCTTGCTGGCAATCTTTGGTGTTCTAGGCTTTTCAGAGTTTCTTTGAGGGCTGATAACAGCTTTCTTAGGATGCAGGTGGAGACTGTGAGCTTTCAACTTCCTCCAGAACACCATCTTCAAATCCAAGGGGCACCGCAGTCCTGTTTGGTACATTGATTTGGTAGACCATATTCCTTAGATTGGCAATTTTATTAAGAATAAAAGATTAAATGATAAGTTACTAACAAAGAGAAGTAAAATGAGCTAAAACAGAGTTGAAGGTGAAGCATATGAAACAGTAAATATTATGAAGTAGGAAAGAACAAGGCTTGCTGTCTGAACAGAAATATCTAAAGCTCACAAATGCCCTATGGGACTAAAATAATAAAAGTGATTTCTTCTTGGGAAGACATTTCTCAGGTTTGAATTAACCTTAGGGATGAAACTCTTAACACATTTCTAAGGTCAGAGAATTTGCATATGAAATGCCCATAGTCTATCAGGCAGCCAGTCTGCAAAACTGGAAACAAGCAAAAGGATATTCTGTGGTGTCATCACTGCCCCCTGAGACCTATGGAGGAGCAGATTGGCAGCATAGCTGGTCCAGCCCTGGTTTTGAGAGCCTAAACAGTTACTTAACTGCTCCAGGACTGGTAACCAGGCCTTATTACCCAACTAACCTAAATCCCATTTGGAATAAGATTATAAAAATGCATTTAATAAACACAAGTGCTTCTGCACGTATTACCCTGTGGTTCGATGGCAAGTCTCAATGGCAACATCAAACAGCATCTAAGATACAGAATGAATCTAGTTTGGGGTAAATCACATTTGTTTTGTTTGTTTTAAATTAATAACCTTTATTTTTTTTTGAGCAGTTTTAGGTTGGTTTACCTGAAAATTGAGCAGAAAGTATGGAGAATTCCTCTACCCTATCCACAGTTTTCTCTCTTATTAACATCTTACATTAGTATGGGTTCATTTATTACAACCGATGAACAAATAGTGATACATTATCATCAGTTAAAGTTCATAGTTTACATTAGGGATCACTCTGTTTTATAGTTTTATGGGCTTCAATAGTGTCATGTATCTATCATTACAGTATCATACAGAGTAGTTTTACCACTGTATTCCCTATGCTCTACCTCTGCATCCTGCCTTCCTCCCACTGGTCCCCTGGCAACTACAGATCTGTTTAGCTTCTCTATAATTTTTACTTTTTCTAGAATATCATATAGTTAGGAATCATAGAGTATGTAGTCTTTTCAGATTGGCTTCTTTCACTTAGTACTATGCATCTAAGGTTTTTCCATGTCTTTTTGCGGTTTAATAGCTCATTTCTTTTCATCATAGAGTAATATTCCATCATATGGATGTACCACAGGTTATTTCATCTACTGAAGGATATCTTGGTTGCTCTAAGTTTTGGCAAATACAAACAAAACTTCTGTAAACATCCATGTGCAGATTTTTGTGTGAACATCATTTTCTTTTTCTTTCAGTTTTATTAGAAATATAATTGACATATAACACTGTAAGGTGTAGCATAATGACTTGACTTACGTATTGTAAAATGACTACCATAATAAATTTAACTAACAATCATCATCATATAGATACTCATTTGTTTACTTAGGACCATGGCTGCTAGAGTGCATGAGAAGACTACATTCATCTCTGTAAGAAATACCAAACTATGTTTCAAAGTGACGGTACCATTTAAAGCTCATTTTCTTTAGCTTCCTCATTGGTCATCTCTGTGTCTCTCTTTACCCTCTTATGTATTTCCCATGTTTCCAGGTGTCTACATCTGTCTTTCACTAAGCTCAGTAGTACATAGTACCCTGCCTCAGCTCCCTTTCTGAAAGCATTTGCAGGTCTCATTTCTTTAGAATTCTGTTCTTAGCTAGGAAAACAGATAACACCAGTGAGCATTCGTGTAGCACTTACTGTTTATAATTAACTTCTACCTAAGTTTTTCTTTTAATTTTAGCAAACAATTTTCTGTTAAGGGCTTATTTTCCCCAATTTGAAGATGAGGAAACACGTTTAGTCAAATTTCATACAGCTACTTAGTGGTAGAGAGGGACTGGACATCCTTTAACCATCTTAAATGTCCTCTGGAATAAGGAAAAATGCAAATTAAATAAACATACAAATAAACCAGATACTTCTCAATTCAAACAGAAAATTTTAATAGCTAACTTGGCTGACATGTTACTCTTCCAGAAAACAAAGCCATTTAAAAAGTTGTGCTTCTAATGCCATAACCCAAAGGAACAACTAATAGTGGTTATTTTACTTATTAGAGGATATTTTAATGGCCAAGTTGGACAAATATGCAACCAGGCAGACAACATCTGCCTTTTAAAAAATGGTTTTACTATTCTTTAAGTACACAAGAGAAGTAGTAATGATCTTTTCTGGAACTAGAAAAAGTTGTTAAGGGAGATAGGGTCTGTAAGGGATGAACAAACTTTCCCAACATTTTATAGGGTTGTTTGCTAAGCTTTAAAAGGAAGTTTTCATGTAGAAGCTAATCATGCGCATAAAAATGCTATACAAAAGTTTAAATCATTTTCTATTCCGTCTATAATAAATATAGATCCTGGAGGTAAAAACTGAAATTGGAGTCAATATTTGAAACAGAAAAAGATTAGGAACCATCTAGTAAAACCCTGAGATTATGTTTTAATTAAATATATCCTATTAACATTCCTGGATCATCCCTCTTGTTTCCTTTGAATATCCCCCAAATCCTCCAAGTGATTTCTGGACATTGAATGGGCTTCTGCATACATTCAATATATTACTCCCAAATGGTGCATTGATTGGAAATGATGACCTATATTCACTTGCCTTTCTACACTCCTCCAATCCAACCCTATTCCCAAGATATCCATGAAATGGGAATATGTAAATATCTCTATTTGGCATCTGTATTAGTTTTCTAACACTGCTAAACAAAGTATCACAAACTTGGTGGTTTAAAACAACATAAATTTGTCGTCTCAGTTCTGGAGAATGGAAGTCTGAAATCAAGTAGGTGTATGCTCCTTTCGGACATCTAGGGGAAAAATCCTTCCTTGCTTATTCCTAGCTTCTGGTGGTTGGCTTGCAGTCTTTGGTGTCCTTGGCTTATAGCTGCATAACGTCAATCTCTGCCTTTGTTGTCATATGGCGTTCTCCTTGTGTATCTCTCTGTCTTTGTATGGTCATCTTTTATAAAGATACCAGTCATTTTGTATTTAGGGGCCATGCTACTCCTGTGTGACCTCATATTAACTAATTGCTAGTAACAACTCTATTTCCAAATAAGGTCACATTATGAGGTATTGGGGGTTAAGACTCAAACATATCTTTTTGGAGGGAGTGGGGAACATAGTCAATCCATAAGAGCACCCTTTTCCTTTTTCTGAAAAAAACAGCTTCTTTTTGTGGAAAAATGCTTTTTAGCTATTTCAGTTATCTAGTCTTAGGGTGTGCATCCAGTCTCAGTACTGTTGCTGAATACTCAGTACTCAGTTTAGCTAGTTGTCTTGGAGGTCGAAATGTTGAAATTCAGCAAATTTTATCTGTACCTTTCAGAGTCCTTTCCTAGGATTTTTAAAATTGGATCTGAGAAAAAGATTCAGCTTCTCTTGATGACAAAAGGCATGTGAAATGTGGAACATGCTGACACCTGTTTCCAGACTCATGGAAGTCTGGAAGTCATGGAAGTCTTGAAGACAGAAATCAACAGCAGAGATAAAAGGTGTAAGAGAGCCCCTTTGGCTGCAGTTACGTAAAGACTCTTTTTGGCGTCAGGTGGTTTGAAGAGTTAGTTTTATTTTATTTGCAAAACAAAATGAAACAAAACAAAAGAACAACTACAAAAAACAATAAAATCACCAAAGGACATTCTGCCTTCTGGACTTGGGTGGGTGCCACTATGAAGACTATCTTTATAACACTGTCTCAATGAATTGTTTTAAGGAGAATAGATTTCACATAGAGTAAGTCACTATCCCAGTTAGGGATAATGAGTCCCAAATGAAAGGATTTTCATTTTGATTCAGGAACTAGTTCATTGCATAACTCAGGTAATTTATTTGTTTTCCCTGTGCCTCATATCTATGTTGATACAATAGGAATAAATGTTTGTTGAGTCTAGAGGCATGACTCAATTTATGAGTTAAATATGTTTCAGAGTTTTTTTCTATACCATCTTTGCTACACATACTTTAAAAATTTATATAGAAATTTCCAAAGAAGACATTATCACTTAGATTTATGTTTACATTTTTAAAGGAAGGCCAATTTTTCTTTTTGAAGGAGAGAGAGAGAGAGAGAGAGAGAGAGAGAGAGAGACCACATATGAGTGGGGGAGGGGCAGAAGGAGAAGGAGAGAGAATCTCAAGAAGGCTTAGTGCCCAGTGTAGAGCCCAATGTGGGGCTCAATCTCACGACCGTGCAATCATGACCTGAGCTGAAATTAAGAGTCTAATGCTTAATAGATTGAGTTACTTTGGTGCCCCTCAAAGAATGCCAATTCTATCAAGCTGTGTGACCATGAGGACTTGGAGAGAGTTATTAGAAATGAAAAAGCAGATTAATAACAAATTGATGTTATTAAGTGTCCTGTGGTCTAATATATCTTCTCTAGATATTTTTAATTATGAATATATATTTAAAATTATTTCTTTCTGGGGCGCCTGGGTGGCTCAGCTGGTTAAGTGTCCGACTTCGGCTCAGGTCACCATCTCGCAGTATGTGAGTTCGAGCCCCGCGTCGGGCTCTGTGCTGACAGCTCAGAGCCTGGAGCCTGTTTCAGATTCTGTGTCTCCCTCTCTCTCTGACCCTCCCCCGTTCATGCTCTGTCTCTCTCTGTCTCAAAAATAAATAAATGTTAAAAAAAAAAATTAAAAAATAAATAAATAAATAAAATTATTTCTTTCTGCATAGACACTTTTATCATAATAAAAGACTTTCTTTAATAATTCAATGTGGCATACTATAATCTTTAATATAGATAATTAGAGAAGGATCTAATATACATTAGTACCTTTACCACTTCCTGAAAAATATAATAACCTTAGAACATTTAATTTTATTTATTCTGAAAGTAGAACAAAATACCAGGATTGCCTTGTAAGCCCCTTTCATTATCCAGAAGAACATTTTCAGTAGCATGAGAATAGTTTCTGTCAATGAGGAGGAGCATAATACTTTAAAGAGAAGGGAAAAAAAAATAGCTTATTCCCTATTATCCTATTATTTATACATTAGAACATATACATCATACATATATATACTATACCTACATATATACATATACACATATAATATATAATATGTATACATATATAAAATGCAATGTTATAGGTAATAAAATAATAGGGAACAAAATATGGCATAATAAAGGATACTTGATTAATCCAAAAGAAGACAGAAAAGGAGAGAAAAGATAGCTAAGATCAGGTGGAACATTAAAAAACAAATTGTAATATTACAAATGCTAAATAATTCAACAATAACATTAAATAAAAATGATCTGAGTGCTCCAAGTAGAAGACTAAAATAATTATATGGCACTTATAAGGTAAACAACTTAAATATGAAGACACAGAGTGACAGAAAGTAAAAGAATGGAAAAATAACCATGCAAACACTAATCAAAAGAAAGCTGATACTACTAATTCATGTTTAAGTCATGAAGCATTATGTTTGTTTTTTTTTTAATTTTTTTTTAACGTTTATTTATTTTTGAGACAGAGAGACAGAGCATGAACAGGGGAGGGGCAGAGAGAGAAGGGGACACAGAATCTGAAACAGGCTCCAGGCTCCGAGCTGTCAGCACAGAGCCCGACGTGGGGCTTGAACTCACGGACCATGAGATCATGACCTGAGCCGAAGTCGGACGCTTAACCGACCGAGCCACCCAGGCGCCCCGAAGCATTATGTTTTTAAATGTTTATCTTTGAGAGAGAGAGAGTGTGAGAGTGAGGGAGGGACAGAGAGAGAGGAAGACAGGATTCGAATCAGGCTCTGTGCTGATAGCAGAGAGATTGATGTGGGGCTCAAACTCACAAATGGTGAGATCATGACCTGAGCTGAAGTTAGATGCTTAAATGATGGAGCCACTCAGGTGCTCCAAGCATTATTTTTAAGAAGTTCTAGTTCCTATCAAAGAGAAGCATGATATTTAAAGGAAAGGGAGAAAAAAACTGAGCTGGAAAGATAACTGGATGAAATGAAAAGTAGGTAATTGAGATAATCAGTGCTAGAAAATAAAAATTGTAATGGTTGAATTAAAATTCACACCAGAAGAGCTAAAGAAGAAAACAGGGTGGAAAAAGAAATGAGTGAGATGGAGGACTTACTTTAAAAGTTTTCTCAGAAGTAAAGGAAAAAAAGAGAAATGAGGAACAAAAATAATAAGGGAGGCTAATGAATATGGAAAATAGATAATAATTATCTAACTTTTGAATAACTTCCATTTCTGAGGTAGAGACAAAAATAGAACAGAAACAAAATCAGATATAAAAAAACTTTTGATCTGTGTTCCAAGTAAAATCATTGTAAAGCAACTAGTGCTAGAAGAAAACTGGCAACATTTTTCAACACTAAAATTAGAACAGTGTGTTCCAATTGGACAAATGATGGAAGGCGAGACTTAAAATCTCCCAGTGGGTTAAGATAGGCTACATGCTTTCCTAGTTGTGTATTTTTTTTTTTTGAACATTTATTTGCTTGGTTAAGCACTTCCAGGGGTTTGTGAAGATAAGGGGATACTGTGATCCTTTCTATAAATAGGCTCAAATGTCTGTTGGACAAAAGCAGGTATAGCAGAGGCCAGTGGAAGTCTCCCATGACTAACTACACTCATTACAACATTGGAGAATGCTTCCCATTCTCTTGTAGAAGCCACTGCTAAAATTCATCCCAAGCTAGTCAACTAGGAGTTGTACATGTGTTCAGCAAATGGTTATAGGAGCCATATCATAGAAGACTCTAACTCTTCAGCAGAAACACACCCCTCTACATAATCTACGCCCCAAAGCATAATCTACTTTGTAAAAATCAGGACATGGATTTCTTTATGACGGCTGAATTGAGTTCCAGCTCTACTGTTATGGCATAGTGGGATTCCATACTCATGGCATCAAGTTTCAGTGGATTTCAGACCTTTAACTAAAGTGACAGAGTTTTAGCTCAAATGCATCAAAGCAAAAAGATGTTGTTTATTCTTATTGTTGTTTTCAATTTTCCCCAGCACCTAGGCAAATGGCAACTGGATGGCGTGAGCACTTATGCACAGAGTTCCAGCTGAGAGTGACATCTCTGTGGTATAAATGAGTCCCAGAGTTGAGAATTTTTGGCTCAGCTAATCCAGTGATAAACACAAGGAATGGTTCATGGACACACATAAGCACACTAATGAATTCTGGAAATACTTGCGAGACA
Organism: Panthera uncia; assembly: GCF_023721935.1. Lineage (NCBI taxonomy): Eukaryota > Metazoa > Chordata > Mammalia > Carnivora > Felidae > Panthera > Panthera uncia. Next base: position 43,050,520 of record NW_026057580.1, on the reverse strand, counting down.
GGAATCTTGTGAAAGACTATAAGAATTGTAATCAAGCATTTTGAACTTGGTGCATTTGGGATATTAGTGTTAATGTTAATGTGACCACATCCATAACCATAAGCTAATAAAATCTACTATTCTTGGGTTATGCAAAGTTAAAAGAACAACAACAACAACAAAACAAACTTCCAGAAACACCTAAGAAGGTATATCAATCAGGGCCCAGTTGCAGGAAACAGAAAACATAACAGCTATGTTAAGCAAAAAAAGATTACGTACAGGGATTGTTATTAGGAGGTTTCAAAGAGTATGCTCTAGGTTAGCTTTTTAGGTAAAAAAAAACTCCCTGAACACCATCACTGAACTCCAGGGAGCTAGTACTGATATCATAATTAAGAAGGGGGAAGAATCAGTGGGTCACCACTTGAAAGCTTGTAGATTTCAAACAAGAATAGATAGTATAAGTAAGTATAGGGAACCTGGGTGGCTCAGTCGGTTCTGTCTGACTCTTGATTTTGTCTCAAGTCATGATCTCTTGGGCAGGAGGGTTTGAGCCCTGGCTTGGGCTCCACACTGATAGCACAGAGCCTGCTTGGGATTCTCTGTCTCCCTGTCTGTCTGCCCCTCCCCCTCCCCTGCTCATGCACACTAGCAAGCTCTCTCTCAAAAATAAATAAGTAAACATTTAAAAAAATAGATAGTTATAGCTGCAGGCAAGAATCAAAAAGTTTCCACAACTGCTGCTCAATATTCATATGGTTGGCAGCTGGGTCCCAGAATGCTTCTACAAGGAAGCCCAGTCTATCTGTTGTGTGCTTGGCCATGGCAGGAACCATAACCAAAGGAAGACAGTCTCCTCTTCCACCATCTAAGTGTGATGTAAGTTCATCTAACTGGTGAAATGTAATTCAAATCCAGATTCTGCAAAGGAGTTGGGAAAATCTAATTTGTGGATTTCTAGCATTTGCAGTAGAGGAAGATGCACTAAAAGAAGGTTGTAGTACATTTTGAGTTCTATTTCCCATACTGCTGCAGCTAAACTAGTCAACAGCAAAACAATAAAAATCAAGTTGGCTTTTGCAAAACAAAATGCTAGGAAACAAGGGAGGTTCCCTGATAGAATTTCAAAAGGAGAAGGTAGTAACCCAAAAATTATACTTCCCTTGTTTTTTTTCTTTTGTACAAGACATTCTTAAATATACAAGGATTTTAGAAAGGTCACACTGTTCTAAAATAATTACTTAAAGACTAAATTTTGTTAAAAGATAGATGAATTCAAACAATTTCAAGAAAGGAAAAGTTTTGATATAAAAAGATTTAAAAATTATTTATAGGTTATCTGTTACTAATTGAAATCCCGACCTCAAGGATCTGGTTGGATCATATGTAGTCAGGTGAATTCTGTAGTCCAAGATGGAATTTAGACTGTATGTTTCCTTCAAGTCTTGTTTCTGCCTCTGCTCTTCTGATCATAATAGGAAAAGTCTTTATCTCACAATGTAGATGGAGGCCACTAAAAACCACAATGGCTGTCTTTCTCTGCTTGCCCTTGCTAACAATGTCCAGATTATTTACAGAATTAGGCAGTTGGATACAGTGTTTGTGCTTCTATCCACAAAACCAGAACTGCACAAAGAGAAGTCATTTTTAATGCCAAGGAATTTCAGTCACATTTTTCTGATCTTTAAAGTTCTTGGAAGACTTGAGTCTTTGTAGGCTGTCTTTTAAGTTGGAAAAGATTAATAAACCAACCATAGTAGGTATTATCTATCATCTCTCTTTATATTCTCTTCTCTCTTGTATCTCTGAATATTTTCCTAAAAATCAGTGCCTGCAATATCATCAGCAACATTCACAGCCAAAGGCACAAAAATACACTAATATAAAATAATACCTTTATAAGAATGTTGGGTATGGGTGATTTTTTCTTTTAATTTAACCAAGTTTTTAATTAACTAAAATTAATCAAATTTAAGAAGGCACCATACTATGTTACTAGGATGCCAATTTTGTTCTATCACTCTAAACGACTGGATGGTTAGTCACACACATTAATGAGCAACAAATATGAATATTGGGATTATAGGCAATGTGTGCCTCTCTATAATTTTAATTTTCTTCAATAAACACACATTAACTAGGAGTGCCTGGCTGGCTCAGTCAATGAAGCATGCAATGCTTGATCTCGGGGTTGTAAGTGCAAGCCCTATGTTAGATGTAGATATAACTTAAAAAAATAAAATCTTTAAAAAAATATTCATTAATTTTTTAATTATGATCATAATTTGAAAACTTACTAGTGCTATTTTATTAATGAGCTTTGATGAAAGTCTTGACTCAAAGGAATACAGGAGGACCCCTAATTTCAGAATTGAGTTTTTTCTTTCCTGAACTAGGGAATGGGCCTGTGAATTTTAGCTTTCCAGGGCTCACACCTTTTCATTCAAAATAAGAATAACATTTCTGGAAAATAAAGTATGAAAACCATTTGTTTAGACAGTCTGCATGTTTTAATTTTTTTGCTTGAGGTCAAAGAACCTCAACCTTGTATTCAATCCACTGTGTTTTAATTTGAATCTGAATGACACAGCCATGGTTCTTGTAGAAAGGTAGTGAAATCAGATCTTTAATTGCTTGTTTTTGTTGCCATATTTTAATGTGAAATAAAAGCCAAACAGGGATTCTCAGAGGATTTCTGAAACGTAACTACTACCACACACACACACACACGATCTTAAAACATAAAAGATTCTAAAAGTTATTACCAAGAGGAGCAATAGGGCTCTTAGATGGAATGTGTATATATATATATATATATATATATATATATATATATATATTATAAATTAAATTAAATATATATATCATAGTATTTAAAAACTTCAGTAAAATCAAGTAGGGGCATAAAATACCTTCGTAAATGTTTGTGTAAAGTTGGGTACGTATTCTTTCACTTTGTCACTTACTTATGTCACTTTTTTTTTCAACAAAGACTCACAAAAAAGGAATGAACCTGGTAAGAATGTAAAATGAATAGATTTTCTTCATCTCTCTCATACTTCTCTGTTAATTGCTCTTCATTATCTACTCCTACCACATTCCACGGAGCCTCTTCTATATCTTCTCTTTTCTAAACCTACTTTTTACTAACTGTAATGTTAAAAGTTCTCTGGTAACTGAATTCCTACCAAATTATAGATGACTTAAAAAGATCAAATATAGAGTGCCTGACACTTGCAATTTAAAAGAGGAATTTATAGGACATAGTAGAAAAGAACAGTATCAACAATGAAGGGATATAGATTCAAGAAATGTATGGTTTGATCTTTTCATTTGTTAACTTTTTGACTTTGAATAAATCATTTAAACTCATTGAGCTTTAGTTTTCTTTCATCAAATGAAGGTAAAGAACCTACCTTATAGGGCTACTATGACCAATTGCACTTCATATGAGTTTTTGCACCGAGCCTGTGATATAGTAGGTGCTTGCTAAAGATTCCTCCACTCACCATTGAGTCACTGAACTCAAAGGACGAAAGTTCTAAGGATAGCATTCCTAATGTTACTTGTAACCAGCAGAGAAGACTATTTTGTACTTTTAATCTGTTGGAAGTGATTGATTACAGGCATTGGTGGTAGAGTAAATAACTTTGAGGAGGCTCTTCTAGGCTTTGTTCTATAATTCTATATTTATGTCCATTTAAGTGATCTAACAACCCTATCTAGTTCAGCGATCTTTCACATTTCATGCTTATTTATGTCCTAAAATGATTTCTCATGGAAGACACAACCATGGGATGGGAGGACAGTGTCATAGCATTACCAAAGATTGTTTATGGATAGCTATCCAGTTTAGTTATTCCCATGCTTGGGAATTTCTACAGTGCTCATTTTGACCAGCGATGATGTTTGGGTGCTGCAGAACACAGCTGATGAATACACTTCCTAAGCCTCCCTGTTGCTGAACTCAGCCAAAAAGCTGCACATGAGTCTAAACAGATGTTTCTGTTGTTTAGGCCAATGAAGTTTATAGAGTGCATGTTTATCTTGCAAAAGAGAATGTGGAGAGTTCATTCAGTTTTCAGATCCAATCTTTCTGGAGGTTGGACTGCTTGGTAAAGTTGGAACAGAAACTGGATGAGTACATGAAGTCATTTGGGGGATGTCAGAAAAGATAGTCCCTTTACTACTTGGTAGAAAATAAATAGGACACATGAAAACTGATTTGCCTAAAAATGGTTGATATTTTAAAATTCTGAGCATGAACAACAACAAAAGACAGCCTGTATTTTAATACATTTTATGCTTCTTCAGTATAACTGATATCTAGTAAAATGTCAGTTTAGTAAATACAAAATAAGCACAAAGCATCAGAATTTCCTACACATATTTCATATGATTAGAATAAAATTATCTACACAAGGAGAAAAACATCAAGGAAATGAAAATTTCATATATCATTTATGTGAGTCATCTCTAATTTAAAGTGCTGGCCACAGAAAAAGAAGATTTTACTTGTCCAATTAAGCTTTTGTCTTCTAACAGTTTGAGAAAGGATACAAATATGAAAATAGTCACAGTGCAGTGCTATGAAATATATATAAGCTCTACCTTGGGACATTTGTCTTTTCGTTGCCAAACGTCAGATCGCCTTCTTATTTTAAGAGGCATGCCAATGTAAATGGTAGGAAGGACTCTGTTCTTTGTTATAAAGACTGAAAAGAGCAGAAAGTACTCTCTAAATCTTCTCAGTGAAGAGTGTGAGTATGCCACCCAAGTATGATGAAAAGCCAAGGCGAGCACCATGGGCATGTGACCTGTGCCTAGAAGAGTCCCGCCCTCGGTCTAGTGCCCTGCTGTCACTGTCTTGAAATTCGTAATAATTTTGGATAAGGGGCCCCTCATTTTCACTTTGCACTGGAGTGTACAAATTGGATAGCTGGTCCTGCTAAGAGCACTTTTCACTCAACTTGAGAGAGTGATACAAAGTCACATGGGGAGTTGGAAAGGGCTGATAGTGCCTGGAGATGAACTGAGGATTCAGGGTGCAACAGTGTACCAGTAGTACACCATGTCCACGGAGTGCTGGCAATGCTGATGATCACAGCACGTATCAAGAGACAACTTTCTAAAAAAAAAAAAAAAAATCAGTCCAAGGCACAATATTAACTGTGCCTTGACTAACTAGCAACAGTATGTATTCTTATCCTTCCTATTGATTATCTGGGCTACTGTAGTGGTCTTCTAGGGCTGCTCTAACAAATAGCAAAAAACTGGATGGCTTAAGCAATGGAAATATATCATCTCGCAGTTCTGGAGACTAGAAGTCTGAAATCAAGGTGTTACAGAGTTGGTTTCTTCTCTCCTTGGCTTCTGGCAGTTGTCTGGAATCCTTGGAATTCCTTGGCTTATTCCTTAGGAGATGCATCACTTCAACTCTCCTTCTATCTTAACATGCATATGGTATTTATTTTCCCTTGTGGGTATCTGTGTCCAAATTTCCGTTTTCTTATAAGGACACCCGTCATATGCGATTTAGGGCTCAACTTGACCCAGTATAACCTCATCTTACCTTGATTACATCTGCAAAGACCTTATTTCTTAATAAGGTCATATTACAGGCTCAGGATGGACATAAATTTTTGAAACACCCTATTCAACCCATTGCAGATGCTAACACCCTTTTTACAAATTCCTTTTCTATCTAAGGTATCCAGAATTTCATTCTGTTATTTCAACCATAAACCCTGATAAGTGTGAGCATACTTTGTAGATTTGGGTTGGTTAGGTAATAAAATATTCTCAGACAAAGTTACATGTGAGTTGCATCCTGAATAAGTATAAATGAAAAAAAAATAGAGTAAGGGGTTGGCATTCCATGCTGACATACAAAGGCACAGAGACTGAAAGATGGCCAGTAGTCCTATAGATCTTCAAGTAGTAATAGATGTGGAGGATTTGGGGAGCTGGTGGCAGAAATGGGGGAGTTAGGAACAAGAAACTAAAGAGATGTAAAGGGATCAGACAATAACAGGAACAGCAGCTTGAACTTTATCCACAGGCAATGAGAGCCATATGATAATTCTTACATGAGAGTGATATGAATATATTTATGTTTTGGTAAGGTCCCTCAAGAAACAGGACAGAAGCTGATGCAGAGGGAGATGGAGAGAGGGGACATTGATGAAAAGTCATGCAGTCCAGGAGACAGTATGAATGCAAGTGGGCTGTGGTGATGGTAACATGGAAGTGGATTTTATCTGGAACCTGTGGGACTGATAAACATCTAGATGTGGAAAGTGAGAGAGGGAGAAAGTAGGAATGACTTCAAGGATGAATGATGGTGCCCTTGTTCTCTGACATATTAACTCATTAATTGTTAATTAATCATTAAATTAACCATTTCTCAGTCATTTTGGAAATAAATGTTCTTTAAACCTTGGCCCTATTAAGCATTGTTTGGGATCAGAAAGTTCTTTGCTGTGTATGTGGGAGGGTGTGTTCTGTAAATTTTAGGTTGTTTAATGACGTTTCTGGATCTACCCATCATATGCCAACAGTATTCCTTATCTCAGCTCTCTGTAAATACTATCAGATATCTTGGGGGAACAAAATCACCACCAGTTAGAAATCACTGGATTCATAGGAGGTAGAGTAGGTTAGCGGGGAGAGAGAGATGAGTCTACTTTCATACCTTTTAAGTTCGTCATGCCTGTGGGGCAATGCAATAGATACACTGCATTGCAGCTGGAGAGAAGAACCTGGGCTCACCTTAAAGATCACCTTAAAGATCTGTTCATACCGATTTCAGAATATTAAGTGTGCATGTGATCATTGAGACTTGGGTAAAGGCCAGATTGCCTACATAGAGTTTAAGATCAGAAGACCATGAACAGGTACCTAGGATCCCCAACAGTTGGAGCTAAGGTAAATTGAAGACACTTAGCTTGTCAAAGTGACCAAGAAGGACAGCCTGATAGTGTTTCTTCTCTCCCTTCCCTGTACCTCACAACAAATGTGTATTTGCACAACTCTTCTAATAGTAATTAGTAAACTATTGGGGGAAAAACAAAAACACAAAACAAAACAACAACCCCCCCCCCAAAAAAAATGGTTTAGGGACCCAAAGTTAGGATTTAAACTACTTGTAGAATTTGGTAAATGGCTGTGGAAAAGGGATGCTATCTCAAAAGTAACTTCAAATTTTAATACTATTTTTTTAAATCACTTCACACTGGAAAAAGTATTAGATGAAAATTTGTAAGAGTCTGTCTTTAAATTTGTGGTACCATATTTTCATTTCTGGACAAATTCTGTGTAATGCTGCCAAAAGTTAAAACTTAAGTACATATTTCTAACCTTTTTAAAGTAACATTTAAAAATAATTAAAATCTCCTAGAGAAATAAGCTATTGAGCAATAGACCCAAACAGAAATTAGCCTTGGAATCTAAGACCACTAATTGATTTCATAAAAATTAACCTTTAAACAGCATTGCGAGTAAAAAGACCCATTTCTCATTGACTGAATGAATCTTTTATTGTCCTTTTGAAATCACAGAAATCATACATGAATATGTTATTGTTGCAAAAGATTCAAACCACACAGAAATATCTAGAAAAAAACATGAATGTCCCCCTTCTCTGATCTGCCACTCCTCCTGCTTTTGCCTCCTTTCCCTAGATGCAACAATTCTCAGCTGTTTGTTGTTCCTCCATCTAGTCCTCTGTGCTGGACACCGAGCACACACCAGTGAATGTGAAACATTGTTCTGCAACTTGCTTTTCTCCCCTTTCCGTATCTTGGAGGTATGAAAGAACCTTTAGCACCATATAAACAGAAAAGGTTTTCTTTCAAAATGAGAGAGTGAGCTAATATAATTAAATCAATCCAACATTTATCACAGAGAATGACAATAATAATTATACCACTACTCATTCAGCTCACTGACATAAAGTCTTTGGAACTCGTTTGAGGGATCACTTTGGTGAAAAGCATGATGGATTTTAAAGTCTCAATATTTAGACTTGATAACTTTAGAGGAAAAATACTGTCCTTCCTCGCATAGCAGCAAGAGACCATGAGAGTGACAGTATTCTGTTTTGCAAAAATTATCTTTTTATTCTATCAGACGTGTGTAGAGGTAACATAAATGTAATTGCCTGCAAAGAAAATTCAGGAAACAAGGTGAAAATACTTATTTCCTTTGGAGGAAAGACGCTTAGCCAATTTCTTATTCTCATTATTTCCGTGCCTTACCCTCTGGGGGAAAAGCCTGGGAATATTTCCTAATGAAAAATTAACTTGGCCGAGGAGGAAACTGTGAGGCTGACCTGACAATTTCATTTTCTCTGTAATTCCGGACACAGATGATGCAAAGAATTCTGCAACGAGGTAACTTTTTAGTAATCCTATAGGAGTATCTTCTCCAAGACTGTTAAAATTAAGCCTGATATTTTTCACCACAGATTTCCTTCTGCAAGCTAGTGCCATTCTGACAACATTATTCATCATCTTGATATAAGCATGGAGTGTTTTCATATCAGAGAAAATTGTTCTATTTATTCCACATAGAGCGCGTCTTTCCGAAATTAGAATAACAGTCTGTTTTATTCCTCGCTGCCATTTATTAGATAAATCCTATGAATAAAATTGCTGTTTGTTTCTGCATAAATTCTCTCTCTGCTATCA